>NW_011494787.1:3464778-3480628 GCF_000754665.1 Bison bison bison
AGGAGGAGAAGGGGACAACAGAGGATGAGATGGTTGGATGGCATCACTGACTCAATGGACATGGGTTTGGGTGGACTCTGGGAGTTGGTGATGGACAGGGAGGCCTGGCGTGCCTGTGGTTCATGGGGTCGTCAAGAGTTGGACACGACTGAGCGACTGAACTGAACTGAATTTGGAGTAGGAAATAGCAACCTGCACCAGTATTCTTGCCTGGAAAATTCCATGGACAGAGGAATCTGGTGGGCTATAGTCCACGGGGTCAGAGTCCAACACAACTTTGAGCACACACGCCTGTAACATTTTGTTTCTCTTTAAAGTCCCAAGAAGTACGAATTCCCTATTGAGCAGGGATGCTTGATCAGGGAGAGGCTCAACAGTATCCCAGATTTTAGCAACAGCCAGAGAAATACATTGCTCTCTTACTGATAATTCTAACTATGTAAGAAACTTTCAAGAGGAAATACAAATACCACCGAAAGATAACTTCAGTTTAGCAGAGAACCTGTGTTTTCCAGTCAAAAGTATGCTTTAAAAAAAAAATTAAACATAAAATGTTTATGGTTACCGAGCAATAGTTCATTTCAGTCCAAGCACTCTGAAAACTGTGGACCCATACCTCAGAAAAGTACACCCTCAGTGGTCAGAGTTTTGTATCTGATTTCTTAGACAAGGCACAGGGAGTAGGCAAGTACCTGCTGAAGCCTGTGCAGACCAACAAAGTGCCAACAAATTCCAACTTTCCGAAAAGATAGGAGTAAAATGGTATCATACACATACTCTCTCCATGCTGCTGTGCTGCCAAAGGATTAAAAAAAAATGCTGGGACATTTCCAGCCATTTCCCACTGGATTTCCACTGTAATACCAAGTATGTCTAATACCAATGCAGTGTACAGGCTAGTTCGGGACAGTGGCATATGTAACACATAGAACTCTTAATAGCAATACTTAATAACTTGTTCTAGTTCTTACATGTACTTTCTAATTAAAGTTCAAAGTTTTGGTCAAGGGTTGTGGAGATAATATACAAAAGAATACTATCATCACAGTCACAATTTAATGAAGTGAGTTCCTTTCATTAAAAAAATGCGTAATATGAATCAAAGAACATGTAGGCTTGTTAAAACAATCTATTACATTTGCAGAATATAATAGTTTTCTTAGGGGTAAAAATTCTTTTATTACATTTCACCTTACTACTTAGAAGAAATATACCCAATACTGGTAAGGTCTGACTGTTTTTATTGAACACTTATTTTTAAAAACTGCAAAAATAGGTGAAGATTAGTCTTTCTTATTTCACAGAGTATATTCGAACTGCTGTTTATGACCTGGGTCTAAAATATTCACACACCACTCACTATTAAGGGTCATAATTCAGACAGATTTTCTGAGATAATTCTTTTAATTACAATTGACAGAGAAGAAATGTTTATAAATTTAGAAAACAAATTTATAAATAAAAAACTCAGAAAATAAAGAACTATTGCTTAAAATAAGAGGTTTCCCCCCAAATAAGAGGATTTGAACTATGCAAACCTGCTACATGTGATTTAAAATGGAAACAATGATAAATTATACTTAATGTGCTAGTAATAATAAATGGTTCCCATGACTGAAAAGTTCTTCATACAGTGTCCGGTGACCACGTGTAGAAGTAAAGTCTTTTTCTCTATAGAGGTCAAAGATTAAAAGTCCTTGATGTGAAATCAGAATCGGTCTGCCGCTCTGCTAGCCACAGCTCGAATATTGCCATAAACCTTTGATGGAGGATTTCCTGCAGGAGAAAATAAAAACACTTATCTTCACAAATATATGTATAGACGCTAGACAGACAATAGCCTGCAACACTGCCTAGGACTTCTTCCCACCGGATCCTCCTTAAATCAACAAAAGAGCCATAAAGAAAACCATATAAATACTCTCCCAATACTTTAAAATCCTAAGTGCCAAAGACACCAGGTTGTCAAAGTATTTCGAAAAGCAGCTGGTCCAGTCAGACCTGGGCATGCGTACTAAGTCACTTCAGTTGTATCTGCCTCTGTGACTCCATGGACTGTAGCCCACCAGGCTCCTCTGTCCATGAGATTCTCCAGGCTAGGATACTGGAGTGGGCTACCATGGCCTCCTCCAGGGGATCCTCCAAACACAGGGACTGAACCTGCATCTCATATCTCTTGCACTGGAAGGCAGGTTCTTTACCACTAGCTCCACCTGGGAAGCCCCAGCCTTGGACACCACAGCGAATTCCATGTTTTCCCAACAAGCGCTATAGCCTGCATCTCTGACCACAGGTGACAGTACTTTATGGTCTGAAGATGGGACCAAGTGGGTAATTAAAACGGCTGATGCTAATCAGCAGCTCCCTTTTGGCTGAACCTAAAACACTGCCCCCTGCTACTCTGGAAGGAGTCCCAGTGCGTCTCCTCAGGGGACACAGCCATGATGTAAGCAACATGATCCAATAAGCCCTTTCTCTTGGGCTCACAGATGGAATCCAAGCGAAAATATTCCAGCTTCCTCTCTGGGCCAACACTTGCCAACCCCAAGAGTTTCTGCCTGCTACCTTTATCAACTGGGCCCTAAAGTGATATGCAATGTGATCTGAGTTCCTAAATTCTCTATTCCTTTAGAGAAAACAGCAGAGGAAGAGACTGTGGTTACCCAGAATGAGGTTGCAAATGGCGGTTCTTGCCATCTTGATATTTTGAAAAGAACCAAGGATGTGAACTTTCCTGCAAGAGATAGAGTGAGACAAGTTAGCCACAAAAAGCATTTACTTAACTAAGTCCCATGATCCAGAAATTCTGGAAAGATGACAGACGGATTCCTACATAAAGGTGGTGGTGATGGCCCAACACTGTAAATATACTACTATCCACTCTGAAAGGAAGGGTTTTTGCTAAGTGAATTAAAACCTAAGTTCTTCAAGATTCTTGGTGAACAATGGCTTCCCTCCATTCAGTACTATGCATACACTAGGGCTTTATATACATGTTCTTATCATTTAATACTCACACAAGCTTTATTAGAAGTTATTCCCACATTACAGATGAGAAAGAAGTTTGGGAGAAATCAAAACACCGGACCAAGATGACACACTGGCAGAACTAAGATTAGATGCAAATTAGATGCATTAACTATACTTAGTTAAAATAATTTGGATTTCAAATGCAAATATTTCTAAAAATGATCTAAATTTCTTCATCACTGAGGATTATCCAGATCCTTTTTACCGTGCATTCCTTGCTGAATGGCTCCAATTAGACTGATATTATAGCATTTTACTTTTTTGAGCTCACCTTCCAAAATATCAGTAAACTTAGGAAACTGAAGCCAAAATCTACAGGGGAAGAACCCTTTCCCAAAGCAGAACCCTCTTCACACCACAGGCTCAGACATTTCTGAAACTAGTAAAACTGAGGCTAAAAACAAGAGAACAAGTTAAAGTCAGTTCAAGACGATCCCCAGGTTTTCTTCCCCACTCTAGGCAACAGGCAACCATCCAACTACCCTTTCTTTTACTCCAGTAAAATTAAGGTGGTAAGCTGCTCACTGGAGAAGGTGAGAGACTTGGGGTCTCGACCAGCAAAAGTAGGAAGACCATGACCAGAACGGAGGCAATGTCATGTGAACGTCCGCACAGAGAAAGACAACTGGCTTCCAGACATTTGTCAGCAGAAGGACTGGAGAATACGTCTCAGGGGAAACTGGCCTCAATGGGAAAGACTAAAGATACTGACATCAGGGCTTCCCAAAGGAACAGCCTGGTAATCACCCAAGTGAAGCCCAACAGTCCACCAGTCTCCCCCACCCCCACCTGCAAGTGCCCCGAGCCCAGGGTTTCTAGTCTACTCTTTATGGTCCCACTTTTACACAGGACGCTCTCACTATAAGGAATCAGAACCCGAAGAAAGCATCTAATACAAAAGAGTAGGCGGCGTGACCAGCAGGCGAAGAAAGCGGTACAGAAACTTCTGCAGGGAGAAAAGCAAAACAAAACTAGTGAGATGAGAAAAGCAGTTTTCACTCACTCATGAATCAAGGACAGGGTATTAAGAAAACTGAATAAAGATTAGAAGATGAAGTTACTAGAAGCAGCTCTGAATGAAAATCATTTACAAGAGTGGAAGACATCTTGAAAACCAGGTCTCACCAATGTCCTTCCTATGCTAAGCCAGCTCCAGGACCATCTGTGCCACCAAAACAAAGCGGGACAAAGAATCCAAGAACCGAGGGGCTCAAACACTGAAGGCCACAAAGGGCAATGGTGAAAAGCCAGGACGGCAGCTGGGGGCCAGGGAGAAGGGGACAGTGCTTTGGGAACAGAAACCTCCAGCAGAGACTTATAAAATGTCTCCTATGTCTGAGCCCACCAAGAGGAGATACAGGTATAGCTTTCTAGTCACTGCAACACTGAGGAAGCAGAGAGACACATTCAGAATTATTTCTTCATGTGACAACAAAGGTGCAAAGGACAGATAAACACAGGATACTATCTGGTTCAGCTGTTAATACTCCAGCACCAGTTTCACACTCAGACAATACTGAGCGTGAACTGAACAAAACCCACAGAGTACAGGGCAAGGCAAGCAAACTGGCCTGCTAAAAGGCTGGCAGGGTGGAGATGGAGGTGGGGATGAAAAAGCACAAGTCTTCCTCTTTCACAGGAGAAAATCAACAGTGAATCTGAGGGGAAAAAATGAAGCTGGTACATAGAGATATTTGGAAATAGAGATAAATAATGTTTAAAGCTTAGCTAGAAAATCTCAGTCTGAAGACTTGAAATTCCCTCCCTCAGAGGAGGTGGAAATGGAAGTAGACAGTGGCAGTTTAAGTATGTGTATATGTAACTTTGATAAAACTGTAAAAGTCAGGCACGAAAGATGAGGACATAGAGAAGCAAAAGCACATACAGGGAGAGTAGTTTAGCTACTAAAACCAAAGCTTCAGTAGTTGGAATGGGATGTATGTAGGTCTCCAGACATAGGCAGCATTCTTTCCCATTCGATATACTGAATGTCTCTGAAACAAATGGATGTTAGTTTTATATCGTGTTCACATTCTACTCTGCCAGGTTTTCAGCAACTCATCAAAAAGAACATTTACGGGTGCATAGCAGTCCATCTTACGGCTATGTCATAATTAACATGAGTTGCTGCACACATGGATTTCCAACTAGCCTACCTACAGTAAAAAGTGCAGGACGGTGTATCTCTTTGCTGGTACTTGGCACTGGAAAAAACCTACTGCTAACCACCAACAAACTGGAGAAACTTGAAACCACATGCTATCTAAAAGAAGTCATGCACTCAAGACTACATACTGTGTATTTTTACCTATGTGAATTTTAAGAAAAGGCAAAAACCCTAGTGACAGAAAGATGAGTGACTGCCTGGCAATCAGGAAGGGCCGCAAAGATGCACAGGGAACTTTTGGGGTGACACAGCTGAGTGTGGAGGGGTCACAGGACTAGAGAGACTATTTGCCAGGATCTCACTGAATTACATGCCTAAAACAGGTGACTTTAACTGAATGAAAATCATACTGTAATACAGCTATTTAAAAAATGAATTTGACAAGGAGATTTTAACCCAAGCCTTAGAAATAATACTTGGTGGTGGTTTAGTCTCTAAGTTGTGTCTTACTCTTGCGACCCCATGGACTAGCCTGCCAGGCTCCTGTCCATGGGATTCTCCGGGCGAGAATACTGGAGTGGGTTGCCATTTCCTTTTCCAGGGCATCTTCCCGGCCCAGGAAGCAAACCCAGGTCTCCTGCATTGCAGGCAAATTCTTTACCATCTAAGTTACAAGGGCAGCTTTTATAAATTATAAACTTAATATAATGTCCTAACAATAATTAGAATTACAGCAAATCAGTTACATTTTAAAACTTCTAAATTAAAAAACTATTAGGACTGTATATGATATTTCAAAGTATGGGAAATTTCTAGTTCAAGAGAGCTTTTCCCATGACTCTGGAGCCCCATCTCCAGGCTCAAGTCATGAAAGATCAACACTGTAACACACTTACCTTTAGGTAAACAGGGCCACCAATGCAGCATTAACAGTTTTCCACTTAAGCATAAAAAACAGTCTAAAATTTAGATTTGAAAATAATAGTGAGCCCCTCAGCTCAGAGCAAAGATGAGATGACTTTAAATAAAATTATTTCTGGATTTAGTAGCAGGCAGATCCCTCCTCCTCAGTCAACTGCTTCGTTTCCCAACTTCTCGGCACTGTATAATCTCTGTGCCATCTGCCAGTAACCCCAAGCTGGTAACGGAGCGGCTTCACCCGCAGGCAGAGAAGGGTAATCCTAGCTTGACTTCCTGCACCCTTATTTTAAGCCCATATCATCTTATTGATGTTCATATATAACTGCTCTGTAGTTTTCCCAACAACGTGCAACACTCATCTTCCCTTTATGAAAGGCCTTTATATGTTCGTGCATGCACATGTGTATATATACGTTTGTTTTTATTTTTTTATTGAAGGATAATTGCTTTACAGAATTTTGTTGTTTTCTGTCAAACCTCAACATCAATCAGCCATAGGTATACATATATCCCCTCCTTTTTGAACCTCCCTCTCATCGCCCTCCCCATCCCACCCCTCTAGGTTGATACAGAGCCCCTGTTAGAGTGTCCTGAGCCATACAGCAAATTGGCTATCTATTTTACATATGGTAATGTAAGTTTCCATGTTACTCTTTCCATACATCTCACCTTGTCCTCCCCTCTCCCAAGTCCATAAGACTATTCTCTTTTTGAAGCAAAGACTCATGATGGCATTGAACACGTGTACTTCTTGCTCTCCTCTACGGATTTAATACGCTCCCGTGATACTATTTAAATATTCCCCTGTCATGTAATTTAACAGTGATTCTCAACATTTCCTTCATTGCAAATTGAGAAAAAAGCTATAACATCTAAAGATTTTTCTCAACTAAATCTGCTCTCAGAGTAGGTAACTGTTCAGCCAAAAGCATATCCTCACAAGGATTTAGGGGTTAACGTCATGCATAAATACAATCTTAATCACTTCTTGAAACTAGCAAAAGACCAAATGTAAATTATGACAATAGTTTTCTCAAGATCACATACTTACACGTCAGCTAAAACTATCCGCGTCCGGGTCACGTTCTCAATGGTGAATTTGGTTTTTCCTCCTTTGCCAGCAATTCTGCCTATTGCCCTGGACAGGTGGTCTCCCTTTAAAGGTTTAACTAAATGAGAAAAGCAAGACCTCAGGAAGGAAGCCATTGCAGCATTACCCACTTCCACAGATGTTTAATCATTAGCCAAATTTCCCTCCTAAAAGACCCAAAACATGCATTTTTTAAAAAGCTGCTAAGAATACAGCTCAACTGATGCTACCGGAAAGCTGAGAGTCATGCAGAATACAAAGTCAGCAGTACAAAAGTACCATCCAGGAGTTCATACAAAAAGACCACCATACACTCACCATCTGTAATTTCAAAAGACTCTAGAAAGAGGTCATCCAGTCTAATAAGGGCAAGTGCGTCCTACAATACAGAAATACATACTATGAGGTGCTTCCATTCAAGTACCTGTGTGAGTGCGTGAGTGTTACGCTAACTCATAAATTGTAAAACTAGAACACTCAAAAAACAAAAAAATGCCCAAATCTATCAAAACATTCATGTGGAGTGTTTTCTGAGCCCCCATTTCAGCTATCATGAAATCACTCACCTCCACCTGAAACCCAAGAATGAAGGCTTTCACAAAATCAGCTGCTTTTGTCAGGGCGCTAACATCTTTAGTTTCTTTACAAGTCTGTTTAAAAAAAAAAAAAAGGTGGGGTAAGAGGCACAAATTATAGCTGGAAATGAAAACGGCAACATTCTAGCAAACTACTAGGACTGACCTTACCCATTATTGCAATTTCCTTCACCATCACCCTTCCCAATATATTCTCTGTGACCCAGTTTTTGGTGACCTAAGTACTGTGTTTAGTTTTCAAAACAAAACTTGGCTAGCTCCAGGGCTGGGCAGTTCCCCCCAAACACTGTCAAAAGACCAACTGCACTCCATGGCTGATCTGACTCTGGAGCTACTGGCGAGATCCCTCCACTCACTCCCACTCTGAAGGACCTCCGTCCTCAGTTCATTCCCATCCAAGCTGGTCCTCTTCAGTGCCATCTCCCTGGGAGTCCAGGTCTCACCTCCCAACTTCAACCACCATTCCTGTGCTGATGTTTCTTTCCCAAAGCAACAACTCTAGTACTAACTACCAAGAACGGCTTAAGCAATGATCCTGCCCTCAAAGATTTTATTCGATAATCACAGAAATAGGCGCTCTTCATGAAATGCCAACCCCTGTAAATGACATGACACTGCAAAGGTGCTTGACACACTATAGCTCTGATCTTCATGTCAACCTAAATTTAAGCAAGATAAGTACTTTTACATTAGAGGAAACTCAAGTACCAAAATGAAAACGTAAAATCTGAACACGGATCTGATTCCAAAACCATGAGTTCTGCTCTCCCACACAGACTCACAGTTGAGTTGAGGAGACTGTGTGCGTATTTGACAACTTTGAAACCTTGCAGGGTTGTGTAAAAGCACATTTAAAACTATAGATTCCAGGCCCAATTCCATATGTGACCTCAGGCAAGTCTCATGAATGCTCTAAGCCTTAAGTTTTCTTATCTGTAAAATAAATTGGAACAGAAGAGCCTGAGAGGTCCCTACTAGCACTGATGACTTTGCCCAAGATACTCCTTGGCCAGTTTCCTCACATCTATTAGATGGGGTATGTTATCTGCCTCACAGGGCTGTTCTCAAGACCAAAATGATGTAATGCCTGCCAAAGCACCACTATGTGGCACACACTGGCACAGAGCAGTATCAACAAATGTCAGAGGAGTCCAAACTGATGGTGCTGTAATACATAATCAAGAGATTCTGACAACTTCTTTATTAAGCCTTTTATCAATCAGCAAAACATAAGTTTAAGCCCTGAAGACTAGACTGAAAAAATGGACTGACAGTAAAGGAGAAAGAACTTGAGCTAGACTCTAAAAGATGATGAAACTGAAGTAGGAAGGAAAAGGAAGTAGGGAGAAGGCCTTCACAGAGCAAATCCATCCATTAAGGAGGGACAAGGAAAATGTTCAAAGCAATGGTAAGAGGACTTGAGAATGAGACTCCTAATTCAAAGGCAAATACTTTTATCTTTCAGAGATACTGAAGATATCAAGATATCAATAAAAGCAGTGTGGTCTGGGAAAATTAATCTGGCTCTGGCAAAAAGGATGGAGAAGCGAAATGAGATTTAAAGAGAATAAAAAAAGCAAACTTATAAGCAGACAAGAAGTTCTGGCAGAAAACCAAAAAAACCTAAATGAAACTGAGAACAAAGAGAAATTCTGTCAAGTTCTGTATTTTAAACTCTGCCAACTATTTAAAACAGTGCCCCTCTGTTTTGCTCCATTATTCTAATCCCTCAACAGAAATAAGTCTTATAATAGCCCTGATAATGATAATTAATTTTGGTCACTGATTCTGATGCAAAATTGGAACCCACAGGAAAAAACCCCAAAGTCTATTAATTTTAATTGTCCACCTCCTAGACTGACATCATGCAATGAATAAACAAATATTTTTACATAATTTACACTTACTCTCAAAACTTGTTTTTTCCTAAAAAGTAACACTAAAATATAGTACCTGTACTGCAGCAAGTACTTCGGCTGCTCATTTACATACATCTGTTTACGATAACCTCTTTATTAACCCTTTAATCAATCAACACAGAACACTATTAAAAATGTGCTGAGACGCAGCTGGTATTTTAGTATAATTTCAGGTCAAACTGGAAGAAACTCATTCAACAAGGTAAGTCCCACTAAGAATTCCTAGAAAGTCTATTCTTTCTTCCTAGGACAGAAAAACCCCAGCATATTTTAAAGTGGTTAATAGTCTCCTTACTCTGATTTCAACATTTCTCGATTTCAAGTTAAAGCGTATCTGAAGTCCCAAATGCTCCACAATAGGAGTAAATATCTTCAGCCAGTTCTCTTTTAGTGGCGTGTATCTGTTAGCTGGGACTGGAATTTTCCTGGTTTCTTCTTTCCCACTCTATGACAAAAGAAAACACAACTCAGCAGTTGTCTAAAGGAATGAGGATGAAGTTGTAAAACAACTGATCCTCAAAAAGCGTCCTTTAATTGGACAGATTAAACACCAGGAGAGTCGCCGCTCTGAGCTTCACTCCAGAAAAAGCGTCAACATCACCCAGAGGCCACCGGCCCGACCCGTCTCTGGCCCCAGCCCCGTTCCTGTTCCTCGGTCCCAGCCAGTACCAGGAACCCGTCCCCGGAGAGGGGCGGGAAGACGGGCCTCTTAGCGGGTCGGGCTTCCTCGGTGTCCATGCAGGTCGCGTCGCCTCCCTCCTCCTGCGTGGACGGCTGCTCGGCCTGCCGTTTCTTCGCCCGCCGGCCACCTTTGCGGGTGACCTGACTGAAGCCGTCCTCGGCCAACGGGCTCTGTGCCTCCATCACGCTTTCCATTCTCCAGAACCTCCAGCCCCAACCTCAACTTCCAGCTCCAACACGTGCGAGGCTGTACCACGCAGGCGCGCCTCTCAGGCCCCAACCTCCGCCAACCAGCCCCAGGGCTCCGCCCTCTTTCCTAAGACGTCCCATGCAGGGGACCTAAAGCGGGAGTTTGTGCGTGTTTGTTGGTGAGGGAGAAGGGCTGTCCTAAAATATGCCTGATTCTTAGGTTCGCCTTCTGCCCCCACCTCTCGCAGTCAGCACGCTTTATAACACATAATCTGTATCTGTACGAAAGGCAATAGGTAAATCCATAAAGAAGTTTGTGTTGTTGGGGAAGGAAACTCTTGTATGCCTGCACTAGAGCATCCGGCATTATCTGAGAAACCTAAAGCTACTTGTTAGGGTTCTAGGGGCGCCTACGGCAAGCGGGAGGGACAAACTAGCCGTAACGTTTGGACTCTGGTTTCCAGGTTAGTTTCGTCAGGGTTAGTCGGCTGTGTCCCGCTTGGCGGAGGCGAAATCTCTCGGCTGGACCATGTCGGCCTTCGAGAAGCCTCAGATCATCTCCCATATCCAGAAGAGCCTCAATTATACGGTGTTTGACTGTAAGTGGATGCCCTGCAGCGCCAAATTTGTGACCATGGGCAACTTCGCACGGGGCACCGGCGTCATTCAGCTGTACGAGATCCAGCAAGGGGACCTAAAGCTGCTGCGGGAGGTGGGTGCCGGCTCGAGACCTCCCAGTTCCAAGATCTGGGACTGCTGCTGGAGGGGAGTGCGGATCTTGGGGGCGGGAGTTGTGCGTTCCTTTTTGCCAGAACCTTTGTCCAGCGTCCCCTCAAAGCGCTGCTGAAGCTGCGCGGGAATAGCGAAATTGACCGCAGATTGAGGAATAATTCGGACGTAAAACGCCTTGGTTCGAGACCTGAATTCTCATCGGGCTAATTCATTCGTGCTTTGCTGGTCCCTTCCTCCAGCCATCTCCACCCCTCTCCCAGTCCAGTGCGAGGTCCCTGGAGGTGACGTTATGACTTCACATTTAAATTCGAGGCGTTTCTGTGCAGTGCGCGTGTGTTTGTGGAGAGTCTTTTATTTTTTTATTTTTGAATTTTATTTTTAATATAAATTTATTTATTTTAATTGGAGGCTAATTACTTTACAGTATTGTATTGGTTTTGCCATACATCAACATGAATCCGCCACGGGTGTATACGTGTTCCCCATCCTGAACCCCTCTCGCACCTCCCTCCCCGTACCATCCCTCTGGGTCATCCCAGTGCACCAGCCCCAGCATCCTGTATCATGCATCGAACCTGGACTGGTGATTCGTTTCATATCTGATATTATACATGTTTCAGTGCCATTCTCCCAAATCATCCCACCCTCTCCCTCTCCCACAGAGTCCAAAAGACTGTTCTATACGTCTGTGTCTGTTTTACTGTCTCGCATACAGGGTTATCGTTACCATCTTTCTAAATTCCATATATATGCGTTAGTATACTGTATTGGTGTTTTTCTTTCTGGCTTACTTCACTCTGTATAATAGGCTCCAGTTTCATCCACCTCATCAGAACTGATTCAAATGTATTCTTTTTAATGGCTGAGTAATACTCCATTGTGTATATGTACCACAGCTTTCTTATCCATTCGTCTGCTGGTGGACATCTAGGTTACTTCCATGTCCTGTCTATTATAAACAGTGCTGCCATGAACATTGGGGTACATGTGTCTCTTTCAATTCTGGTTTTCCTTGGTGCATATGCCCAGCAGTGGGATTGCTGGGTCACTTTCACTTTTCACTTTCATGCATTGGAGAAGGAAATGGCAACCCACTCCAGTGTTCTTGCCTGGAGAATCCCAGGGACGGGGGAGCCTGGTGGGCTGCCGTCTATGGGGTCGCACAGAGTCGGACATGACTGAAGCAACTTAGCAGCAGCAGCAAGGCAGTTCTATTTCCAGTTTTTTAAGGAATCTCCACACTGTTCTCCATAGTGGCTGTACTAGTTCGCATTCCCACCAACAGTGTAAGAGGGTTCCCTTTTCTCCACACCCTCTCCAGCATTTATTGCTAGTAGACTTTTGGATCGCAGCCATTCTGACTGGCATGAAATGGTACCTCATTGTGGTTTTGATTTGCATTTCTCTGATACTGAGTGATGCTGAGCATTTTTTCATGTGTTTGTTAGCCATCTGTATGTCTTCTTTGGAGAAATGTCTGTTGAGTTCTTTGGCCCATTTTTTGATTGGGTCGTTTATTTTTCTGGAATTGAGCTGCAAGAGTTGCTTGTATATTTTTGAGACTAGTTCTTTGTCTATGGAGAGTCTTTTAATAGGTACAAGATAGTAAAGTACTTGGTCATACAAGCAGAGCCAAAGCAGGCACTAGGATGCCTGCTATGTAATTGGAGGAGACAATCCAAAACAATTACTCTTTCAACAAGTGTCAATTGATTGCCTGGTATTCTCCGGCTAGTAAATGACAGACAATGTCCCTGATTATTATGGAGTTTTTTTTCTAGTGGGAGAGAGAATCAATTAAATAATCAAACTAACAATACATAAAACACAAACTGAGATGAATTCTCTAATGTAAAGGCACATGGTTCTATGAGAGTAAAAACAAAACCAGAAAACCAGATTTGCATTGAGTAAAAGCTGCTGCTGCTGCTAAGTTGCTTCAGTCGTGTCCGACTCTGTGCGACCCCGTAGACAGCAGCCTATCAGGCTCCTCCGACCTTGGGATTCTCCAGGCAAGAATGCTGGAGTAGGTTGCCATTTCCTTCTCCAATTCGTGAAAGTGAAAAGTGAAAGTGAAGTCACTTAGTCGTGTCGGACTCTTAGCGACCCCATGTACTGCAGCCTACCAGGCTCCTCTGTCCATGGGAGTTTCCAGGCAAGAGTACTGGAGTGGGGTGCCATCGCCTTCTCCAGAGTAAAAGCTAACTAGGTCAAATTAGGAGTTGAGGTTTACAAGAGGAAGCAGCTCAGCAATGAGGGAGAGAGATTATCTCCTTTTGGAACAAAACAGCAGAGAGGAGGCCTTGCAAATGCTGTAGATCATTTAAAAGATTTATGCCTGTTTTTGTAAGAAAAATGGGACATCAGTGAAGGGCTTTAAGCAGCTTGTGGCAAGGTTAGGTTTACAAGTTTTGTAAAGATTACACTAATGGAAGAATTGGAGAATAATGATATTAACATTTTTATATCTGTTTACCAGTTTTTAAATGCCTTTATTTGGGTTCCCTAGAAAAAAAAAATCAGTTATATTCAGATGTTAGCATTGTCATAGACTACAGGGAAGTTTGTAACTCCAGGGACCAAGAACTATGGAGAGAATCTGCTTGGAGGAGTTAGGGCCTCAACTGATAGGCAAAGGATGCATACACTTTCTCTAGAAAAGCTTAGATTAGAAAGTCTGTAAGGCCTCATCCCGTTTTAAATTCTATGAATGCTACTTTTCTTGTTCAGATTGTCTTTGCTAGCCAGGCACTCTGCTCCTAAACACGGCATGTTCTTTCCTACCTTTCCTTACGTTTTTCATCACTTAGCCCCCAGTCACCTGTTGCTATTCTAAGATCCAGTTCAGATTATTTGACTGTTGACATCTCATTCCTGATCCCCACATAAAGTAACTTTTCTTTATTGCTTTCCTGTGGTACATAAGTACCATTATTATCTGTGCTAGAAATATATCCTTCTGTCCCATGTATCTCTAATTAGATTGTAAACTCCCAGAGAATAAGGACAGTTCTTTCTTTAGTGTGGTATAAAAGGAGCAGCCACTCAATCAATGACTTGTTAAAAGAATGAGTGAATTTATGTCTGTAAAAGGATATAACTTGGAACATTTAAATATTGATTTATTAATCACTAATTGATTGAGGCCAGGAGTTTGAACACGTAGGAAACATTGAAACTGGAGAAAGAATATGGTGAACTATTGGGAATAAATACTAGTCAAAACTCAACCAGAGTTGAGTTTTGTGACATATTTTTAGTAGGGCTTTATGACTTGTGTACATTTCATGAATACACTTGTTCTATAAAGAGAAATCGTGTTCTTTGTCTCTTCTAGAGTTTTGGAAGATTCTAGCAGCATTTTTCTTGGAATAATTTTGCTTTTTAACTAAAGTAATGTATGTTCATGATAGAATATACCAAAAATATAGTTAGGGAAAAGAAGTAAATTGATGTCATCCACTTTTTATATTTTCACCTGTATCCTTTGAGTCTTCTCTTTTTCTACCATAAATTTTCCATTGAGAACCTGTCGTTTCAAGGTACTATGATAAAGAAGGACCAGAAATACTTGAAAGATGAGTCCTTCCTCCTAAACAGCCTACTGCCTAAAGTGAGGGTAAAACAAATGCACAGATTTGAGAGCTTACATTGTGTTTGGCTGTGATGATGCCGTGGAAAAGAATATAGGCTAAGAACAGTCCCAGTGATTCTCAGCTCTTACTGTGCACCAGGAGCATCTGAATGTGCATCGTTACTGTTGTGTTGTGTGTTCTTGGGTGTACGTGTTGTAAAATATTCATGCCTTGGTTCCACCCCTGGAAACTGATGCACTTGGACTCTTTCTTGCCTCTAGACTAGTTTGAGTCCCAGACATTAGTATTTTTTAAACTTCCAACAGATGATTCTAATGAGTAGTAGGGTTGTCTGTCTTCATTGTTCAGTCACTAAGTTGTGTCTTATTCTTTTGCAAATCCATGAACTGCAGCCTGCCAGGCTCCTTCTGTCCATGGGGTTTCCCAGGCAAGAATACTGGAGTGGATTGCCATTTCCTCCTCCAGGGGGTCGTCCTCACCCAGGGATCAAACCCAAGCCTCCTGCATTGGCAGGCGGGTTCTTTACCATGGAGCCACATAGGTACCTTTAGAGCTTCCCAAATGCATTTTCCTTTCTTTTCCCTCTTTTTCCCTCTTCTAGAGCTAAGTTAGTTTCTAGCTATCATTGTGCTAGTTAAATTATTGGTTAAAAAATTAGGAAACATAAAATATTAGGAAACTTGATTTTATCCTTGTAGAACTACCTCAAGCCTTGTGCTCGAGTCCTTGGGTGCAGGATAAAAAGGAAGGAAGAAAATGGGTCTTTGTTGGTGCCTCCTTATTACTAATCAGATAGATAGGGAATGAAGGCAGGGTCTTCGTATACAATTGAGTAGTTTGTTAAACTGCACACAGGTATCTGGCCAAGGGTTCAAGTGAAGGCTGAAATCCATCTCTCTCCAGCTTTTCCCCTCCTGTGCGAAACTTCCATCAGCCTGTAGAGGGCGCCTTCCACAGTCCCACCCCCAACCACACCCCCACCCCACCCC
>NW_011494787.1:3480745-3528154 GCF_000754665.1 Bison bison bison
CCTGAAAAGTGCCACATTTGGGGATGTTTACACTTTAAAAATTAGTAATAATCTAATGAAGTTCTGCTTTTTTAGCCCCTGTGCCACTGAATTTACTGCTTGTTAACATTTGGTTGACTAAACCTTTTAATGTTAATTAAGTAGTGCCAGGATGTGGAGGAGGAAATACTGACAAGCTGTACTAGACCCACCCACAGATAGAACAAAAATAGCTCTGCTGGAATTATCGATCATGGCTTCCTTAATCACCTTAACTTAGAGCAAAGAGAACCAACAACTGGGGGTCAAATATGTCTGTCATCCACAGTCATTTTCAGTATCATAGCAAAAGTTAATATATTCTAATTTACTTTGTGGAACACATTTTGCAAAATAGATCTCCATTTTTTTTTTTTAACCAGTTTTCTAGCAGGAAAACTTAAGTGTCCTCTGAATTCTTTACATCTTTTCTTTTCCAAAGGTAAAACATTTAACAGGGACAAGGAGGGGTCCCTTTTATGAACTATTAAAAAGAAAAATTAACTTTACTCCAATGTCCTTTCTTAATTTAGCTAATGTTATCATTTCCATGAATGTCTAAGGAAAAAGCAAACACTTCTGCTTTTTTAAGTCCACTTGCCAACCTAGCTCAGCCTTTCTGAGCAAAGTGCAGCCCTCCCTGCTGTGCAGATAACAAGATGTTTACACATTTGAGTTTATTTTTCAATATGGTTCTGTATTTTGAGTTTAATTTGATTCTTTATCTTTAATTTGATTCTTTAAACATCATTTGCAACGGACCACTAGTTAAATCTTTTTGATAGAAGAATATATGGCTATCCTTTGATAAAAGGACACAAGAATAAAAAAATAACAGGAAGCATAAATATCATGTTTACATTTTATGAAGACATAAAATGAAGGTAAAAACCAAAGGACACAAATCTGAAAGTAGGTTTAAGTCAGGCCTTACTTACCTCACCAGTCTAGTTAAGGATTGGAGCATTTCTTTGGGACTTCTAAGGGCTCGGGTTTATAGAATGGGGGCTACATAGGAAATGTTTATTTAACTGATTTACATATAGTCCTGGAGACAGCCTAGTGTCGTAGAAAGAGCTTGGAATCTACCTGACTGTAGGATCCTTGGGCGAGTCTCCTCATCTTTTGAACCTGCTTGTCATCTGGAAAGGGGTGTCCCAAACACTTAATTTGCAGTGGCGTGTGTTAGAAAGAGAAGGGATGGACTAGCACAGAAGGACATCTAGAACAGTATCTGATACATTGGTGTTCCATATATGGATGCTGTTTTTATTATTGCCTATAAAATGACACTGAAAACTATGGTCTGTCAGGTGAAAATAAGACAGGAGAAAAGGGAACATGACCTCCAGCAGTGGTTTCCCTCTATCCAGCACTGGGACTGAGAAGTTAATCCATGTTCATTTATACTTTCATTTAATAAATGTTGAGGAGAAGGCAGTGGCACCCCACTCCAGTACTCTTGCCTGGAAAATCCCATGGACGGAGGAGCCTGGAAGGCTGCAGTCTTTAGGGTCGCACAGAGTCGGACGCGACTGAAGCGACTTAGCAGCAGCAGAGCACCAATTAGGTGTTGAACAAGTTGTTGAGGGCCCCATTCCTGTGGTATTCATTCTAGGAAGGGAGGAAATAGATAATTGAGTGAATAAAAGAGTTTTGTTGATAAGTGAAATAAGATTAAACAGGGCAAGTGATTGGGATTTGGGGGTTTCACTTAAGATTAGAGGGGTGGGGAGGCTCTCTTACAGGCATTGACATTTAAGCTGAAATCTAAGCTGAAATTGTTGGTAGAAATCATGATGACAGGAGGGAAGACCAGTCCAGGCAGTGGGAACAGCAAATGCAAATACCCTGAGGCAGCGTGACTGGTGAAGAACAAAAATGCAGCCGCGGGTGTGGCTGGAGTGTGAAAGGAGAGAAGCAGGAAATGAGGTCAGAGAGACCTGCAAGGTCAGCCTTCGAAGGGCTTTGTACATTTATATACCACAGGCCTTGGTGCTACTCCTGTGGGTCTGTGCCTCTAAATGTAGATACATTTTTATCTCATTCCATTCATTATTTGCAATAAACCCCTCTTTTAGAATTCATGTGATGATACACATTAAATTATCTAGTATAGGCCCCACCATGTACTAATATTAGAGTAGTTCTCAGGTTGTTTTCTCCTAAGGTAGGGATTCTCAGATGTGTTCAGGTGTCAGTACATCTGGCCATTGTGGTGTGGTTTTTAGAACAACATGAAATATTGTAATAATCAGTTCCACCTCTGCACAAGGATACATATTCTCAGTAGAAAAAAATACATATACTCTGAGTATATATATTATATATATTTTGATATTTGCATCACAAGAAGTAACCATACATAAAAATTTTAATCCTCATTTCCAGGTTTTCTTATTGGTGTTTATTAGCTGGTATTTCCTAACAGACAAACTAAAAAAATTATTGAAGAAAACTTAAACCTGAGAAAAAAATATCCATTAGCTCTGTGTGTGTGTGTGTGTATCTGTGTATCTGTGAATTTATGTTGGTACTGGAAGATCAGTGGTTGCAGTTTTCTGTCTTCTCTATTCCACAGGGTCTAAAGGCAAAAGTTAGGTAAAGCCATAACAGAGGAAAACTTTGGCTTCCCAATTTTTTATTAGTAGCAGTAAACACAGAACTGTGTGCTTCCTACAGGGACTGAAAAGTAGGGGTCAACTTTTTTCTCTTTCATGACCTAGGAGGAAGAGAGACTCCATCAGAGACTCCTGGGGAAAGCAGTAGAATTATGGGAAGCAGAATCTCTAGCTAGTGGAAGAGAAGACAATGGGTGACCAGTCTTCCCAAGGCTATTTGGGGAAGAATTTTCCCAGAGAGTTATATCAATATACGGTGCAAGCCCTCCTCTAGTTCTTAATACCCAAGTCCCTGGAAGCATATTCCTGTCCCTCAGGGCCCACCTGTTTCTTACCTGAGAGGCCTGTTCACATCCTCTGCCTTAGACTGAGGGAGTCATTAGCAGTGACCTGGAGCTGGGGGAGAGCCAGGCCCTGTGTGAGACAAGTGGGAGGAAGGAGAGGGGAGCTGTTTCTTCAGTTGGTCCAAGTTGGAAGTCTGAATTAGTTTAGCTATAGAAATTGTGTTCTAATAGTGTGACTAGGTGATTAGCTACAATGATTAATTAGTTAATTGAGTGATTAGCTATATCAGTATTAACATATTGTTTCAGGTATTTTATTTGGGGGAAGGGAACGGTGGGGAAAGTTATGACTAACCTAGATAGCATATTCAAAAGCAGAGACATTACTTTGCCAACAATGGTCCGTCTATTCAAGGCTATGGTTTTTCCTGTGGTCATGTATGGATGTGAGAGTTGGACTGTGAAGAAAGCTGAGCGCCAAAGAATTGATGCTTTTGAACTGTAGTGTTGGAGAAGACTCTTGAGAGGTCCCTTGGACTGCAAGGAGATCCAACCAGTCCATTCTAAAGGAGATCAGTCCTGGGTGTTCTTCGGAAGGACTGATGCTAAAGCTGAAACTCCAGTACTTTGGCCACCTCATGCAAAAAGTTGACTCATTGGAAAAGACTCTGATGCTGCGAGGGATTGGGGGCAGGAGGAGAAGGGGACGACAGAGGATGAGATGATTGGATGGCATCACCGACCCGATGGACATGAGTTTGGGTGAACCCCGGGAGTTGGTGATGGACAGGGAGGCCTGGTGTGCTGCGATTCATGGGGTCACAAAGAGTCAGACACGACTGAGCGACTGAACTGACTGACTGAACCTATGGTGGGGAGAATGTAAATGATTTGGAATTGGAAACTGCTTTATTAAATTGACGAAACTTTGATCCTCCATGGTGTCCCATTGTAAGATACGTTTTCCATAAAATTGGAAAAATAGCTGAAATAGATAAATATCAGTTTTCTGATGTCAAATGTAACTGATGCTATCTCAGATCACCAGTGTATTAAAAAGGAGAAAAAATTAACATTCTGTGTTCTATTCTCATCAATATAATCTTTTACCACCATGTTACTGTAGGTGTCTGATTAAACAAAATTTAATCAAAAGGTCCTGGACAGTTCCAAAGAGTCCCAGCTTTATTTTAGGCCAGGCTACCTAGTAACCGCTAGTTCATCCAGATCCCAAGCAGAAAGCTCAGCAGGCTGGGAGTTTCTAAAGCCCCGGAGCATGATGATTTCTTTTGAATCATGAAAGAGAAGTTCAGTTATAGTTTGTGTTAAGTGAATTTTTATTTTCTTCTTTGAAAATTGCTACATATATCCTATGTGGAAATACCCAACCAGACATTGAAAGTGGTAGGAAAATTGTTTTCACAAAATATATGAAACAGGCCAACCCTAGTGGTAGGGTTGAAGATTGGCCCAGCAACTCAAAGATTACAGGGAAAGTGCCCTAGAAACTGGGGAACTCTGTAGAGAGAAAAAAAATTCATCCAGATATATCTCTAAGTGAAAAAAATCAAGTCAATGGATAATATATTGATATTATGATGCTCTCTGTATTAAACCAAATCTATATGTAGCAAAGGGTCTAAGAGAATGGGGATTACTTCTGGGGAGTGTCAAAGGGAAACTTACTTTTCACCCTTCAGGTCTTTGGTTTTGTTTGCATCTTTATAGGGAACATGTACTGTTTTTGTTAAGAATAAAAGAAAAAAAAAGGGAACTTCCCTGGCAGTCCCATGGTTAAGACTCCACCTTCCAATGCAGCGGGTGTGTGTTTGATCCCTGGTCTGGGAACTGGGATGCCACATGCTGCAGGGAATGGCCAAAAATTAAAAATGAATAAGTAAACATAACATTGTAAATCAGCTGCAGTAAAAATTCAAAAAAGAAAAAAGTTAAAGATTGCAAGAGACTAAATAAGAGCAATAGTTTTGCCCTGTTGAGCTGACAGTAAATGGAAGGTGCTATTCTGCAGCTAGAGTGTGATGTGTGGATGTGTGTATATATGTGAGTGTACTCACTCAGTGGTGTTCAACTGTTTGTGACTCCATAGAACCTCACTTCCATGTCCTCTAGAGTTTCCAGGGGCCAAGGCAGCTAGACATGTAGACTCCACGATGGACTTCAGTGACATGCACAGGTGGAGTTTGCATGTGGCTGTTTTACTGATGTAACTGCAATTGACCTTTGTATAGCATGGATTTGAACTGCATGGGTCACTTATACCCAGGTATTTTTCAAGAGTTAATAGTACATTACTACATGGGCCATGGTTGGTTGAATCCACGGATGCAGAGGAATCTTGGATATAGAGAGCTGACCATAAGTTACATGTGGGTTAACTCCTGTGCTGTTCAAGGATCAACTGTTATATATAGACTTAGAACAATAGTCTTTTATTTTTATTTACATTTATTTATTTGGCCAAGTGGCTGTGGAATTTTAGTTCCCTAAGCAGGGATTGAACCCAGGCTTTTGGCAGTGAAAGCTCAAGAGTCCTAATCACTGGACTTCCATGGAATTCCCAACAGTCTTTTAAATTAAAGAAATATCAAAACATGGGCTAATCCATGCTAACAGCTGTGCCTTTGGTGCACACAGGTATCCACATCTGTTTGCACTAAAACGGTCTCAGAGAGAATCAGACATAACCATTCTCAGTTTATAGGATTCTGCAGGGAAAACTATACAAGACACATAAGTTTTTTTTTTTCTTCCTGTTGTCACCTGGAAGAGTAATATCTTCATTATATCCTTTTATTTGAGGCTCTTAAAGAAGAATACCACATTAAAAGCTGAAATCTGCATATTTGCAAACCAGTGGAGATATTAGAGGTATCAGCATTTTAATGTCTTATTAGCGAGATGAGAAGAAAGGCAAAACTCATTCAGTTGACATACAAGCATACCTCCTTTTATTGTGCTTCTCTGTATTGAATTCTCAGAGACTGAATCTTTTACAAATTGAAGGATTTTGGTAACCCTGTGCTGACCAAGTCTATCAGCACTGTTTTTCCACCAGCACTTGCTCGCTTTGTGTCTCTGTATCATGTTTTGGTAATTCTTGTAATATGTTTGTTTTGGTGATTTCTGGTCAGTGACCTTTGATGATGATGTTGTAATTGTTTTGGGATGCCATCAACCACACCCTGACAAGACTGCAAACTTAATTGGTAAATGTTGTATGTGTTCTGACTGCTTCACTTGCTGACTTTTCTCCAGCCCTCTTCCTCTCCTCAGGGCTCCCTATTGAAATTAGCCCTACAGTGGCCTCTAAGGAAGAGTCACAGGTCTCTCACTTTAAATAAAAAAACCAAGAATGTTTACATTTAGTGAGGAAGGCATGTTGAAAGCCTAGATGGGCCAAAAGTTAGGCATCTTGCATCAAATAGTAGCCAAGGTGTGAATGTTCTAATCCAGAGCAAAGGCCCTAACTCTCTTCAGTTCTTTGAAGGCTGAGAGAGGCGAGGAAGCAGCAGAAGAAAAGTTGGAAACTAGCAGAAGTTGGTTGGTTCGTATGGTTTAAGGAAAGAAGCCGTCTCTTTAACATAAAACTAAAGAAGTAGCAGGTGCTGATAGAAGATGCTGTAGCAGGTGCTGCAGAAGCTGCAGCAAGTTATGCAGACCTACTAAGATAATTCAGGAAGGAGGCTACACTGCGCAACAGATTTTTGGTGTAGATGAAACAGCCTTCTATTGGAAGAAGATGCCATTTAGGACTTGCATAGCGAGAGAGGAGAAGCCAGTGCCTCAAGTCAAAGGACAGGCTGACTTTCTTGTTAGGGGCTAATACAGCTGGTGACTTTAATTTTAAACCAGTGCTCATTGACCATTCTGAAAATCCTAGTTCCTTTAAGAGTTATTCTAAGTATTCTGGCTGTGTTCTATAAATGGGACAATAAAGCTTTGATAACAGCACATCTGTTTTACAACAAACTGTTGAATATTTTAGGCCCACTGTTGAGAGCTACTACTCAGGAAAAAAAAGGCCTTTCAAAGTATTGCTGCTCACTGACAATATACCTGCTCACCCAAGAGCTCTGATGAAGATATACCCATAAGATTCACATTGATTTCATGCTTGCTAGCACAGCATCCATTCTGCAGCCCATGGATCAAGGAGTAATGTCAACTTTCAAGTCTTGTTATTTAAGAAATACATTTCTTAAGGCTACAGCTACCAAAGAAAGTGATTCCTCTGATGGATCTGGCCAAAGTAAATTGAAAACTTTTTGGAAAGGATTCACCATTCTAGATGCCATTAAAAATGTTGGTGATTCATGGAAGGAGATCAAAATATCAACACGAATAGGAGTTTGGAAGAAGTTGATCCAGACCTCATGGATGACCTGAGGGGTTCAGGACTTCAGTGGAGGAAGTAACTGAAGTTGTGGTGGACACAGCAAGAAAACTAGAATTAGAAGTTGAGCCTGAAGATGTGATTGAATTGCTGCAGTCTCATTAGAAAACAATAATGGATAAGGAGTTTCTTTTCATGGATGATCAAAGGAGTTAGCAATTTTTTGGCAATAATACATTTTTTAATTAAAGTGTGTACATTGTCTTTTAGACATAATGATTTGCATACTTAATAGGCTACAGGACAGTATAAACATAACTTGTACATTCATTGAGAAACAGAAATTCATCTGACTCAGTTTATTGCAAATATTTGCTTTATTTTGGTCGTCTAGAACCAAACTTCCAAAATCTCCCAAGATCTGCCTGTACTTTTCAGTTCAGTCCAGCTCTGTTACTCAGTCATGTCCGACTCTTTGCAACCCCGTGGACTGCAGCTCACCAGGCTTCCCTGTCCATCAGCAACTTCTGGAGTTTGCTCAAACTCCTGTCCATCGAGTCAGTGATGCCATCCAACCATCTCATCCTCTGTTGTCTCCTTCTCCTCCTGACTTCAATCTTTCCCAGCATCAGGATCTTTTCCAGTGAGTCAGTTCTTCACATCAGGTAGCCAGAGTACTGGAGCTTCAGCTTCAGCATCAGTTCTTCCAATGAATATTCAAGACTAA
This sequence comes from Bison bison bison, assembly GCF_000754665.1. Classification (NCBI taxonomy): domain Eukaryota; kingdom Metazoa; phylum Chordata; class Mammalia; order Artiodactyla; family Bovidae; genus Bison; species Bison bison. The sequence continues at coordinate 3,488,750 of NW_011494787.1, forward strand.
TTTCCTTTAGGATAGACTGGCTGGATCTCCTTGCAGTCCAAGGGACTCTCAAGAGTCTTCTCCAACACCACAGTTCAATTTGGCATTCAGCTTTCTTTATAATCCAGTTCTCACATCCATACATGACTACTGGAAAAACAATATCTTTGACTAGACGGACCTTTGTTGGCAAAGTAAAGTCTCTGCTTTTTAATATGCTGTCTAGGTTGGTCATAGCTTTTCTTCCAAGGAGCAAGCGTCTTTTAATTTCATGGCTGCATTACAGGCGGATTCTTTATCAGCTAAGCCACCAGGGAAGCCCGCCTGTACTTTTAGACTATACAAAAATTACTGAAGGAAAAGCATGATAATTTTTTATCAGAAAACATTTTAATTGCTTTTTAAAATTGTGTGCCTTATTTAATTCCCATAATAGAGCCATAAATAGGTGCTTACCTAAATAACGTATCCTCTCTCCCTCCCTTCTATTAAGATTGAAAAGGCCAAACCCATTAAATGTGGAACATTTGGCGCAACATCTTTACAGCAGAGATATCTGGCCACTGGAGATTTTGCTGGAAACCTTCATATATGGTAAGATTATTTCATCAGTGTGAAGACAGAAGCAGTTTCTTTGATAGTTGTGTTACGCTTCCACTGAAAGAATTCTAAGATGTTTTTTGTTAAATTTTAACTATTTATAAGAATATTGCAATTACCTTTTAATATATACTTTTAGATTTCACATTTCAAATCTATTTCAAAATACTAACATTTTTCTTTAGCTTTTTCAAATAATATTAATATTTGTTTCCACACATGCTGTTTAGTGCTAGCATTTAACACCTATATTTGTAATAAAGGGCTATTCCCTCATATAATGAAGGATACATTATATAACAATGCTCATGTATAACACTGAAAAATCAGATGTTGTTTACATTTTAAGAAGATATTTGGCATTACACAATAATATATTTTTGTATGTTTTAATTTGTTTAACATAGAACTCCCAGTTCATTAAACTTTTTTCTTTTTATGCTTTAACTTACATCTGAGCACAACTTTTTAGGAACACATCTCTTGAGTAAATCAAGACAAAGCTGTTTTGAATAAGCAAAATCTCAGTAGTACCAAATGCTTTTAATTTTCATGTTTTACCTAGAGTTATTTCCTCATATTTAGAATTGAATGAATCAAAATTCCTCTGTAAAAACTTTTTAAGACTATCTCTTAATCATGTAAAGTATACAATAATGTTCTAGAGGACCTGTCTTCCCTACCTTGTGATCTTTTTTGATTCTAATTTAGAATCTGCTATTTTGTAACTGAGTTACTTTGGCATATTTATTTGTCTTAGAATCATAATATAGTATAGAATGAAGCTATTTTAATTCCATTTGCTTTAATTTCTTAATAATTAGCAGGCTTCCCAGGTGGAGCAGTGGTAAAGAATCTGCTTGCCAGTGCAGGAGATGCAAGAGATGCAGGTTCGATCCCTGGGTCGAGAAGATCCCCTAGAGTAGGAAATGGCAACCCCCTCCAGTTTTCTTGCCTAGAAAATTCCACGGACAGAGGAGCCTAGCCGGCTACAGTCCACAGGGTTGCAAAGAGTCGAACACGACTGAGCGATTGAGCACACATGCAATTAAGTTGGTGTTTACTAGAATGCAGAATGCATTAATTTTTACCTGCTGTGTCATGTACTTACAAAGAACTTAGAGAGAGACCAGTGTGAGTGTTATTTTTTTAAATAGATACATTTCAGCACAAAAGTGTGCAACAAATATAACAGTTGACTATCTTCCTAACGGAGCTTCCTAGTATAGGTATTACTGCTTTATTTTCATTGGTAAGTCATAATTTCATGTTAAAAGCACTGATGTTTCAAAGTCTATGTAAAGAGTAAACCAGTTCTTTTAAACAGAAGCTCAGTCCTCTTTAGTCTCTTGACGCTTTCACAATTAACGCCACAGATAAACATCACCTCTGAACCAGGTGAATGTCTCAAATTTTATTTGCAAGATTTTACTGATAAATCTAGGCCTAGTAGTAAGTTGAGCTTACATGTCATGAAGAACTAGGTTCATTAAAGAGAAAAAGTATAAGTATTGTTGAAAACTGACTTGCTGAAAAGAAATGTGGGTAGAGGCTCCAATACAAAAGCAGAAGGAGGGGTGTGGAATGGAGAGAGACAAGAGAAAGGTGTATTAGCATAACCTATTTGAGCCACTCAGCAGCCATAGATTCAGACACATAAAAGTAGGTGCTTTCCAGTACTCCCTTCACTTAACTAACCTAGAATTAGAGACTTCAGCTAGTTTGCCTGTAATATTTATTGTGATCAGCATGACGACAAACTGAACAGTGTAACTAGATGAAAATCAGTGTGGAACTCAGAAAATAATATTAAGGAAGAAATGTATACAAAGCAAATGCTACTCATGTTTTATCTCTCAAAAGATCTCAAGATCAAACTACCAAGGCCCACTTTGGAAACATTCTAAATCACTTTGAATTTACTCTGTATTTAAAGCAGTATTATCAGCCTTGGTGTACTAGAGAGTCAACAGTTTTGGAGCCCCACCCCAGAGATACTTGTGCATTATGTCTGGGGAAGAGCCTGTGAATCTGTATTTTTTTAAGAAACATTCCTGGTGGATTCATGTGAACAGGTCCTGGATCAGTCGTCTTTGAGGATCATTGAGTAAAATGGGCTCAGGAGTTAGAATTCCAAGTTGAATGATGACAGCTCTCACAGAGGCCTTGAAAGAAGCCTTGAAAGAAGTGTGGAGGAAAATTTGGAAGTAAATGTATAAATTACCTTAATTGAAAATTACCTTAATTGAAAAACCCTTATTTGTTAATCAAAAATCTCAATATGGCCTGCATTCTTAGATTTGAGTAGTGAACTAAACATTTGGGGTGTGTGTAAGTAAGAAGCTGTGTTCTGTTCCAAATTCCAGGAATTTGGAAGCTCCAGAGGTCCCAGTGTATTCTGTAAAGGGCCATAAAGAAATTATAAATACTATAGATGGTGTTGGTGGACTTGGAATCGGGGAAGGGGCACCTGAAATTGTGACTGGTAGCCGAGATGGTAAGTCAGAATATTCTGTGTACATTATTATTATCTTTTTTTACTTAAGTCTGTGTGCAACAATATATGTGGAAGTCTTCCTCAATCTTTGACCCTCTAAATCTAACTCTATTTTTTTTGATGGGCAAGTTTGATTGTATATCCCTCAATTGTTTCAGGCTTTGGGGAGATTTTGAGATAGAGGCATAGCACTTACTATTTTAGTCTTGAGCTAGTTCAGCTATTAACAACCATAGTTTCCTCTGAACCTTGAGGATTTAAAAGTCTCTAGAAATTTTTGAGGTAGCTGACGATATACTGTGGGTGGCAGCTTTTCATTTTCTTTTTTTAAAAAGCAGAATTAGTACTTGTGAAAATTGTCATATTGACAGCTGGTTGAACACTGCAGTCTGTGGTCTTTCCGCTGAGCTTTGCAGGAAGCTTCCGGAGCTCCAACTCTGCTTTTCCCCCGCAGTGACTAACAAGCAGCAGGCCTTTTGGGGTCCTGAGCTGTTGTGAATATAACAGAGTCAGAATTTTTGTTGCTGCAGAAGGGGGACCTAAGTGATTGGTATCTTTATTGGTTTGGCTAGGTTTTTTTAATGCTCAAGACCATGAAGAAATTGTTTTCACAGAAAAGTGGAATTTAATTTTCTAACAGTTTCTTAAGAGCAGCTGTGTTTTCGAAGTCAAATATTTTTTCCAGTCATAGAAGCAGTATGGAATATAGAAGGAAAAGTTACAGTCTACCACACTAGCATAAATATCAGGTTGGTTTTCCTTTTCAGTCTAAGATACAATTTATTAATTAACACTGTTTTATCAGGGTTAATATGGTTTAGTTTTGTTCTTTTTTAGTCTGTTTGTTCTTTTGGCTTCACCAGGGCATGCGGACTAGAAATTGAACCTGTGCCTTTAGTAGTGGAAGTAAGGGAGTGCTAACTACCGGACCGCCAGGGAATTCCCAGTTTTTGTTTTTGTTTTGTTTTTTTTTTATATTTAATGTTTTGTCATATGATATTGCTGTTTTGGTGTGGTCTTCATAAGTATCTTTTTGATGCTTTATAATATTCCATCCTATGAATGTATCACAGCTCCTTAGCGATGCCCCTGTTAATGAGCATTCGATTTGCATTAAGGTTTTATTTGTTGTTTTGGGAGACTGACAATGAAATGAGTATCATCATGAATGTAACTCTTGGAATAATCATATTTTATCATTTAAGAAACTTGTCAAACTTCCCAAAGTACCTATTTACCATTATCAGCTATGGTAGATGAGGTAGATTGCCAGTCAACCCACCAGCATTGATTCCTTTCTCCCCCTAATTTTAGAGATAAAAATGCTATCCTGTCCTGACTTGCATTAACGTCTCTCTGTATTTGTTTTTTTAGTTAATTTTGCTTTGCAGATTATCTATTTATATTCTTTGTTCATTTAACTATTACAAGCTTAATGTTACCAATTTTTATGAGTTCTGTCATGTATAACATGCATGCTCAGGCATGTCCGACTCTTTGTGATCCCCATGGATTGTGGCCCACCCAGACTCCTCAGTCCATGAGATTTTTCAGGCAAGCATGCTGGAGTGGGTTACCATTTCCTGTTCCAGGGGATCTTCCCAACCCAGGTGTCTCCTGCACTGGCAGGCAGATTCTTTACCACTGAGCCACCAGGGAAGTGCATAGAGAAATTATAATAACTTACACATTTATAGGAAATTTATTTTTCCTTGAAGTAACCTTTATAATGACCAACTTTATCCTTGGCCATAAGTCTACTGAAATATCTCCCCTTTTCCTGCATTTATTATCCTTTTCAAGGATTTTTTTAACCTTTTTCTGTTCTCACTTGGGTACTTGCCTTTTAACCGTTTTATTACATGTCTTTGTGTTTCTCAAAATCAGTGACACTAGTTAGTTTTCCCATAACTTGCATTAAAATGAGGGAGTTAAAATTAAATTGAGAAGAATTATTGGTTACTTTTATTAACTTCTTCCTTCTTTACTGTCATGGGGAAATTAAACTGAATTGTATATGAAATGGTATTCTAAAGCTTCATATAAGAAATCATAGGTGTAAAAATTAGTTTATTTATATGTATAAGAAAAATGCCAATGATATATGGGTACTAAGGAGAAAACATTAAAATGACACTTGCTTTATTCTAAATAAATAGTACATTTGTTTTAGGCTTAAATCAAGAAAGTAAGGCATGGTTTAAATTACATAACATTGTGTTTACCTTATCAGTCATACCTTGTTGATGACTTAAGAACAGTTGTTAGCTTTGTTGTGTATCTACTAGTTGGAAATCAAGTCAGACGGTATAACATGTGGGTTATATCTCTTATATTAAGTACAACTTGCCCAATAACAAGTCAGAAAAACGTGACTATTCTTCAGATATTGTAACATCTATAATATCTCCATGTACATAGGAAGCCATGTGAAGAGAATGCAGAAAGAAATGCCATCATTCACTATTGAATTTTGCCAACTCCTTTTTTTTTTTCTGTCAGGAACCGTAAAGGTGTGGGACCCAAGGCAGAAAGATGATCCTGTTGCTAATATGGAACCCATGCAGGGGGAAAACAAGAGAGACTGTTGGACTGTGGCATTTGGTAAATTACCGAAGGACTCTTACACCTGAAATACCAGATTATAAAAAGTACAGTGCTTTAGGAAAGTCCTGATAGTCGGTTTAGAATCTCTTGTGTACATTATTCTGGCAGTTTATCGAGGCAAATAGACATGGTGATTGGGCCTGGGTTTGAATTCTCACTGTGCTACTTACTGGCTTTGTGACCTGGGGCAAGTTATCAGGCTTCTCTGATTTTTGCTTGCTTCATTTATAAAAAGGAAGTCATAATAGAATTTACTTAATAGTATTGTTATGAGGATTCAGAGTTAATACAGGTAAAATGCTTAGAACTGTGCTTAGATATCAAGTGTTCAGAAATATGGACTATTATTATTTATTTCTGCTTAAGTTGGTAATATTGACCTAGTTGAGAGCCAAATGCCGTTAGTGAAATTAAGTAGAGCCTTAGATGGTAACCTAACCAGTCTTACATTATGCTCTACACAGTGTGTGTTTATTTTCTAAAAATAGTTACACTGTTACAAAATTATATCTTACAAATTTTATAACCATGTTCCTCTATCAATATACTTTTAAAACTAAATTACCACTGAAATTGGGAGATTTCTATGTGTATATATTATAATTAGTATTTGTGTGTGTATAAGTAACGATATAAACCAAAAACATGCACACTTGGGAAGAAATTTCAGAATTAATGTTTAGAATCATCATGTAAAATTTATGTAATAATTAAAAAATAATTAACTTTGGGTCCATTAAAGGCTTTTTAATCATTGTTCTAAGGGATGTAAGTACAGTTTTAAATATAGGACATTAAATTTAAAGAAAGGACATTTATCCGAAGCAGACTCTTATTTTAACTTAAAGAACCTGGTAACTTTAATAAAAAGCGCTACAAGTATGAAAAGTGATACATTAATTGTATCACTCGTACAAGGTCAGAGGGATAAAAGGTCACAGAGGCATGGATCAATACAGAAGGAATCCCAAGGGAGGCAAAAGAACATATTGACCTCAGTCCAAGGACATGTAGGATTTGAAACACTGAAATTGGGAGATTTCAAGCACTGGAAGAAGAGTATGTAGAAGGAATGGAGGTAGGAATAGCCTTAAAGATGGCACGTGGCCACAGCCAGAGGTGTGTAGATGGTCTGGAGGTAGCGGTAAACCTTTGAAGGCTTCTGCAAGGATGAGATAGGGTCAGAGCTTTAGCTTTACACTGTGGTCGTGTAGGCAGGAGGAGTGGCAGAGGAAATGTGAGTTCTGAAGCTCTTTGCAGTATTCCAGGAAATATGTAGGTTTAAGAAGCAGTGAGAATGGAACAGAGGAGTAAATTCAGAAATAATGTGGCAAAATAAATACAGTGTGGCAATTTTGGGGGAGATGAGGAACAAGGGAAAGGATTATGTCCAAAGTGACTGAATTTTGAGGTTGACTATGAAGTGAATGATGTATATTGAAGAAGTTCCACAGAGTATATGATAGTTTTTAAAGGAAGACGATGCCATCAGTTTTAGACATCAGGAGTTTCAGCTGCTGTCATGTCATCTCGGTGAACCCTCCAGTGGAAATGCAGGGCTAGAGTTCATAAAAAAAGGGAATAATCCAAAAATTCCTGGATCTGAGCAAGGTGAATTCAACTGCAGGTTGTAGATTGACTTCAACTGTGAGCATCTGATAACACCAGAACAACATTTTGCAAAATAAATAAGTTTAGTTTCCATTTGCATTCCAAGAAAGCATTGGAAGTATAACTGTATTTATTCTACCAAACTCTGCTATGCTTAAATCGTTAGTCTTTGCAAACAGAGTATAGAAAGAATATTTGTTTTCAATTTAAAATCCAGTAAACACTTTCATATATCTCTTGAGCACAGAATCTCAATAAAGAGCTTTTTTGGTAAACAATATCAGATACTAAATTAATAATCTTGGTGTCCTGTAGGATTAGTAAAATGAGATTCTATCCAATGTGACTTCTTCACCTGATTTGGTACAAGTTACCTGTGTAGTTTTGTAAGATTATTGTTTTGTTTGTTTTTTATTGGAGTATAGTTGATTTACAATGTTATGTTAGTTTCAGATGTCCATAAGTTTTTTAAGCAGCCTTCAAAGCAGCATTTAAAAAGATCTGAAATATCATGTCCTGATTTCCAGGCAATGCTTATAATCAAGAGGAACGTGTTGTGTGTGCTGGCTATGACAACGGAGACATCAAGCTGTTTGATCTCAGAAATATGTCCTTACGGTGGGAGACAAATATAAAAAATGGGGTAATGTGCATTTACATTCTTTGCAGTTTCTCTGAATATCTTTTCCAAGTACCTCTGAACTACAAAAGGAAAGCACCCCTAATAACTCGTCTCAGTAAAACCCCTTTATGGATGGATGGTTCTTAACCTCTAGTGTCTGTGAAGTCCTTTGAGGATCTGATTAAAAATCAGGGCCGCTGTCTTCAGAAGGAGAACACACACCCAGGTGTGGTGTGACAGTGCCTAGTGGGTCACTGCCCCTGTAGCCCATCTCTAGACGCCTGTGGGCTATGCAGTGTGATGTTAAAGTGAGCTGGCACCAGGCCCTTTTCTGGTAATATCAGGAAGCCCGAGACTGTAATTGACTCCCAGGTACTTGTAGGTTTTTGGTTCCCGGGTTGTACATCTTCAGTGAAGAATGTGGTTCCTTCCTGTTTCCTCTAGTCAGCCTTGACTTAACTTTATAAAATCATTATGTAATAATGGTAAAATGTTAAATTATGGCTTTCCAAATGTACCTCAGTGCCTTTGATGATTTTGGGACCTTAATAACCGAGAAGAAAATTTTCTAGTTACAAGTATTTGGTATACAGATTCAAAAGATAAAATGATTTTTTTTTAAAGTGCTTTCACATGAGCCAGTAATGTTAAAGTTGTTTTACTTGGTTTGAAAGAAACTCTTGGATATAATCATTGGAGCATCACTCATAAATATTCTCTATTTTCAGGTGTGTAGCTTGGAGTTTGACAGAAAAGACATAAGTATGAATAAGTTAGTAGCTACATCTCTGGAAGGAAAGTTTCATGTTTTTGACATGAGAACACAGCATCCAACCAAAGGTTTTGCTTCTGTTTCAGAAAAGGTAAAGATGAGGGAAATAAATACCTTTCTATGAAGAGGAGTGTTCGTATTAATAGCTTGCTTTAGACTAATAAATAGAATGAGTCACCAAGTTCCTTCCAGGTTTTTTGCATGAAGGGAGCTATTTTTAATATATTCTTGTAGGATCTTGATAAGTTATTCTGTGCAAAGAATACTTTCCTAAAGTTTGTCAGTTTCGTATTTCTTGATTATATTAATAATTAAGGCCTTTGTTGGTAATGACTCTTATTTTGTAGTTTAAGAGCAATCACAAGAAAACTAGCTGGTTTAAGAAATTAGTCAACAATAAATGGGAAGGAAATCCAAGAAAGAGAGTATGTATGTATATGTGTGGCTGATTCACTTTGTACAGCAGAAACTAACACAACATTGTAAAGCAACTATCAGATTTTTTTTTTAATTAAGAAGAAAAAGAATTTGGTTAACAAAACATAGTCTTGTGTTTCCTAATAAATATACTTGTGTTAATACCCAATTATATATTTTTAGGTATATGCGAGTATCCCAACCCAGGGATCAAACCCAGTCTCTTGCATTGCAGACAGATTGTTTACCATCTGAGCCACCATGGAAGCCCTATATATACCTTAACATAATACTAATTATATACTTTTCAAAAATGTACCCATATATATGCATGTGTGCTCAGTCATGTCCAACTCTTTGCGACCCTACAGACTGTAGCCCACCAGGCTCCTCCAGGGGATCTTCCCAACCCAGAGGTCAAACCCGCGTCTCCTGCATTATGGGTGGATTCTTTACCGCTGAGCCACCAGAGAAGCCTCATATGTATACTTTGCCTTGTTCCAAATAGTATTTGAGGGAACTTAGAGGGAAACATTTGGTATTACAACATTAGAAAAATTGTTGAAGAAAGCAGCACAAGTGGAAAGCACTGGTTTAAAAAAATGAAATTGCCATCTGGAGTAAGGGGTTGGCATAAAGTTCCTGCTGAAACATCCTGTCATTTGCCAGAGATGAGTTGGAAATGTGACTCTGAGCTTCCTCGAGTATAAAAGAAAAGAAAAATCAGTCTCAGATTTGTAGTTTCCATAATATTAAATTATGTAAGTTGCTCAGGAAATAAAAATTCACTCCCTTTCTCCTTTTCCCTCTATCATGGAGTCAGTAGTACTTCTTAGACCTTCATATTTTGTTTTAATATTATTAAACTAATTATTATTGCATACAAATTACTGTTACTGCTCAATGAACTGTAATCTTAAGGTAACTAGCTAGCCACTGTAATTTTGTTTTGCCTTTGTCATTCCAGGATATATTAAGTATCTATTGCAACATAAGTGAAGTAAAAGTCACTCAGTCCTGTCCGACTCTTTGCGACCCTGTGGACTATACAGTCCATGGAATTCTCAAGGCCAGAATACTGGAGTGGTAGCCTTTCCCTTCTCCAGGGGATCTTCCCCACACAGGGATCGAACCCAGGTCTCCCTCATTGCAGGTGGTTTCTTTACCAGCTGAGCCACAAGGGAAGTCCATATGCAACATAAGGCACTTACTAAATTGTCCCCAGTACAGTCCTTAACACATTTCTCCTTAACTGGAAAGTACAATGTGTCTCCAAAAAAAATTTTTTTTGTTACATTTAGTTAATCCAGTAATTGCTAAATCTGTCAAATAAAAGACTGGTGTATTTTAGTCATTTCCCCTCTTACTTTTTGCTTTTTATCAGCTTCCAGGAGAAAAATAGAAGTTTAAGCTACAAAACAAATTAAGGTTTAACAGCTTGAACCTAGTCACTTGAGGACTCTCACATACTTAAAGTGTGTATTTTGAGATATGTGTTTTTCTCTGCTGATGGTAATTCTCTTAAAAGGCTATTAAAATCATATGTCAAGACTGATCAACTGAAATGCACATGTCTTATGTGTGGCTTAAATCAAGTTAGCTGGTCTCACTACTGCTATGAAGCACAAGTCTTTTCTCCCTCCCCCATCCTCCTGTCTCCCCCTCCACCCTCCCTCTCTGAAGTTCCCCACAGTGAATATAGCACCATAAGGATTGATTTACAAGCTGTTAACATTCATCCAGTTGCTATTTCTATCTTTAATATCAGTGATAAAGGACCGGGCTTGTTATAACCATAAACACCGTCTGTAAGTCCTCCTGACCCTTGTTTTGAAGACTAGACAAGTCCAGTGGTGTAAATTACAGATAAGACTTGGAGCTTTACATTAAACTCTTGGTACTTTCCACTCAGTTTTGTTGTGAACATAAAACTGCTCTAAAAAAGTAAAGTTGTTAAAAAGAAGTTCATTCCATCCTTTTTTCCCCTTATAAAATATTTTTCTTTTTTTGTATTTTGAGGTTTTTTCCTCCATAGAGTGAGCTAAAGATATTTAAATGTATAAGATCTATTTGCATAATTTATATGATACTGTGAAGCTAAATGTTAAGACTTTTAATCTGATATATATTTTTTTTAAGTCCAGTAGAACTTTGCTTTATAAAACAAGAAAAATGATTCTTTTCCTAATTTCTGATGGGTCCTTATAAATCTCTGTAGCCATTATAAAGAGAAGTGCCAGGGGACTTGGTACTTTCACTGCCCAGGGCCCAAGTTCAATCCCTGGTTGGGGAACTAAGATCCCACAAGCCATGTAGTATAGCCAAAAAATTTTTTTAATTTACAAATAAGAAAGTTTAAAAAGAGAGACATGCCAGAAAGTAATTACTTTTATAACAGTAATTGAAATGATCGAAGTTACTGAAATTGTCATTGATAGAGGTAAAAATTGTGTTTTTACAGGTTTCTCTTCTAGGACAGTCTTTTTTTCTAATTTATTTTATTGAAGTATAGTTGACTTACAATGTTGCATAAACTGCTCTACAGCACAGTGCCTCAGTTATATGCATATATCCATTCCTTTTCATGTTCTTTTCCAATATGGTTTGTCACAGGATATTGAATTTAGTTGCCTGTGCTAGAGTAGGACATACATTGTTGTTTATCCATTCTGTATATAAGAGTTTGCATCTGCTAATCCCAAACTACCAGTCCTTTCCACCCCCACCCCTCCTCTCCCTTGGCAACCGGAAGTCTGTTCTCTATGTAGGGTAGTCTTTCTTTATCCTAAAAACTTATACACCGCTTGTGTGCCTCTTGTTCTGTTCAGGCTCATAAATCTACTGTGTGGCAGGTCCGACACCTGCCACAGAACCGAGAGGTCTTCCTCACAGCGGGAGGCGCCGGCAGCCTGCACCTCTGGAAGTAGTAAGTCTCTCCCAGTGCATGGTGCTCCGTTTTAGGTTACTTGTGGGCGTAAAGTAGGATTCGATTAAACTCTCTGTTTTTCCTCCTTTGACTTAGTTAATTTTGATATGATTTTAAATGTCATGGTATTACATAAGAACTAATTTCTAAGCATTTTTTTTACTAATATACTTATTTATATTTTATAAATATCAATATAAACCTTTTAACACAACCAATATTTTTTTAGTGGTATGTTCCATACATTAGAGTAGCTCATGAACACTTCATTTCATAAATTTGAAATCGTGGTTTTTGCTAGTTTGTTTGTTTTTTTTAGTAGGAAGACTTTGACGGAAGGTTTTTGTGAAATATTCTTCGGTCATCAGAACAGTACCTCTGGAAGAAAGGAAAGGGGCTGAAATTCTTAGTTTTAGAGCCTGATAATTGACTTGCCCAAGTTCAGGTGACGTCACTATGATAGGACAGAAACAGAGCTTGAAGACGCTGACCAACCTCCAGGAAGAACTTTGTCGTTGTGTTTGCACGTCTGCTCTTACTATATATTTGCCTTTCCAAGTGGGCTTTCCCCTTTCCTGTAGATTCTTCTTTTCCACGTGGAGAAGACCCTTTAACATTTCTTTTAGGGTAGGTTTAGTATTGTTGAGTTCTTTTAGTTTCTGCTTGTCTAAGTAGTTGTTTTATGTCTCCTATTCTAAATGATAATCTTTCCAGGCAAAACATCCTGGGTTGCAGATTTTCCTCTTCAGCACTCTGAGTGTATTGTGCTACTCCCTTCCGGCCTGCTAAGTTTCTGCAGAAAAAGGAGCTGATAGCCTTCTTGAGATTCCTTTGTATGTGACTTTCTGTTTTTCTCTTACTCCCTTTAAAATATTTGTATACTTAATGTCATCCCAGAGATCTCTTAAACTGTTTTCATTTTTTTAAATTTATTTTTCTTTTTGTTTCTCTGGTTGGGTGATTTTCATCATCCTGTTTTCCAGGTCATTTATATATTCTTCTGTATCACTGTCTGTTATTTGTTCCTTTTAGTATTTTTTTTTCACCTATTGAGTTCTTAATGGTCTTTATGTATTTTCTAGTTCTTTGTTAAAATTTTCACTGTGTACATCTGGATTTTCCCCTAATTCAGTTAACATTTTTCTTACCAGTGCTTTAAATTCTTTATCTGGTAAATTGTTTATTTCTGTTTCATTATTCTTTTTCGGAGATTTTCTCTGGCTCTTTCAATTGAGTGCAGTTCTGTTTTGCTGAACTCTCTCTGCCTCTGTACCTATGTAAGTCTTAAAGGGGGTTCTTAGGTGGGAGACTGTGTGTGCCCACTACCTTTGGTGAGAGAGCGGGATCTGATGTGGACACAAGTTGCATCTCTCCTCCGGGTAGCTGGCAGCCATCACTCTGGTAGGGGGTGTGGCTGGAGATGGAGGGGCTCGAGCTGGAGCCAGGGATGTGGTGGGACCTCCCCTCTGTTCAGTGGCCATTATTGCCCTATTAGGGTAGGGGTCTGATCCCAAGTTGCTGAACAGAAGCCAGGGAGGTGGGCCCAGGCTACAGCCTTCTTGTGAGTCCCAGTGGCCCTCCAAGCAGCCAAGGGGACTTGTCTCCCCAACATAGGACCTGGAGGCACCCACTCTAGCTCTCATCACCTACTTCCCAGGGTGGGAGTCTGCCTGTGTATCTTCCCTTTTCCTCTGAGTCCCTTCCCAGGGGCCCAGGTCCTGACCTGATCACTTTTCTTTTCTTCCCTTCCCAATTCCGTGTGTTTCTCCTCATAGCCGTGGTTGTACAGAAATCCTTGTGCCAGTTTCCAGTTAGTTTTCAGTGAGAATTTTCCTGTTCTTGATGTGTTTGTGGGGAGAGGTGAGTTCTACATCCTATTCTCAGCCATCTTGATCAGTTTCCACTCTAAAACTTGAATAGGTGTTATGGGGGATTTAGGGGAAAAAAAAAGATCTTTATTATCTTTTAAATACTAAACAACTGCAGCCTTTGCCAAGAGACATGGAAAATGTTCTGTAATCTGTCTATTCATCTGAATGTTGTATTCTTTTTAAAAATCAAAAGGAGGTGTAGGGTCTGAGAGAAAGAAAGGATAGGCAGTTATCTGCTTATCATTTCTTTGTTTCTGTTCTGCTTCTGAGTTGCTTCTTTTGAAATAAAGGTAACCATAGTTGATACCTAACAGGCTTTAAAAGACCTTTGGAGGAATACCCCTGTGTTTCACTAGGAACACATCTCCATGGGGGACAGGTGTTTCACTTTTCACTTTCTCAAATCTAGACCAAATCGTATTTATGAGTGTTAACCTTCAGTTCTTTTTATGTTATAATTTTATATTCTTAGCTGATAGAAGATCAAACATTCTAGAATTCACTGTTTCCTTTTTTGAGGCAATGATGTCTAGGTCTAAAATCTCCTCCCAATAGTACTTTCCCTTAGAAATGGTACATATAAGGTCCTTCAGCTTTGAGGAGCTCTGGGCTTAGAAACCAGCATCAGTTTCCCTTTCTGGAAGTGTTAAGATGAGATTCTGCAAATGTTACTTGTAAGGCAAAGGTTACTTGTAGCATCTAACAATCCACATCTAGAGGAGAATTATAGTAAAAAATGATGAAGAGCACCAGGTCAATTTATTAAAGATGCTAGATCAATCTAGAACTTTCATAGTAAAATAAAAAATACTCATGCTGAACAGAAATGATGTTTCAACGTTTTTAGTAGAAATAATGGCTTTTTATGAGATTTGTGGGGTTTGAGCTTGAGGTTGAAATACTGTCTCCTTATTGCAATACAACTCAACGTTAGAAAGATGCCTTGTGTTAGTCAGACCATCGTGTCTGACTATTTGCAACCCCATGGACAATAGACCGCCAGGCTCCCCCTGTCCATGGAATTCTCCAGACAAGAATGTATTCACTTCCTTCTCCAAGAAAGATGCCTTAGTATTTATCAGTTCCAGTAGTCAAGTGAGAAATAAAAATAGCTGTTGGAGCACATGTGTAAGAATAAAATGACAAATACTAAGGTTTATCTCCTCTTACTTTTAGCGAATACCCGATTCAGCGATCAAAGAAAGATTCGGAGGGTGTAGAGATGGGAGTTGCGGGCTCCGTCAGCCTTCTGCAGAATGTTACGTTGTCTACTCAGCCCGTTTCAAGTTTGGACTGGAGTCCGGATAAGAGGGGTCTGTGCATCTGTAGTTCATTTGACCAGATGGTGAGAGTACTGATCGTTACGAAACTCCACAAAATTTGATCTTTGGACTTGAAACCCTCCAAAGCAAATACTCAGAGAATGTAGAATACGTTCTGGGATCCTCTGACCCTCACTGAACAAAGTGCGATTTGACTGATGAGAAAAGGCCTCAGACGCAAACCTCTGGGCCAGCCTCTATCTGGCTATGAAAGGTCACACGGCCTGACCAGCGTCCTGACTGGGTGGTGGTTTGCTCTTGCACATGGGGCACCAAGGTCTCCAGAGCCAATCCTGTTCCTCTCCCTCCATTTCTAATAAAAGTTGAAACTTTTCTATAATTAATTATTTTAAATTTGTTCTATGTCCTCAGAGTTTCATATTCTGTAATTACACTTGTATTGCATTTTAGTCTTTACAGGTTTGCAGTAGTGATTTAATTTGTTTTAAAATAGTTTACCTTGGTAAGACTATTGTGAATTAACCTTCATAAATAAATATACTTTGAGATATTTCAGTGTCAATAAATCTCCAAAAAGAACATTACTCTATAAAATACCAAAGTGACATGGTCATCAGTTTTCAGCGATTTAACTCAGAATGAAATGCTGTGATTGAGACTTTTGAAAAGACTTTTCTTTTTTTAAATTTTTTTAATCTTATAAAACAAGTTGAATACTGGAGACTTTTCAGCTGCTGACTGTGATGATGTTGAGATGTGTAAGACTGTGGGGCTTTTGTAGTCTTGTTTTTTGTCAAACTTTTTAATATATTTTGTGAATAAATTTTGTTTCTGAAGTCTGTAGAAGTTTTGATTCTTTTAACAGGAATAATAAAACCAACATCATCCTTTCTTTTGTTTTGTAAATGCTTATTAATAAGTATCTCTTAAGTCACTTTGTTTCTCCAATGCCCATGTCTGCAACTAAGCTCAGAGACATTAAATTCATCACCCTTTCAGTAACCACTCCCCCTCCTTCAAGAGACAGAACCACCTAAAACACTCATAAAATTCTTGTGATTTCAGGGGTTCTTAGAAAGTCACTTGTTTGAATAATATTAACTTCAGAAAATTAAACTTAAAAAAATTCCCTAAATGTTTATAGAACCAAGCTACGGACATAATTATTAAAGTAAAAATTAAATTGAACTTTAAAAAAGCCTATCTTTGATGTGTTTTGTTTTTGTTTTTAATTTTCAAAGAAAAATGAAAAATTTTGAAATTTCTTAGAACACTTATGTTTGGTGGTATAATTAGATTTAAGTTAAGAATGATAAAACATTTTAAAAAATGTTCTTTATTCACTTTTGACGATGCTGGGTCTTTATTGCTCACGGGCTTTTCTCTAGTGGCAAGCGAGGGCTACTCTGTAGTTGCAGTGTGTGGGCTTCTCATTGCGGTGGCTTCTCTTGTTGCAGAGTATGGGTCTAGGGCACGTGGGCTTCAGTAGTTCTGGTTCCTGGGCTCTAGAGCACAGGCTAAATAGTTGTGGCTCATGGGCTTGGTTGCTCCACGCCGTGTGGGATTTTCCTGGACCAGCGATCAAACCCATGTCTCCTGCATTGGCAGATGGAGTCCTTACTACTGAGCCACCAAGGATGCCCTAAAATGTCCTTGATTGTAAGATTATCTTATACCACTGAGAAAGAAAAATGTTGCCAATGAAACTGATACAATGCATTCTTATCACTTAGCATTTCATATTCATTGAATGCTTTTTCAAACTTATTTAGATATAGTTTTTTTCATTATATGTCACTCTTGTATGTCCTTTAAAAGGAAAATATATTCAAAATAAATTTGGTGTGATATTCCTCAGATTTCTTCCTATTCAGAGTCTGATCCTTTGAGGCACTTTTTGAATTGAGTCACTACTATTCTTTTTCTCCTTACAATATTGTCCTTTGTAAGGATACCATCATGAACATCGATGATGATGCAACGTTTCTTTAAAACATGCTCCCTATTGTCTTCAAGGTTTTCCTTCAGTTAACTGACACTTATCCTACAAGTTTTGGTGTACACGTGCAGGCCGTGACAACTGTACCATTGCTGTCTGGCTTACTGCTGTGTAACAAACTACTGCTAACCTTAGTATCTTAAACAGCAACGTCATTTACTGTGTTTAAGGTCTGTTGTTTGGGCAGGGCTTAGCAGGGAGGTTCATCTGTGCTCCACAGAGTCCGTCAGGCAGTCTTGCTCAAAGCTGGAGGGCCTGCTTCCAAGGCAGCACTCAGATGGCTTGCAAGGTGGTGCTGCTGTCCCCTGGGACTTCAGCTAGGCCTGAGAACCAGGGGCCTCTCCCTATGGCATGGGCTTCCTCAGAGCATGGTGGCTGGTTTCCAAGAATGAGCATCCCCAAAGAGAAGGCCAGGTAGAAGCATTAACATTTTTAATGGCCTACCTTCATAATTCACTCAGCATCACTTTTACCTCACTATTATATCAGCTATGGCAGTCATACCCACTCCCTCCAACCATCCCACCAATGCATGGGGAGGGGACATACTTTCCACTTTCTGATGGGCACTTGGCTAGGTTCTGGAAGAACATGTGAGAGACTGAAATATCATGTTCATTTTTGGAAATACAATCTGGCACAGTGATTAAAAGAGGCATCCCAATTTCAAAGATGGAAGAATGGAAGGTGGGGATGATGTGCTTGTTAAAAGTGATGAAACACATTACTTGTTATGTGGGTGCCCCATCCGACTCATCTGTCTACACCCCTCCTTGCCCCTGATCTATCACAGACATTGCTAATCAATCATGGTACTTGTTTTCCCTTGAGCTTCATGAGCTTTATCACACTCTATTAGTAGCCATTCCCTACTGTTGGCAGGTGAGCCCAAACTTACTTACTATCCTGTGTCTAGAGAGTGTTGCCCCATGCAGCCAGCCAGCCTCCTGGACCAGGGTCATTACCTTAGTGTGGACCCCACCTTGATCCTCAGCTTTGTCAGTATCCCCATCTGAAATGATGCTCTCCTGCACTAGACAGGAGAAACTGACCATGCAGAAACCAGGATGGCACTTCCCTTAGGATACAGTGAGGGTTGAGTCTCAGGTACCACAATGCTTAAGATTGCCAATTGGTGCACCTTCCTCTTTTTGTGTCAACTTCTCTGAGGTGCTGTGTTGTTCTGGAGGCTTCCTGTGAGTGTGGAATTAGAGACAGACATTCTTGAAAGCATTTAGAAAGCTTTCATCCAGGCCTTGTTCAATCACTCAGTTGTGTCTGAATTTTTGTGACCCCCTGGATTGCAGCATACTAGGCTTCCCTGTCCACTTCCCGAAGTTAGCTCATTGAGTTGGTGATGCCATCCAACCATCTTGTCCTCTGTCATGCGCTTCTCCTCTTGCCTTCAGTCTTTCCCAATATCAGAGTCTTTTCCCAACGAATTGGCTCTTCACATCAGGCAGGTGGCCAAAGTATTGGAGCTTCAGCATCAATCCTTCGAAAGAATATTCAGAGTTGATTTCCTTTAGGATTGACTGATTTGACCTCCTTGCAGTCCAAGGGACTCTTGAGTCTTCTCCAGCACCACAGTTCAAAAGCATAAATTCTTGGCCTCAATGAAGCCTAAAATAATCAGAGCATCACAGAGCAGT
The DNA here is from genome assembly GCF_000754665.1 of Bison bison bison. Taxonomy (NCBI): domain Eukaryota; kingdom Metazoa; phylum Chordata; class Mammalia; order Artiodactyla; family Bovidae; genus Bison; species Bison bison. Next base: position 3,507,586 of record NW_011494787.1, read on the forward strand.
GAGTCCCTTGAATACTGGGTACATTTTTACTGCCAGTTCCTCTCTGCTTTTGTGTTAACATATGGCTCTTTGCTAGGTGTGGTGGTAAATTGTGGACTGTTTTGATAAGGGATCCAGGAATAGTTCTCATCGTGGGGCCTAGGCCTTTCCAGCAAGGGCTGCTTCATAAAGATGTTTTCCTTTTGGTCACCAGATGGTCCCCTGAAGTAGGTGACGCCCGTAGGCTTTGCATTGTACAAAACTGGCTTGTGCAACTTGAGTAGAATATCACCATCTGCATCAGATGCTGTCTAATTTGGAAAATAAATTGGCCATTGGCTTTTAGTTATGTTTCTAAAAAGGATCGGCTTTGCCCAGAAAGCCCCCGTCGCTGAAGGCCTTGCTACCGTCATCGTGTTGTGTAGCCACCCTCCTTACTCTGGATGAGATTAGGTTGCCAGGCTTCTCTTTCCACGGAACTCTTCCTTAGAGCTGGGCTCTACCCTGCAGGCCTTATAGGCTATATAATAAGTCCCTAGAAGGGCCTGATGCTGCTCCTGAGAGAACCTGGGGCATTGGGCACATGCTGCTCTCAGATCTGTTGGGACCTGCTGACAGCAGTCCTGTCCCTCATCCATCCAGGTGAGGACTCAGGACTGCCAGAAAATGTCCCCTACCCCTCGGCCCCACACCCTGAATGCTGCCTGGAGTGTTGAGAAGTCCTTTGGCCTGTGGACTCCCCACTCTATCTTCCCTATGGGACTGGGCGGACAAGGGGTGGTGTGAAAACTCTTTTTTCTAGAATCTGTGACACTGTGTAGGGATCTAGAGAAGCCTGCCTCTGCTCAACCTTGAACCAGAAAAGTGGTGGGGTTTTTTTTCTCTGCACCACACAGGTTTCAGGATCTTCGTTCCCTGACCAGGGATTGAACCTGTGCAACGCCAGTGAAAGCACCAAGTCCTAATCGCTGGACCACCTGGGAACTCCCACCAAAGAGTTCTTTATCAGAACAGCACAGAGGGAGCAGATGCAGGTTAGCCTCACAATCCCATGGCCATCAACACAGTGTCCACGGGTTTTGTATGTTTTGCATCAAACTTCAGGTTTGAAGGGAGGAATAGGATTTTGACTTTGTGTTCTTGCATCACAAAGGGAAATTCAAGATAAACATAACCTCTGCTCCCAGGAGGGAAAGCATACATGTCAGAAGCGGCTATGGCTCTGATCAAATACTGCTGCATTTATACAATAGTGCTGGAGCAATTTTCCTGAAGGATTTTTTTTAACAATTGAACTTTGCTTATGGTGTCTTGATCCAACTCTATCCTTAAGGATAATACCAGATCACCCAGTGCTGTCCTTCATACAGCATTCAATTAAATGTTGATTGTTGATTAAAAAAAAAATGAAACAATGACAAAATGAGTAAAAATTCCACCTTATTACTTCTCATCTGTTTTTTCAAGATACCTCTATTGATACACAGATTCAGCTGCAGGTAACTGAGAACACAAAATATTTGTATTTTTCTTTTTTATAGCAATCCAGGGAGGTAATCCAGGCTGCTATGATGGCTCATAATAATGAGAGACCTGGCTCTCTCTCTTTTGTTTCTCCACCTTCCGCATGATCCATCTTTCTCCACAACACCCAGTGTGGCTGCTCCAGCTCCAACCATCACATCCATATTTTAGCCATCAGGAAAGTAATGCCCTGCCACTTTATAAAGAACACCACTTTTGCTTTCATTCCACTGAAAGGGGATCTTTATAGGCCATAGTTTGGTCATAACTAAAAGTAAGTCTGAGCAACATAGACTTTATTCTGTGCAGTGATATACTCAGCTGACAGCTGGCAGCTTTGGTACAAAGGACGACAGGGAAATGAGTATCAGAAGACATACGTGGATCTGCCACATAGTCAAGCGTAAACTTCCCCTGGCTAAGTTTTCCCATGAGGTGAAAACTATGGAGTGATCAATTCATGTGCTGCTGTCGGCCAGATCTGGGACCTGGAACCAATAGGACCATTGATTTGTCCTTCAGCTGGTATAGACAAGACATAGTAGAATCACTTGGTTTCCTGGCATGTTTAATCACTTTTATAATATTTCAATACATTCAGTGGAAATCTAGTCCATTACAAAAATTTCAAAGGAAAATTTTCCCTAAAACAAAACAAAAACACGTCTAATTTTCTATCCTAAATTTCTTGGGAACTTATTTTTACTCAGTAATTGCAGGCAGATTCTTTACTGTCTGAGCCAGCAGGGAAGCCCTTACTCAATGATAATTTACTATAAATCCTAAGCACTATTTCCATCCAGAGCCAGTCCAAAGACATGATCAGTAGAACATGAATGAATTATTTTACTTCATGCATTTCTAGGGTTTCCCTGCTGGCTCAGCGATAAAGAAACCACCTGCAATGCAGGAGACACATGTTCAATCCCTGGGTTGGGAAGATCCCCTTGAGGAGGAAATGGCACCCCACTTCAGTATTCTTGCCTGAAAAGTCCCCTGAACGGAAGAGCCTGGCGGGCTACAGTCCAAAGGGTCACAAAGAATCAGACACGACTGAGTGACAGCCTGAGTAAGAGAGAATGCACTTCTATAAGCTCATGAAAGAAACTTGAAGGGAAAACAGTGTGTATTGGTACCTGCTTAAAATCACATTTGTTGATGATGTCGGTAGACAAATTTTGTATTTATATAGGAAACATTGTTTCTGTCAGTGTACACAAAATGATTTCAATCCTTTTTCTGCAGGAGAACAGCTAAGAGGTTTCTGGCAAACACTTAGGGCTTTCGGTTGTGCCAAGGCACCATCAGATCTGCCTCTTCACAACTGTAAATTAATTGTCCCCCACCCCCACCCCCGGTCCCGGGAAGGAGGCAGTCTTGCCCAAAGCTGTGCATTCCCAATCGCGGGTTTTGCTGTTCACTACCCTGTGGTGCGCTGCCCCCTTGTGGTAAAATGTTAGTATTACAGACCTTTCATCACAGAAAATGGATTTCACCTTCAAAGGCAACTGACAAGCCTTCTCTACAATTCACAGTAGGCACACGCGTTACATTGGACCTTGAGAAAGACATTATCTTACAGAATTTTTTTTGACCTAACTTTATTTTCTTTTTAAAATTAATTTTTATTGGAGTATGATTGCTTTGTTGTTGTTGTTGTTTTTGTTCAGTCGCTAAGTCCTGTCCCACTCTTTGAGACCTCATGAACTGCAGCACGCTAGGCTTCCCTGTCTTTCACTATCTCCCAGAGTTTGCTCAAACTCATGTCCATTGAGTCATTAATGCCATCCAACCATCTCATCCTCTGTTACCCCTTCTCCTCCTGCCCTCAATCTTTCCCAGAATCAGGGTCTTTTCCAATGAGTCAGCTCTTTGCATCAGGTGGCCAAAGTATTGGAGCTTCAGCATCAGCATCAGTCCTTCCAGTGAATATTCAGACTTGGTTTCCTTTAGGACTGACTGGTTCATCTCTTTGCTGTCCAAGGGACTCTCAAGAGTCTTCTCCAGCACCACAATTCAAAAGCATCCATTCTTCGAAGCTCAGCCTTCTTTATGGTCCAGCTCTCACATCCGTACATGATTACTGGAAAAAAATAGCTTTGACTATACAGAACTTTGTCGGCAAATGTTAGTTTCTGCTGTATAACACTTAAGGAAATTTATCCCCAAAATGTGTGTTTATTAAAATACAAAACAAAACACTTTATCTATAACACTGCAGAGCACAGCTATGTTTATTATGCTTATTAAGCAGTAGATTTATTAGTCAAAAGTTGTCTAATTAGCTTTACTACATGCGTCAACTTTACATTTAGCACACCATGAGTGCTGACTTCCGAGAAGAAATATCTGGCTTTTTATAAAGTGAGGGAATCATCTTGTAGAGTAAATAAATAATATGTGCTTTCCCTGCCCACCACTAGTTCATTCTGTAAGTGCTGATTGTAATGTGAAGCATTTCTTAAGTAAGGACTTCTTTATGTCATTACTTTACTTCCTGCAAATATTCTAGAATTTTCCCCCACCTTTCTTGCTCAGGATTTGCATGGGATAGTCATTGCTCTCACAAGCTATTTCTGCATGAACAAGCTGATGAGCATGAACAAGCCACTGTGGGCACCGTGGACCACACAGCCACACAAGCAACATCAAATCAGCAGTGCGGTCAAGAGAGACTCACGGTTCTCCTTCGCCAGAAGGCTGAAGACGTACTTCCTGCTCCTCATTTTAGATCTTCTTCAACTTCTCTGGTCGGTCTGTAGACTGAAAAAAAAAATACGCAATTGAAATTATGTTTTATTTGGTGGATTGCTGTGGACTCTAGTCCCAGGGGGCAGCCTCTGAAATAGCTCTGAGGGACTGCTCTGAAGAAGTAGTAAGGGAGGAGCCAGGATAGGAATTCTGGAACAAAAACCAGGTTGTCGAACTTCCCTGGTGATCTAGTGGTTAAGAATTCTCCTGCCAATGCTTGGGATGTGGGTTCGATCCTTGGTCTGGGAAGATCCCACTTGCTGTGTAGCCACTAGGCTGGGGCACCATGGCTGCTGAGCCTTTGCTCTTGCGCCCTCCAGCTGCAACTACTGAAGCCCATGTGCTCTAGCACCTGAGTGCTGCATTTGAGTCCACTCACCACAACTAGTGTGCCTGAGCGCTGCAACTGCTGAAGCGAGCGTGCCTAAAGCCTGTGCTCTGCAACAAGAGAGGCCACCGCAATGAGAAGCCTGCGCACAACCAGAGAGCAGTCCCTGCTTGCCACAACTAGAGAGTCTGTGGGCAACCAAGATCTCAGCCAAACATTAAAAAACAAACAAAAAAAAAACCCGGTTATTGGAGCATCAAAAGATTGCTGTTAATTAAAGAAAACCAGACATCTTAAATTAATGAATTTAGCACCTTTTTTTTTTTTTTTGTATGAGAGGATGCAGTAGTCACTAAAATCATCCCTTTGATATGCACCTTAACTATTGAGGGCCAGTATCCTGTTCTTCTCCACCCTGAATTCCCTCAGGGTGCACTCTAGGGGCAGCTGCAGTAGCTGATGGCCACAACACCTTGTGTTTCCTGATATGGCAGGCGACATTCTTCATCCACAGGCCCTAAGAATGCTCACTCAGGGGCCTTTCACAGCAAATCAGAATTGTCAGCTCTGGAAGAGGCGTCAGAAACGGCTGAGACCAATGGGTTCATTTGGAGACAGGCTGAGTTCTGCATCCCCTGACCCTGGCCCAGGGCTCTTCTCCGTGCACTGCCCAAGGAAGCGGCTCTACACTCCAGTCCCCCGGAACCAGGACACCTCTCGGGCCTCAAGCCAGAAGCTGAGATCAGATGCGCAAACCACACCATGCTCAGAGGCGATAAGAGTGAGCAAAGTGACTGGAGGAAGAAAGGCAGAGGCTTGGTGCTTAGCACCTGCAGATAAGTGAGTGACCTGGGCTGAACACATTGCTTATCTGGTGAGAGATAACAGTCACACTCCTGTGCTGTGGTAAGAAGCTGGCCTGATCCTCACAGCCACTGAACAGCTGGCTCTGAAGGATAGACAAGAGGAGACTGTTAGCACCCACCCAGGGGGGCCCTGAACTCCTGGGAGGGCTCAGGAGGGGAGTCCTGGCAGCTAGGTTCCTTACTCATTGTGAAGGGCCATCAGGCACGCGCTGGACTTCCCAAATCTGCTCAGTAAAGCTTCTTAGGAGAAACGTCCTAAGCCTCATCATATTTCTCGCTGTTCAGGCTCCCGAAGCTGAAGAAAGCTGTGAAGAATGAACCCAGAGGGAAAAAAAACATCATGAGTTTGTCTCTGGAGAGACTTGACCAAGGTAACATGAAAATAATCACATTGACAATAATCACAGCTAATATTTACTGCTTAGGAACTATGTGGCAGGCACTATACTGTCTCTCCTTCCACAGTAACTTGTTCACTCTTCACCACAAAACTCTGAGGTCAGCACTATTGCTGTGGACATTTGCCATTGAACAACAGGCTTCAAGAGGTTAGGAGGTTTACCCAAAGCCCCGTGGCCAGGAAGCAGAAGATCCAGAAGTACAGAAACGTGGTTCGGGGTCGGGGTGGGATGAATTGGGAGACTGGGATCAACACATATACACTGTTGATTCTATGTATAAAATAGATAACTAATGAGAATATACTGGAACTCGACTCAATGGTCTGTGGTGACCTGAATGGGAAGGAAATCCAAAAAGAGGGGAATTATGTATATGTATAGCTGATTCCCTGGTGGCTCAGATGGCAAAGAATCTGCTGGCAATGTGGGATACCTGGGTTCGATTCCTGGATTGGGAAGATCCCCTGGAGAAGGGAACAGCTACCCACTCCAGTATTCCTGCCTGGAGAATTCCATGGACAGAGGAGCCTGTCAGTCCCCAGTCCATGGGATCGCAAAGAGTCGGATACGACTGAACAACTTTCACTTTCACAGCTGATTCACTTTGCTATACAACAGAAAGTAACAGGACATTGTAAAGTAATTATACATCAATAAAAATTAATTTAACAAATTGTGATGTAATTTACCTACTTTTAAAGAGGTTCCCTCTACACTACAATGGAAATGAATCAGAAAAAAAAAAGAATACAGACATATACAAATATATAATTGAATCACTTTTCTGTACAGTTGTAACTAACACTATATTGTAAATCAACTATCCTTCAATCTTAAAAAATGATTTAAAAAAGAAATAAATGTAGCTTGTCCCTCTCTGGAACCTAGATTCTGAACTTCATTTTTTTGATGTATCGGTGGAAGCTGCTGATGCATTTGGGAGGAGTTCGGTGGGGAGAGGAGCAGGCAAGGAGCACGGTAAAGGGAGGAGGGGAGAAGGAAAAGCACCACTCACAGGTGGGCTGGGCAGCACTTTCCACCACACATAACAGTCCATACCCAGGGTTACCTCCTTCATCAGTGACAGAAGCCCAGTCTTTATCACAGTCTATAATGAAGATTACATTTGCCGGCCTCCCCTTCAGGTAGGTGTGGCCACCATAGGGTAGGGGTGGGGGACCCTGAGGAAGAGGGTAGAGCTTAGAGGATGAGGAGCCTGGGTCCTGATGACCTCAGAGCCGTGTTTCTTGTTTAAGCCAGTGACAGCTTGAGAGTCTCTTGTATGCATGGATACTAGTGCTAACTCCTAACTTTCACCCACTTTTTACAAAGGGGAACTCAGGCTCAGAATGAGTAAGTATCTTAATCCAAAGTTGTGAGTATTACCTGGCAGAGTTCAGATTTGCTTCTGTCCATCTGACCCTAGAGTTTCTGTCTTTCTAGCACAGTCTATACTAACAAAAGGAACAGTAACATGCATGTATTTAGTGCTTTATAATTTAAAAACTTTTTTTTTTAATATTTTGAAAACATTTAAAAAAACATTAGGCAATGTGTATGGTTTGGGATTTAGGATCTGCAAGCAACAGAAATAGATTCTCCATCAGGAGTCCCCAGCCTCTGGGGTCTGAGGTGCCTGGTGACCTGAGGTGGATCTGATGTAATAATAATAGAAATAAAGGGCACAATAAATGTATTGTGTTTGAATCACCCCAAAACCACCCACACCCACCCCCTGCCCTGCTGGCTGTGGTCTTCCATGAAACTGGTCCCTGGTGCCAAAACAGTTGGGGACTGCTGCTCTAGATAACTTATACTAAAGAGCACTCTATTGGGAGGGTTTGGGGTGGGTATCAGTTAGTGTTCCACCAGAGAAGCAGAGTGACTGTGGGCTTATTACAGGGGTTTGACATGCAATTGTGGGAACTGGTTAAGCTGGTTAAGTAGAGTCTGTAAGGCTGCTGTCCTCAGGTCTGATGCTGGAGCTTGGTGTCCACAGGGCAGACGGGGACCAAAAAACCTGTCTACACCCATCTGCAGTCTTGGTTGCCCAGCTGCTGCCCTGCTTCTCTGCCAACATAGCCTGACTTCAATGTGGGAACTACTGCAACCTTCATCTTGCTTGGATTTGTGGGCCCATGATTGGGCCTTGTTGATGAAAATAATTAATAAATCAATAAATAAGAATTCTGTAATAGAAATGCGAGAGTTTTATTTGAGCTAACTGAGGACTATGTGCTTGCGCTCAGTCGTGTCCGACTCTTTGTGACCCTGTGGAATGTGGCTCACCGGGCTCCTCTGTCCATGGGACTTTTCAGGTAAGAATACCGCAGTGGGTTGCCATTTTCTGCTCCAGAGGATCTTCCTAACTCAGGGATTGAACCTACATCTCCTTTATCTCCTGGATTGCAGGCAGATTCTTTACCAGCTGAGCCATCAGGGAAGCCCAAGGATTATGGCCTGGAGACAGCTCTCAGATGACTGAGGAACTCCTCCGGAGAAGCACCATGGTTCTATATCTTGTCTGAACAAAGAACATTAAATAAGTCAGGTACACATTCCATCAAGACGTCAAAAAAGCCAGAGCAGCACGTACACAGTGAGTCCCCACTATATTTTACACGGACATTCTTTACTTTGGGTCAGTGTGCCCTTTTCTCTAATAATTGAGGCAGATGTACAGCGCATGCTTCAGTTCAGTTCAGTCACTCAGTCGTGTCCGACTCTTGGCGACCCCATGGACTGCAGCACACCAGGCTTCCCTGTTGATCACCAACTCCCAGAGCTTGCTCAAACTCATTCCATTGCATCAGTGATGCCTTCCAACCATCTCGTCCTCTGTCATCTCCTTCTCCTCCTGCCTTCAATCTTTCCCAGCATCAGGGTCTTTTCCAATGAGTCAGTTCTTCACATCAGGTGGCCAAAGTACTGGAGTTTCAGCTTCAGCATCAGTCCTTCCAATGAATATTCAGGACTGATTTCCTTGAGAATTGACTGGTTGGATCTCCTTGCAGTCCAAGGGACTCTCAAGAGCCTTCTCTAATATCAGTTCAAAAGCATCAATTCTTTGGCGCTCAGCTTTCTTTATAGTCCAACTCTCATATCCATACATGACTACCGGAAAAACCATAGCTTTGACTAGACAGACCTTTGTTGGCTGTCTAGTAATGTCTCTGCTTTTTAATATGCTGTCTAGGTTTGTGATAGCTTTTCTTCCAAGGAGCAAGTGTCTTTTAATTTCATGGCCGCAGTCACCATCTGCAGTGATTTTGGGGCCCCCAAAATAAAGTCTGTTTCCACTGTTTCTCCATCTATTTGCCATGAAGTGATGGGACTGAATGCCATGATCCTAGTTTTCTGAATGTTGAGTTTTAAGCCAACTTTTTCACCCTCCTCTTTTGCTTTCATCAAGAGGCTCTTTAGTTCCTCTTCACTTTCTGCCATAAGGCTGGTGTCATCTGCATATCTGAGGTTACTGATATTTCTTCTGACAATCTTGATTCCAGTCCAGCATTTTGAATGATGTACTCTGCATATAAGTTAAATAAGCAGAGTGACAACATACAGCCTTGACGTACTCCTTTCCCTATTTGAAACCAGTCTGTGTTTCCATGTCCGATTCTAACTGTTGCTTCTTGACCTGCATACAGATTTCTCAGGAGGCAGGTCAGGTGGTCTGGTATTCCTATCTCTTTAAGAATTTTCCACACTTTGTTGCTTGAAAGGCCACAAACAGGCTGTTTTAGTTGACATGAAATTCAAGTGAGCTCATCAATAAGCCAGAATAACTTTCTCAGACTTCAGTATGTGAACTTTTTTTTTATCAGCCTGAGTCCTAAGATGGAAGCACTCCTGCTCCCTGATCACTCTGGTTAGCTCAGGAGGGGCTGGGCCCAGCCAGCCCAGTGAGCCTTGGTCCCCAGACATCTGGCTCCATATCCCATGTTCCTTCTCCTACAAGCAGGCTAAATGACTCAGGCAACAATGAATCATTACTTAGAGCAGAGAGATCCCCTGGGTTTAACTGAGCTTTTGCCACACTTGATTCCCAATTGATAGGTTCTACAGCTCCCCATGGAGATTAAAAAGCAATTTTATTTGCTGTCTTTGTTTACTAGGAAAAGTGGGATTTGGTTCAGGACTCAGCTTACTTGTCAGACGCTGTATGTAACATTTGTCACCAGAAGGGCTCAAGCCCCTGCCAGGATCCCTCCAGGAAATGTGAAGAGAGTCACTCCTAGTTTGATATTGAAACTCTAACTAAAAACCTTAATTTATCTACTTAAAAAATATTTGTAGTATATAGTGGAACTATATGTAACCTTGTCCTATATTTTCCAAGTCTCCTGTAAATGTGTTATCATATTTTCATAATTTAAAAAATTTTTAAAAAGAGAAAAAAAGAATGTCACTCCTGCTTGATCCTCACCAGGGATAGGAGAGGCTCAGCTGCCAATAAAGGTCTATCAATCTTCAGAGGGCTACAGGCACTACATTTATTCAAGAGCAAATATGGATCATTAGGCAAAGCCGACCATAAGTTAGAACAGTAGTCTCTTAATTGTGCTATTGATATTCATCACTGTAATAAAATTGTCTAATTGAAAAAGTCCATATTGACAAACCAAAAAGAAGTGCATTGATTTAATAGTAGTTTTGAATTATTAACTCTACAAATTTTTATTCCATGGAGCTGTCACATTTTTTATCAGGCAGGTCATCTCTTAAAGGGGGCCAAAGGTTTATCCTGGAAAATTCCTGAGACTGGAAGATAAGGAAGTTTTGTGGATCCCAAGAAAAGCTGTTCTGTTTTTTGTATGCACTGGAGTGTGTGTGTGTGTGTGTGTGTGTGTGTGTCCACAGACTGATTTCCTTAGATGATCTGAGCCAAAGAGATGGGAATGTCAAGTTTGCTCGGTCAGTCCTGTGGATTGAGATCACTTATGGGCAAGAAAGGATGGGGAGTCAGTGTATTAATACAAGCTCACATACCTGGTGGCCCTGACCTCTGTAAGGACAGCCCAGTTTAGGGATGGGCAAGGGCATTGTGGTGATTATCCATAGCACTTGACTGGGCTCCTCATAGTAAGTACTCAGTAAAGACTGGCTTAATGGTTAAGTGTTTGGAAGCAATGGTATAACTTCGAGATTGCATTCAGTTGCACGTAACAAAGACCCAGACAGTCCTGGGTTTGTTCTCAACACAATAGCGGTCAAGATGAAGGCAGCCTAGGATTGCAGGGCGGAGCTCCGTGATGCTGCCTCCTCTCTTCTCCTCAGTGCCTGTACATGGCTTCTCTTCTAATCACTTCTTGGTCCAAGACGGCTACTGGGATGCTAGCATCTAACCACTATGAGGGTTGGAGGGAGAAATAAAGGCAGAAGAACCAAAAGACAACTAACTTCCAGGAAGCAGGATTTCAGAACGCTCCACACAACACTTGCATTCACAATTCTGTGGCCAGAAGGTAGCCCCGTGATGATATTTGACTGAAAGTGGGGCTGTGAAATGCAGGTTTTCGTTAGGTATACCACCACTCTGAAACTAAAAAGGAATCCCTTACTAAGGTATTAGAGGGAAATGTATATTGTGTTGGTGTTAGTATCAATAGTTTCTATCACAAGCACTGTTACATTAGCATGGTGTTGGAGAGAGAGGAATTGGTGACATCCATTAAAATGTGAAATATTCATACTCTTTAAACCCCCAAATTTATTTTGTAAATCCTTTCTATAGGTTCCTCTCACACATGTACACACATATACACATGATTATTATATCACTGTACTATTTATATAAGCAAATTGTAAATAACCTAAATGTCCATTGACTACTAAATTGTTAAAAAACACTGCGATAATATTATTGAGTAGTATGCAGCTATGACGGAGAAGGCAATGGCACCCCACTCCAGTACTCTTGCCTGGAAAATCCCATGGATGGAGGAGCCTGGTGGGCTGCAGTCCATGGGGTCGCTACAAGTTGGACACGACTAAGTGACTTCACTTTCACTTTTCACTTTCATGCATTGGAGAAGGAAATGGCAACCCACTCCAGTGTTCTTGCCTGGAGAATCCCAGGGACGGGGAAGCCTGGTGGGCTGCTGTCTATGGGGTCGCACAGAGTCGGACACGACTGAAGCGACTTAGCAGCAGCAGCAGCATGCAGCTATGAAAAAAGAATGAGGCAACTGTAAGTATTGAGATGGATTATGTGCGTGCTAAGTTGCTTAGCATGCTCTGCGCTACCTATGGGCCATAGCCCGCCAGGCTCCTCTATAAATGGGATGCTCCAGGCAAGAATACTGGAGTGAGTGGTCATGCCCTCCTCCAGGGGATCTTCCAGACCTAGGGATTAAACCCACATCTCTCCTGTCTCCTGCATTGGCAGGTGAGTTCTTTACCTCTAGCGCCACCTGGGAGGCTCCCTGGGATGGACTATGATATGTTCTTAAACCAAAATGCAAGCTGCAGGATATTATACATCTTGTAATAACTATAATATTATTCCATTAGTAACACCGTATTATATATGTTCCTGGAAATGTATCAGAGTCTTTGTAGACAGAGAAATGAGCCTGTGTAATTTGAAAGAGCTGCCAGAAATGCTAAAAATCAGTTAAAGACTGTGAGCTGAACTCCTGATAAAAATAAAAGAATCAAGTCTGTGGTCAGAGAAAGTGGAACCAATCTGGTTTACAGAAGAATTCTGCTGGGACCAAGTCTGCACCAAAATGTTGGATGGGCCAATCAGATATGAAGTCTTTGCAGCACATTTTAAGGGTGAAACTGGAATGCTGCTGGCAGAACGGTGAACAGATGCCCTGATGTGATATTCTGATGGCATTAGTGTGGGATAACAATAGGCTTTGTGAATATACTGAACTCTCACAAGCAACAGAGGAAGGGAATTCCCTGGCAGTCCAGTGGTGAGGACACTGTATTTCTACTGTAGGGGGCATGGGTTTGATCCCTAGTTGGGGAACTAAGATCTCTAATGCCTCGAGGCAAAGTCAAAAAAGTATAGAAACAGAAGGAAATTTCCAGCAATAACAAAACAATAGGACATACAGATACATGCATAGTGAGCTAAAACTAGAATCAAGGGAGAAAAGCAAACTGCAAGGCTTGGAGGATCAATGTCAGTGTCAGCCTCAAATGCAGGGATTGGAAGCTAAGCCCTGAGCCTGCTGCCAGGGCCCATACTTCATTATGAAATTTAAAAGCATCCCCTGTTGGTAGGATACACGACTCCAGGAAAAAGTAAATGCAAATCTCCCTTTTGGAGGGGAGCTCACTTGTTCAGTTGTGTCTGACAATTTTCGACCCATGGACTCTAGCCCACAAGGCTTCTCTGTGCACGGGATTCTCCAGGCAAGAATACTGGCGTGAGTTGCCATTTCCTTCTCCAGGGGATCTTCCTGATCCAAAGATAGAACCTGTGTCTCTTGCATCTCCCACGTCTGCAGGAAGGTTCTTTACCACTGTGCCAGGAAGGTGTCAATAATTCAGGATTTCAAGATTCCCACAGATTAAAGACAACTAAATAAAAGATAAAAAAAATTACCAAACAGTTTCAGATATGCCACTTCTACTTACTTGCTTGTATGACCTTGGGTAAATCACTTAGCCTCTTCAAGCCTCAGTATTCCCACCTTTCAAATAGGGGCAATAAATTCTTATCCCCTAGACGTTTATAAAAGATATCAAACTTGTAGAGCACTTAGTAAATGCTCAGTAAATGCAAGAAGTAATTATTATTATTACTTTTATTCCTGGATATCCCTTCCTTCTGGTCACTGTGCAATCAAGTCCACTGATTAGCATGTGTCTGAGTATAATCCACTCACTTTCGTCTCTAGGTCCCCAGTGCATCTCAACTTTGATGCCAGCACCCCAACCCTCTCCCTTCCACGCCCCTCTCACAAATATAAGCATGAACCATATCCACATGTGGTGTGGTGTGACCAAATATTTTTTTAAAAATAAATAATAACACATATATGGAGGCTAAGAAGGGAATCCTAAATATAAAGGGCCAGAATCTTTGTGCTGGGGTCCAACAGATGTGGCTTATGCTTCAGAATGTTTTTGGATGGTTCTCTCTGACTTTTGGGTGCTTCCCAAGTGGCTCAGTGGTAAAGAATTCTCCTGCCAATACAGGAGATTTGGGTTCCATCACTGGGTCGGGAAGATCCTCTGGAGAAGCAAGTGGTAACCCACTGCAGTATTCTTGCCTGGGAAATCCCAAGGACAGAGGAGACTGGTGGGCTATAGTTCATGGGGTCACAAAGAGTCAGATACAACTTAGCAACACAACAACAAAGATGAAAAAGTGGACACTGAGAGTCTGGCTCGTCTTCAGCCATCAGTCAGGTATTTGCTTTCACATCCAGGGCACTTACTGTTCTGTGCCCCCAGCACTGTTCACCTAGGCAACCGACCCCCGGCCCCGCCGCTACACACATCTGGGCATCTCATGGCTCTTATAGAGGCTCACCCTCCTCAGTCACAATCTTGGGTGATTTAAAACTGCTTCACCATGGTCCCAGAACCCTTTTCGTTTTATTAAAAACCTGGCCCATTGACCCTGTCTATGGGGCCTATGTTTGAGCCAGCAAGCATATATGAGTATCTTTCAGGGTAAGAACCTCTACGGCTTCCATATGTTAATGTTTAGTTGTTGGTTTACAATGAGTCTAGAGCTGAAAACAACATAGACGGTGTCTTGGGTAAAATTTCCTGGAAGCAGAGCTTGACACAGGGATCTGAGTGCGTATGAGTCACTAACGGAGTGCTCATCAGAAAATAAATAAAAAAATAAAAAGGAGACAAGAAAGTCAGATAGGGAAGCAAGACAGACCTTTGTGTGATCCCTAGGGGTAGACTCTGAAGCAGTGCTGTCCAGCAGGAGTTTTTGCAGAAGAGAATGTTCTATGTAACTGGCAAAATACAGCACAGTTACCACTATCTACATAGGGCCATTGAGCCTTTGAAATATGACTCGCGTAACTGGCATATAATTTTTAATTAAGTTACATGTGTACTTTAAATAAATAAATCACATAATTTTAAATAAATTACATAATTTAAAATAAATTATATAATTAAATGTGACTGATGGCTACTATCAGACAATTCAGTTCTGGGATATGAACCTCAAGTCAGAATTGAGAAGAGGGAGTGAGCTTCTTGTGGTCTCATTGATGGCAGGCTGCCCTGGCTTTGGTGGGAGGGCAGGTGGGGCACGATTTTCCAGGCAAAACTGTTAGCAGTGCTTTTCTCTCTACCTTTCTCCTCTTAATCAACAGATGCTCTTCTGTGTCTGTGAATCTATTTATGTTTTTATAAATAAGTTACAGAAAACAAACTTATGGCTACCAGGAGGGATATATTTGTAGTCTGGGATTAAAATATGCCCATTACTGTATATAAAATAGGTAACTGACAAGGACCTATTGTATAGCATAGGGAACTATACTCAATATCATGTAATAATCTACAATGGAAGAGAATGTTAAAATATATATATATTTTAACATTCTCTTCCATTGTAGATAAGGTACATTATAGCCAAATACTTTGGCTACATCAGGTAGCCAAAGTATTTACATGCGTGTAAATACTTTGGCTACCTGATGTGAAGTGCCAACTCATTGAAAAAGACCCTGATGCTAGGAAAGATTGAGGGCGGGAGGAGAGGGTGACAGAGAATGAGATGATTGGATTGCATCACTGAATCAATGTACACGAGTTTGAGCAAACTCCAGGAATCAGTGAAGGACAGGGAAGCCTGACGTGCAGTCCATGGGGTGGCAAAGAGTCGGACTTAGCAACTGAACAACACCACCAATAATGGAATCACTTTGCTGTACATGTGAAACTAATACAACATTGTGAATCAACTATATTTGTATAAAAATTAAAAAAAAAAAAACTTTTAGCAGTGGACATTCAGACAGTTGGGGGCTTCCCTGGTGGCTCAGACGGTAAAGCTTCTGCCTGCAATGTGGGAGACCCAGGTTTGATCCCTGGGTAGGGAAGATCCCCTGGAGAAAGAAATGGCAACCCATTCCAGTATTCTTGTCTGGAAAATTCCATGGACAGAGAAGCCTGGTAGGCTACAGTCCATGGGGTTACAGACAGTTGGACATGACTGAGTGACTTCACTTTATTCAGACGGTTGAGAGGGTGTGTGAGTGTGCGTACTGGTCAAGTAGAGAGGATTAGACACTATCACGCCCCCTGCAGATCACAGAATGATCAGCTGGGTCACTGTGACACCCTATTTTCTTCCCATCTCACAGATTCTTTGATAACTGAATTATAGCCATAGAATAACCTGATGACAACACCTGGCCACTGGCTTCATGGAGCAGAACAAGTTTCCCGGTCCCCAAGCTGCTGGTTCCTCTCCCACCTCATTCTCAGATTGCCCCTGACAATTCTACTGGTTTGCTGGTCCCGAGAGGAGCGTCATGATGTATTGCACAAGTACACAGAGGGAATTTTTCTGTGGGTTTCTGATTATTAGCTGTTTCAGCCATAGAGAGGAAATACATTTAATTTTACACTGTCTACTGCAACTTTGAGATGGCTAGCCCAACAGCTCTAAAAAAAGAAAAAAATAATAACTCTGCCCTTTCTACACTGAAGTATCATAGATATGAAGTTATAAATGAGGAAACCTAGGTTCATGTTTTATTTATAACTATTACCTTTGATTTATGGTGTTGAAAAACACATTCAACCTAATTTATGCAGGAATTAACTTTGGTAGAGATTAATTTTGGATCTATGGCCCCTTCCTAAAATATATCATCTCTATTCATAATCTTGGCTTGCAGACAGAGATGGGAGTGAGGAAAAGAAAAAAAAAAACCTTCCAGAAGGGAAATACTTTTAAGTCCTTAAATGAGGATAACAGAATGTTTTTAAAATTAAGATCCCTTGAAGTTCAGAGCCAGAATTTAGAATGAACCAAACGGTGTTTTCCACTGAGTTTGGACATTTGGTAGAGCATTTTATATGAAAATACATAAAATAGAAGAAAATAAAAAACAGGACCATGGTATACATTAATGCTTAATAATAAGTCAATAATAACTCTGAAATATTTAACCAGTATTACTCTTATGTTATCTGTGTTATATCTTATAGACTACCGAGCACATGTGTGTCTGAGTGTGTGTCTTGGAAGAGGAAAAGGATAGGAAGGAGAGGGGAAAAAAATCAAAGGGAAAAATTTTAAAAAAATCAAAGAGAAGTACAAAATATAGCTCTGAGCCTCAGGACAGTCAGGGGAAAAAGGCTATAATGAGTGTCACGCATAATACAAGAAAGCATGTTAGTTTGCCAAGAGGGCTTAATTTTCAGAAAGTCGCCTTTGTTTTAAAAAACAAACAACATAGTAGATAGTGTCTCTTTTGCTTTTCTTTTCTTAGACCCCAACTATCTTTGCCGTTTCACACCTCACTGGCTGAGATGAGTCACTCACTGACATTACCTGCCTGACCCCAGTGCGCACTTGTGCTTGTGACCCCTGGTCCTGAGGCTGCTGTTGAAAGCTCATCATGCCTCTTCCTGTGGAAGCCTCGGGCCAGTCAAAGAGCCACCAGGTGAGTAGAGGAGGAGACAGAGGGAGTCGTCCCCCACCCTTCCTGTGTCAGGTGACACCCTGTCTCCACAGCTGTTGGTGCTCCTCTCCTGAGTCCCCTGCGCTGTCGCCGTCCCCGCCTCCAGCCAGCACCCACATATCCAGGCCCTCGCTGGTCACGGGATGGTGTACCACAGGAGAGTGTCTGGGGAGAGGCCCCCAGAGAGCCTCCCTCGTCGGTGGGGTTGTTCTATTAGTTTTCACTTGTACGGGAATGCAGGAGCATTCCCCTTGGCTATGTGTCTTATTGGACCCAAACAGAGAGTATATAATATTAAGTCACTGTCCTGGAGATTATCTGACCAAGGGAGTGATTCCAGTTGGCTTTAAGACTGTGTCCTTGGCAGTGGCATGCTTTAGTTCTGAAAGGGAAAACAAATCTCTCTCCTCTACCAGCCTGCCACAAAAAGCATTGTGCAAAGCTTAGTCAAGTGCGCAAATCTCTACTGTGAACTTTCCTGCCATATCTGGGGGAATTACCGGGCCTTGAAAGCTCCCACCAACAGATAAGGAGCAAGGTTATAACATGATTTGACACGCAGTTTTGAAGGCCCCACTCGGAAAAGTGGAGAGGGCGGCTTTCAAGGCACCATTTCAGGAGATTAAGATTCGAAATTGTGTTGCTTTATCTTACTGTTTTCTTTCACAGGCTTTTCCTTAGGTCTTGCTGGGGAGTCTTTTTTTTTTTTTTTTTCCTTCATTTTTTCTTTCCCTGGTGTACATATGAAGGTTTGTAACGCTTCATGCTTGAAGACTAAAGGAAAACTGAGTAGATTCGATATGACCGACTTCAGAGTCACTGGCTTCACATGCATTTACTTGCTGTGAAGAGAAAACCATGTGAGGAAAATATATTGCCACTGCAGGAATGGATCTGTCCCATGTGTAATAGCTCATTTTTATCCACCCCTCGTGTCTTACCAGAATAGGTTACTAAAGAGGCTGGCCCTGCAGCATGGAGGCCTCTCAGCCTCAGTACTGTGGGATGGGCCTCATCCCCAGGCCTCCCTGCCTCCCCTGGGCAGACCCCACCTCCTTGACATTCTGGAGCTTCTTTCAGATCTTTTTTTGTTTTTGGTTGTGCAGGGCCTTAGCTGCGGCACTCAGCATCTTTGTTGCGGCGCTCGTGATCTAGTTGTGACCAGGAATCCAATCCAGCCCCCCTGCATTGGGACTGCAGAGTCCTAGCCACTGGGGCATCAGGGAAGTCCCTTCTCACAGGTCTTGAGCCCCTGTGCTGTTGGCAGCTGAAACAAAAGCTGAAAGAAACCCACTCAGATCTGCCATCAGTGTACTGAAGCCCCATCCACAGCAAGGGGCCAAATCCTTCCATTTTTCATCCTGCAGAGGCTGGAGCTTCTGGGTTCAATCCCCGGGTTAATGGGCTTGGAGAAGTGGACCTGGACTCCAGGTCCAGAAGGAAAGAGAAGATTCAGCCCCAACACAAAGCTGCCTCTATTTCCTGAGAAGCAAGAGGAAGCAACCACTCACCTCAGAGTTTCTGGAGCAACCATTTCTTGAGCATCCTTATTTTGTGATTGATAAAAGTTCTTCTGTCAATGAGAGCACATGTTCTAATGGTGGCAGGGGTGAGGGGTGGAGAGGTTGGGAAAAATATACATCTAGGAGCAAACAGAAATTGATGTTGGAAAACTTTGTTCATAGTGTAGGGACTCCCCGCAAATATTAACATACTGTGTTACTAAGAAGGGCCATGGACCAGCGAGGCAGGAGGTTGGTTTATCTGTTTGGCTCATTCTCAGTTTCATCCTAAGTAGAAACTGGGGCTCTGATGAATGATGGGGACAGAAGAATGGCAGAGTATGGAGCTGGAAACACAAGCGAGGGCCTGAAGCCCCTAGCTGTATACCATTTGGTGTCCTGGACAGGTAGAGGCGTCCAGATGGCGCCGGAGACCCTGGTTGGGGGGATGGGGAGACTCAACAGAATGAAGGACTAGGAAAAGCTTTGCCTGTTCCCTTGTTTCACTTAAAGTGAAGTGAAGTGAAGTGAAATCGCTCAGTCGTGTCCGACTATTTGCGACCCCATGGACTGTAGCCTACCAGGCTCCTCCCTCCATGGAATTCTCCAAGCAAGAGTACTGGAGTGGGTTGCCATTTCCTTCTCCAGGGTTGTTTCACTTAAGCCAACGTTAATTCCTGGGGGTTGTGGTCAAAAAATGCCACTTGCATATCAGTAAACAAAGGATGATGTAGCCCTCAAGCCATCAGCCACTGCAGCTGCCCCTGACTGTGAACCTTGAGGGGATTCAGGATGGAGAAGAAGGGATACTGGCCCCACATAGTTGAGGAGCATATCAAAGGAACGATTTTACTGAGCCCAGACTCTTGCATAGAAAACACTAAGTTCATTACCTTGAAACGGCTGCTTTTTCCTTTAACAGCTATCTGTTGATGTTTTGACTAGCTGGCTTTTTTAAACCCTCCTATATATGCTGGCTCCTCCCTCCTCTTTAGAACAGCCCCTCAGAGCTATCTACGAGTCTGTATCTCAAGTTTAAGTCCCTGACAAGTTTGCTGAATAAAATAAAATTCTCAACTTTTAGGTTGTGATTTTTTTTTTCAGTTGACTGATTGAACATCTGAATAATGAATTAAAATTTTTGCCATAGTGACCTACAATAGTAGTATCAGTGATGAGACACATTGCTGGGGCTATTGATCACTTCTAGCAGTCTTACTGGCATGTGTGTTAGCAGAGGAAGCGACATCAGTCTGTTGTGACCCTAGGATTTTGATCATCCAGCTCCAGTTTCTCTTTCCCAGTTCATCTTTTCCACCTTCCCATCAGTTGCTTGCTTTTGTCTTTCTGAACTCTTCCCCATTCCCAGGCACAACCTGCACTTAATGGCTGTGCTGAGAGGATTCTGTCTGGTAGAACTCCTTCCCTTTCTCTTCTCTGGAAAAGTCTTATCAACTGTTCTTCATGTTCCCAGTCAAGTTGCTTCTATAATGGTTTTTCTAGCTCCTCAGATGAAATTAATCCTATTCACTGAAATTTTTTTTGATGTGGACCATTTTAAAAAATATTCATTGAATTTATT
>NW_011494787.1:3528254-3542431 GCF_000754665.1 Bison bison bison
AATTTGTTACAATATTGCTTCTATCTTATGTTTTGTGTTTTTTTTTTTTTTTTTTTTGTCATTAAGTCATGTGGAATCAGCTCCCAACCAGGGATCGAACCCGCAGCCTGCATCGCAAGGTGAAGTCTCAACCACTGGCCTGCCAGAGAAATCCCTGAACTTTCACTTTGTGGTACTATAGAATATGTGAATTATAATTATTCCTTCATTGGTGTTATCCTGCTAGATCATGTATGCTTTCTGGGGAGACCAAAGTTAAGCTGAATTGCCTTGTCCTGTATTAAACTAAACGAAAAGTCTGAAATAAGCAAGTATCTGGTGAAGTGAAAGTCGCTCAGTCATGTCCAGATCTTTGCAAACCCATGAACTATACACTCCATGGAATTCTCCAGGCCAGAATACTGGAGGGGGTAACCTTTCCCTTCTCCAGGGGATCTTCCCAACCCAGGGACTGAACCCAGGTCTCATGCATTGCAGGAGATTCTCAGATTCTTTACCAGCTGAGTCACAAGAGAAGCCCCAAGTATCTGGTGGGGGTTCATAAAAGGGGGAAGGGAATGGAAGTGGAGAAACTGTTTCTCTTATCACTGTTGGATGCTGGAATGCACTCACACAATGTGTATATATTCACATACACACATATAGATGTATTGAGCTATTTGCTGCTGCTGCTGCTAAGTCGCTTCAGTCATGTCTGACTCTGTGTGACCCCATAGACGGCAGCCCACCAGGCTCCCCCGTCCCTGGGATTCTCCAGGCAAGAACACTGGAGTGGGTTGCCATTTCCTTCTCCAATGCATGAAAGTGAAAAGTGAAAGTGGAGTCGCTCAGTCGTGTCCGACTCTTAGCGACCCCATGGACTGCAGCCCAGCAGGCTCCTCCGTCCATGGGATTCTCCAGGCAAGAGTACTGGAGTGGGGTGCCAGTGCCTTCTCCATTGAGCTACTTACTATGTACCATATACTGTACTAGGCGATTTTACATGGACATTTTAATTCAATCCTCACAAGGACTTGTTTCGGGAGCAAGGAAAGAGACATGATTAAGGGTTTAAGTCATATGCCCAAGGTCCCATAGCTAGTAATAGAGCATAAATTCAAATTCAGTTTTAGTCTGACTCCAAAGCCCCCATTTATTATTAACGACCTCCTTTCGTCACAGCTCTAATGGACAGCTGTCATTCCCTTGGCTGCCTGCCTCCACTTTAGCAGCTGAAAAGCCCAGACATTGTCCCAGCCTCCCTTGCAGCTAAAACACAGGCAGATGGCCTGGCGTGGACTAAATGGATGCCTCTGCTACAGACTTTGAATTGAGAGCTGGTGACATAAAGAGGCAGGGACAGCAGAGAGTCCAGAGGCACTGGGGAGTGGCACAGGAGCAGCACTGTCTGCAGTTCGGGTGTCTGTGGTTGCCGGGCAAACCGTGGCATCCATTTTTCAGAGACGGGTCAGTGTAGTGGCTCCCACTAGGTGGATTAGGTGATGTGTTTTATTTTATTTTGTTTATTTATTTTTTATTTTTTAACTTTACAATATTGTATTGGTTTTGCCATATATCAACATGAATCCGCCACAGGTATACACGTGTTCCCCATCCTGAACCCTCCTCCCTGCTCCCTCTCCATACCATCCCTCTGGGTCATCCCAGTGCACCAGCCCCAAGCATCCAGTATGATGCATCGAACCTGGACTGGCAACTCATTTCATATATAGTATTATACATGTTTCAATGCCATTCTCCCAAATCATCCCACCTTCTCCCTTTCTCACAGAGTCCAAAAGACTGTTCAGGTGAAGTGTTTTGTCTGGAGTCTACCTGTGGCACAGCTTCTTTCATCTGGTCTCCTTTTCTAGTGTGGTTTCAATCATTTTGGAAAGTCCTGGAACTATTTCACAACTCAGCAACAAATGCTTTTTTTCTGCGTAGTCAACCAGAATGAGTTTCTGTTGCTTGCAGCCAACAACACTGACTGATATAACATATACACTCATAATCTTGAATGTAGGTTGACTTTGCCATACATCATTTCTACCTGGAATTAAAAACACACATGGACACAGAATTTTATGAAAGTTCGACAGAGTGGAGGGTGACTGTGGGAGGTCATTGGGAACAATTTCTAGCTCACTGATCTATTTATAATTCATGTTATAGTTTGCATGGATGATTATGGAACTTTTCAGTGTGGTATTACAAAACTGGGATGCAGAAGTGGATTTTTACCTTTCAAGTGTAATTTGACTTCCAAGTCTAACTCTGAGCTTTAAAAATTTTGTGATGAATTTGGCCTTTGAATAATAAGAAAGAAAATTACTTAAATACATATCTTTCCTGTTATTATAAGCAAAATGGCTTCCCAAAATTGTACTACTTGCAAAACTAAGATCACAGGGGAAGTTGAACTGCTGAATTATTTAAAGTAATCTGACTCACTGGAGGCTTAGTTTCTGAGATGCAAGAAGATACGATAGCTTACAAAAAAGTTACTGATAAATTCCAAGATGTAATTCACTTTGAAGAGAGTGAAATGTGGTTGGTGGGTAATGAATCTCTCTGACCTTATGTAATGAAAGAGTTGCATTTGCAGTTTGACAAAGGGGTTACAATTACAAGGCATCGCTGAACTTCTGGAAGAAGCTACTGCTGCAGATGGCCAAGTGGTCTACTGAGATGTCAGATATAAGACAGGAATAAACCTTACAGAGGTCAGGGGTTTGACCTTGGTAAGTCTAGACACACTAATATGATTATCATCACTCTAATCAAGTTAGAATGTAAACACACATTCTACAAAGCAAAGACTCCCTTGCGGTGATTATTTAGAGGAAGATGAAAAGCTGCTTTCTGTCTCTGCTGAGAACACAATGTGAAGAAATGAGGTGACTTTCATTAGGTCAGTGGCTTTCAACCAGGGATGATTTGGCAACGCTGGTAAGGAGAGGGGAAAGGCAGGATGTTACTAGCATCTAGCTGGGGGAGGCCTGAGATGCTGCTAAATATCCTACAAGGCCCAGGGCAAACTCCCACAAGAAGAATTATCTGGGCCAGAAATGTCAATAGTGCTGAGGCTGAGAAACCCTGGGCAAGATGGAAGAAAGAAATTTCTGAACCTGAGGTTGTATAAATCTCAGAATGGGTTTACAGCTCCAGAACTACTGTGGAGTGAATGAAACACTGGCCTCAGGGTGCATAATTTGAGAATGTCAAAAGCCCCAGTAATCAAGATAAATGATACTTTTAAAAAATCAGTGCAAAAAAATCCATGATGATCAGGGTATAAAATTTTTAAATAAAGACAGGATCGAACAGAGATGGGATTTGAATAGAGGAAGTTAATATAATATTTATCTTGATTACTGAGGAAGGCAAGGACCTCAGTCTCATTCTAGTCCTGGCCTGTTGAGTGTGGGTGTGGAATTGTTTCAGCTTAAAGGTGACTTGATTTGGTTGTAATTAAGCTGGAGGTAGTTAAACCTGAGTGAAAGTGTTAGTCACTCGGACTCTTTGTGACCCTATGGATTGTAACCCACCAGCCTCATCTGTCCAAGGAATTCTCCAGGCAAGAATACTGTGCTGCTGCTGCTAAGTCACTGTCCGACTCTGTGCGACCCCATTGACGGCAGTCCACCAGGCTCCCCCGTCCCTGGGATTCTCCAGGCAAGAACTCAGGAGTGGGTTGCCATTTCCTCCTCCAATGCATGAAAAGTGAAAAGTGAAAGTGAAGTCACTCAGTCATGTCCTACTCTCAGCGACCCCATGGACTGCAGCCTACCAGGCTCCTCCATCCATGGGATTTTCCAGGCAAGAGTACTGGAGTGGGGTGCCATTGGCTTTTCCGAAGAATACTGTAGTGGGTAGCTACTCCCTTCTCCTGGGAATCTTCCCGGCCCAGGGATTGGACCCGGGTTTCCTGCATTACGGGCTTCCCAGGTGGCTCAGTGGGTAAATAATCTGCCTGCAATACAGGAGACACAGGAGATGCAGGTTTGATCCCTGGGTGGGGAAGATCCCCTGCAGGAGGGCATGGCAACCCACTCCAGTATTTTTGCCTGGAGAATACTATAGACAGAGGAGCCTGGAGGGCTATAGTCCGTAGGGTCACAAAGAGTTAGATATGACTGAAGCAACTGAGCACCCATGCTCACATGTTCCTGCATTGCAGGCAGATTCTTTACTGTTTGAGCCACCAGTAAGCCTTGTAGGAGGTAAATGAGAAGGTCTTTTCTGGTTCTAGAATTTTAGATTTCGGTAATTAAGTTAAATGAGGAAGTAACCCTCATGTTAAGCTGCATAGAATTTGTAACATGGCTTTTTAGTTTCTCTGATTTATAGTATGGCCTCGGTTAGCCAAGTCATCTTTGTTATGAAATGTAATGTGTGATGGCATCTCAAAGAAATCTGTGGCATTAACTGTAGTCTTTAGCAACACCTTTTTATTGCAAATTTCCCTGCCAGGAAAAACTGTTGTGTGACTTTCCCATTTTACTATTTCTCATCCTCTCCTCTTCCCAGTCCCCAAACCTACATACCATTATTTTCTGGGATACACAGATATTGCCATTCTTCTACATTTCTTGCTCCTTTTGTTCCCCCAAATGCCATGGATGGAATCTTTGTGTTTTGTATTTGTGTGTGTTTGTGTATGGGGGGAGGGCAGATTTTAAATATTTTTCCTTCTAATAGCCTTGGGGGGATAGTCTGTCTATATATTTAATGACTAAGTTTATGTATGTGGGCTATAGTGTACTTACAACATAATGTTGATGTCTCAGAAATGCCAGATTAAAGCTTCAAAGATAATTTACTACTCTGGGCAGGGCAAGATAGGCAGTTATAAAAAATTTCAGTAATATTACTAATTAGAAGAAATGTGGTCTTGGAGCCGTATTAGAACAAACACTCTAACCTTTATAGATTGCCTTCCATTAATTTCCCTGGTTTCCGTCTATGAGCAGCTCCCGTTAAGAGTACCTGCATTCAGCAAATGTACTCTTGCATGAAGTAACTGGATATGGGACCTACCACTTCCCCACATCCTGTCACTTAATCTAACTGACATAAGTACCATTCCTTTTGATCTATGCTAACCATCATTATCTCAATGCAGATCTCAACTTCCTATCTGTTATTTTTAAAAAATGCTTTAATCAGAGGGTAGCAACAAGTTGGGTTGAATTATAGGGTTTGTTTTGGATTTAGAATTTTTTTCATTCTATTAGAAACAAAGTAACATCAAACTTGGGCTCCTTCTTCCCAACCCCTTAGTGGTTGCTATTTTGATGAGCTATTTTGTGTTTATTTCTTGAAAAATGAACAAAAGGAAAAGAAAAGAAAAAGGAACTAAGTGGTAAATGGGTAGATGAAGAATAATTCTAATTTAATTGGAATTACCAAAGCTGCTGCTGCTGCTAAGTCGCTTCAGTCGTGTCCGACTCTGTGCGACCCCACAGACGTCAGCCCACTAGGCTCCCCCGTCCTTGGGATTCTCCAGGCAAGAACACTGGCGTGGGTTGCCATTTCCTTCTCCAATGCGTGAAAGTGAAAAGTGAAAGTGAAGTCGCTCAGTCGTGTCCGACTCCAAGCTAGACATCTCCAAGTGCTTTCTTCTCTTTCTTCTTTAAACTTTTCATTTTCATTTTTCATCCTGGTCCAGGGTGAACAAAAGTTCAAGTAGACTGACCACTACTTAAGCAAAGGATGCATTTAATTGTTTAGGATTTGGGACTATGAGCTGTCTGGGTGTGTACTTTGCTACAGAAAATCCACCAGGAGATCACAGGATCTAAATGATCCATGTGTGCCTAGGTTCTTCAGTTTTCAAGACGGTGATGAAAATGTTCAGTTTCCTTTATAATAAATAGGCTACCTGAACATTAGGTTTGTGGGCTTCCTATGGCAGAAAAGAAATGATGTCCCCTGGATAATTTTAGTTATATCCTCAGAAAGAAGATTAAGTGAGACAAATGGGGTGTTTCTTCTCTTTTCTATATTCCTGTTCTTTAAACAGTTGTTACTCCACCTATTTTATATAACCTTACAAACATATACTGAACAAATGGAGGAATAAGTAAATGAATCAGAGTTTATTGCAAATGATAAGGATTCTTTTAGAAAACTTTGATCTTGGTCATACATTAAGTATGAGTCACGAGGTAAAATGTATTTCTTTTTACAGTGGTTTGCACTAATGATTGCTTAAAAGAGAATATCATACAAACAACACTGCACCCCGCCCCCCAAAAAGAGAGAGAGAGAGTACCATACAACTTTTAAACAACTGCTAAATAAACTGTTACTTCTTTATTGGAGGCATCAACTTAGGGTTGGAACATTTTCCTTTAATCACTCTGCTCCCTATGTTAACAATATAATTTCATCTATGTTAAAAACAACTCCCTCCATTGTACTATTGTCCTTTTTGTGCATGTTTAAAATTTTTCATAGAAAAAAAATTAAAAGCTTTCCATCCACTGCACCAATTTATTGTTCATAGTAAATAAATCAGGGAGTGTCTGTCATGTCTAATACTTTGAGGTAAACCCTTTAAATGCCATCTGGGTCATCTCAGTGCCAGGTTCTGTGCCCAAGTTGCAGCTTCTGTTCAGGTCTGTTTCAGATTATGTCAGTAGGATGGAAAACAATCTGTTACCATAGTAAGTCAGTACCTTCTCTATATACAAGTTCAGTTATGATATTCTCACAGAAAGCTTCCATTGAAAGAAACTGACAAAAATAAATACTAGGCTCTCAGGGAATGATCATTTAGAGGTTGTCTCTTCTAAAAGAGTTGTTTTCTTCTCCTTTATAGATTTAATGGAAACTCAAAGGAGGGTGAACCTCACGTTTGTAGGACACTTGTACACCAGGCATGCTGCTAGGCGCTTTCATTCAGCACCTCCTTACTCTCCACTGCAAACGTGGGGTGACTGGTATCAGCCTCACCTTCCAAGTGAGAACTGAGGCAGCTGAAGTTCCGACCCCATTGCTTCTGGTGAGGAGGACCAATGGCGGACTAAAATACGGCTGAAAACTTTGTGAGGAAAGAGCTGTGTATCTACCAGGGGTGACAGGATGACAGGAGTCAGTCACCTCCTCCGGGAGGACACGAATGATGTTGGAGTCCTCAGGTTAGCCCCTCAGGAAGGAGAAGCCACCTTCCTTATTCGAGTGCTCTGGGTTTCACACAAAGGCCATCTCCTTTGGTGAGGTCTCAGAGTGCTGTAGAAGAGAATACTGACCTCCAGAAATGATGCCTCAGCACCCACATGTGCTAAATTTATTAGGATGATCGATTTGTTCCAGTTCACCTGTGACTGTCCCATTTTAAAAGTCAAAGTTGATGTATGGCAAAACCAATACAATATTGTAAAGCAATTAGCCTCCAATTAAAATAAATAAATTTAAATTAAAAAAAAAAAGTCAAAGTCCTGCATCCGGAGAACCCCATCAGTCTTTAGCAAACTGAGTTGGTTGGGTTCCGACGTGGCTTTGTAAAAGTTAGTCGTTTGATTTCCAACAATCACACTGATGTGAGTCTCATGAAACACACCAAGGCATTGTAAAGACACCAAATTCATAAAGGAAGGTTCAGTGGTAAAGAACCCACCTGCCAAAGCAGGAGATTTGGTTTTGATCCCTGGGTCAGGAAGATCCCCTGGAGAAGGAAATGGCAACCCACCCCAGTATTCTTGCCTGGGAAATCCCATGGACAGAGGAGACTGGCAGACTGCAGTCCATGGGGTCCCAAAAGAGTTGGACACAATTTAGTGATTAAATAATAACATAAAGGAAATAAAGTATTGCATTTTCAATGACTCCTCTGCCACAGGAGAGACTAAGGTTCTGTGAGTTGGCTTTGATAGTGGTAAAATGTAGTCACCAGAGCTCATGCTGGCAAATCAACATAATTTTTGGGTTCCTCTAAACCTGAGGAATTGATATTTCTTTCACAGGTCAGTCCTGCCCCAATGACTTCACTATTCCTATTTGAATGAGTGGGTAGGCTGAACACATAAAACTTAACTTCATGTTATACCCACTATTAAATAAGGACAGAGGGTGTAATTTCATAAGATGGAGTGGGGTCCCGGGAGCCATTTCCATTTGACATCATAACAGCATTAGCTTGGAAAATTATCTGGAGCCACGCAGAGAATACACTGGGTTTAGTTCAAACCCACCAAGTCCAGCTGTTTATAATAGATTCCTTTATGCAGTCTCTAGACACTTGACATGAACTATGAAGTATATTTAGCAGATCTGCAAAAAGGGAAAAAGTATTTGGAGGTATTTAGTAAAGTGAACTCGTTGAAAAAGAAAAACAGAAAGGGTAAAAAATAAGTCCATCAGGATGAGAAAGGAAAAAAATAGGAATGGAAAGTACAGGGAAATACAGCAAGTTTTAGTTTAGATCTGTTAATTTATCTTTTTAAAACCTATTTTGGGCCTGAATTATGTTGTAGCCTAGGAATATTTAATCCAGACAAGGCTAAATGGTAAAGACAGACTGATTTTTATAGTAATTCATTTAACATTAGATGTCTGTGTCATTTTCTTCCTGACTGTTTTTTATAACTGTGCTCTGGGAGTCCCCCAAGAGCAGTTTGGTCGTCAAGTCTTTCAACTGGTTTCAAATAATTTTTCAGATAGGCAAAAAGATTTGTCTTTCAGAAAACCTCTATTATTTTTGAATAATAATCAATATCAGGGAGAGAAATCATCTACATCCTGAAGACAAAAAGAACTTAACATCTATTAAAATACAATCAGCATGGGACTTCCCTGGTAGTCTAGTGATTAAGACTTCAAGCTCCCAATTCAGGGGGCCTGGGTTCAATCTCTGGTCAGGGAATTAGATCCCATATACTGCAACTAGCATAGATGGATTGTCAGAGTTTACTTAAATACTGGGAGTTCTGTGAGTCTTAAAGTGTGGTCTGGAAACAGCAGTATGAGTGTCCCCTGGGAACCTTTCAGAAATGAAAATGCTTTGCTCCTCACCCCAGACATGCAGAATAATTAACTCTGGGGGAGTGGAGCAGAGAAGGGGCAGCAATCTGTATCACAGCCAGTCTTCTGGTTAATTTTGATGCACAGGCAACTTTGAAAATCACCAAATTCATATTCATATATCCATATATATATTTCCACAGTGGTGGTTTTATTTCCTAACTATTCTGTTTTATCACAAGGACAGGCTTTACCAACCAGGCAACGAAACCAGTTCACTCAATCTTCAAAGTTGGTCATGTCTTGCCTGATGCTGCCTCTGGTGGCAGCAGAGTCTGCAATCTACAGAATAGCTCTAGCATATGGGTCATATTGTCAATCATTATTAAAATGCTTACTAAGGATTCTTTTCTAATTTCAAAATTTGTTGGGAGATAAATGACATATAACATTGTCTATATCCTGCACACGTTTTCTTTCTTACATTTTAAATCATCTCTAAATTAGTTATAATACATTATACAATGTAAATGCTGTGTAAATAGTTGTAAATACAATGTAAATGCTATATAAATGGGCTTCCCAGGTGGTAAAGAACCTGCCTGCCAATGCAGGAGATGTAAGAGACACAAGTTCGATCCCTGGTTCTGGTTTGATCCCTGGGTTTGGAAGATTCCTTGGAGGAGGGCATGGCAACCCCCTCCAGTATTCTTGCCTGGAGAATCCCATGGACAGAGGAGCCTGGTGGGCTCCAGTCCATAGAGTCGCAAAGAGTAGGACATGGCTGAAGTGACCTAGCACTCAGCACGCTATGTAAACACGTGCCAGTAGGGTGTGAATTCAAGTTTTGGTTTTTGAAACTTTCTGGAATTAAAAAAACTTTTTTTCCCCTTTGATTTGCCATTGGTTGAATCCTCAGATGTGGAACCTGCAGATTCGAAGGGCTAAATACCTAACTATGTTTGTATCATGCAGGGCTTCTGCTTTTCTGGTTGAACCTTGACTGATACAAATTGGCAATTGTATCAAGTCCAACTCAAGGCATGCTTTTGTATGATTCCTGAGCCAAGAATGTCTTTTACATTTTTAGGGAGTTGTAAAATGAATATGTAACAGAGACCATATATGTCCTACAAGGCTGAAAATATTTACTCTCTGGCCCATTACAAAAAGTTTGCTGACCCTTGTAGGAAAAGTAGGAGTGTAAAATGCTATGGCTACTTTTTAAATAGACAGTCTCTTAAAAACATAAGCACAAATTTATCATATGGCCCAGAAGTCCTGCTCCTATGTATTTACTGAAAAGAGATGAAAATTCGTGTCTGTACAAAGACTTGTACCTAACTGTTCATAGCTATTTAATTCATAATAACCAAAAAATTAAACAACATAAAGGCCCATTAACAACTGTATAGATGGACAAACTGTGATACATTCATAGAATAAAAAGGAATTAACCACTGATACCCAACACAGAAAAACATAAAAAAAAATTATCCTAAGTGAAAGAAGGCAGAGACAGAAGAACGCATGTTGTATGATTTCTACTCCTTTTATATGAAGTTCCAGAATTGACGATATCAATCTCTAGTGACAGAAAAAGTGCTGGTTGCCTGAGAGGCCAGTGGAGTGTTGACCTGAAAAGAGCTTGAGTGAACAGCTCAAGGAACAGCTTGATTGAAAAGGTCTCACATTTGCCAAAACCCATTAAACTGAACAATTAAAGTGCATAAATTACACATCCATGAAAGCGTTATTCACTCAGTTGTGTCCAATTCTTTGTGACCCCATGGACTATAGCCCTCCTGGCTCTTCTGTCCATGGAACTGTCCGAACAAGAATACTGGAGTGGGTAGCCATTCCCATCCATCTCCAAGGGATCTTTCCAACCCAAGGATCGAACTTGGGTCTCCTACATTGCAGGCAGATAGATTCTTTACCATCTGAGCCACCAGGAAAGCCCTATACCTCCAAGAAGCTGACTTAGAAAAAAAAAGTCACAGATACACATTGGTTTAAAACCTAAACTTCCTATTTAGGCCACCTGTGTAACCTACATGGCAATTATTGCTGTATTA
This sequence comes from Bison bison bison, assembly GCF_000754665.1. NCBI lineage: Eukaryota > Metazoa > Chordata > Mammalia > Artiodactyla > Bovidae > Bison > Bison bison. Next base: position 3,539,282 of record NW_011494787.1, read on the forward strand.
GTTTTCTAGAGTTGTTCTAACAAAGTACCACAAACGGTAGGCTTAAATGGCAGAAATCTGTCTCATAACTTTGGAGGCCAGAAATCCAGGATAAAGGCCTTGGCAGCATCGGTTCTTTCTGAGAGAACCTGTTCTGTGCCTCCCTCCTAACTTATTGGTTTGCCGTCAATCTCTGGTGTTTTTTGCCTTCAGATATATCACTCTGATTGCTGCTTTCTCCTTGTGTATGTTTCTGTCTCAATTTCCCAATTTCTCCCATTTCATAAGGACACCGGTCAAACTAGCCTAGGACTCACCCTAAGGATTTTGTCTTAGCTTGATGATCTGCAAAAATCCTATTATCAGATAAGGTCCCACTCACAGGTACTGGGGGTTAGGATTGTAAAATCTTTTGGGGGTGGGGGGAAAATAATTCAATCACAAATTGACAGTTGTTTACAAATTAATGTAGAGGTGTAGGACTTGGCCTCATGAATTTGGTCATCTCAACAAATTCCTCTTTTCCTTAAGCCATAAGTCTTCAGAATCTTTGCCCGTCTTTCCTGTCTATCATGTTATCTTGATCTAGGCCAAGTTCTACAGGATAAACATAATTGAATTGATTTGGGAGGAGGCAAACATTTACACAGAAAAAGACAAACATATGTATTCAATATGCAGCTAACCCATTCACTGATTTACATGAAGGCTTTAAAGTAAATACTACCTATTTAGAAAGGTCGCTTTACCTAAAATAGTATGGTTGCAGCCGCCGCTGCCTTTACAAAGTCTATTTTTGAGACTTCTGAATCTGCCATAGCCACACGTGTGACCAATAAACCAATAGTAAAAATCATTTCTATTAATAATATTTTGCTTCCCTTTTGAGAGTGGAAAGTTTCTAAGGCTGACTTCTTCCTTGTCCATTTATTTTTAAACGAAATGCTCTAGAATACTTACTCTAAAATTCTCTAGTGAAAGAGTTATGATGTTTTTAATGGACAAAGCTATATCTGCCTTGCTTTTTCTGTGCATCTCTTAATTTCAACATCATATAAAATTTTCACAGAATAGAATAATTCCATTGGAAAATAGAAGAAAAAGTTCATCCAGATGTAACTGTATTTTTCCTGAAATTCTGTACACACTCCATTTAGATGTACTGTACTGATTGAACATATTTTTTTCCTTCATAATATAGATGTTCTTCTTCCTGCTAGCTACTTTGTTAGTATAACATTTCCACTGCAGTTTTGTTCAGAGAGGAAAACAATGTCAGATTCCTTTCTTTAGATGAACCTGGTTCACACATTTCCTAGCTTTTTCTTTATATAATAGCTGAAAAGATGAATCTAATCATCAACTGTCCAATCAACGACTAGATAGGGTTATAGTAATGTTCCAGGCACTGAAAAGAAATTAGAGAGGGAGAAAAGAGGTCACTGTCCTTAAGAACGGGAAATCTAGCTGAGGAGTTTACAAAAGAAGTGTCAGATCTGCATGCAGATCAGATTCCCTGCTGTGTTTATCTGCATGGCATACTTCTACGCCACCTCCTCTGAACTGCTATTAGATGACGGCAGCTAAAGGTCAAAGACACTGATGACAGTGAGCATGGAAAGGAAGCAACAGAGGTGTCAGCCTGGGGAAGGTCCCCCGGGGCCTCTGTGTGTCGCTGCCAAGGGAAAAGATTAAGTGCGACTTGATCTCCACAAGGTATTAGCTCGTGAAGCTAAACAGGTGCTTGAGAGAATGTCTGTGAAAATAATACTAATAAGCTAGTGAGATGTCACTTATAATTTAATATGAAAGGAAAAATATGTTATTGACATACTATATGAAAACAGAGATTCCTCTCCATTTGAAATGAAAGAAACTCACATTGACAGCTGCTAATGAAAAAGAAATTTCTACTACCTTCCCTGTGAGACAAAGCAAAACCAGCAAATAGAATCACATAACACCTACCCTTCTTTCACATTAAATACTTAATTTCTGGATGTGGAAAATTAATTATGCTGTAGATGAGATGAAGTCAATTTTTTTTTAATTTGGATTTTTAAGCTCATCATATCTTCTATCCAGATGCTAATATTTCATTGGAGGGACAGAGGTTTTATAGATTTACCAGAAAAATGGGGCCCTCTCCATGAAGAATTGTTTTTTTTTTTTTTTTTCTGATTAGTGGAAGTCAGGGCATAGAGCAAGTCCAAAATAGTGAAAATTACTAGAAATGCCTCTACTCAAACATTTCCAGTCTTGTTTGAGTCTGGGATAATTGTTTCCATGTCCTAGCTTACTTTGTTAGCATAAACAGTTTTTTGAGTTTATCTGAATTTTTTTTTTTTTTAAACTTTCCAAGTTCCTTTTGTTTACAGGGTCCCAGCCTTTCTTTCTTTCTTTTCAATATTATTCATCCATTTGGTTGCACAGGTCTTAGTTGCAACATGTGGGATCTGTGATCTTACTTGTGGCATGTGAGATCTTTAGGTGGGGCATGGGGATCTAGTTCCCCAACCAGTGATTGAACCTGGGCACTCTGCATTGGGAATGAGGAGTCTCTAGACCACCAGGGAAGTCCCCTAGACTTTCTTTGGGGAAGGGCAGGACTCACACCTTTTCAAATATTCACTGTGATTTATAATCCTATAAAACAATCTGCTTGATTAGGGCTGAGGTTCTATGGACTATGGACTGAGGTTCATGACATTGTACAGGAGACAGGGATCAAGACCATCTCCAAGGAAAAGAAATGCAGAAAAGCAAAATGGCTGTCTGAGGAGGCCTTACAAATAGCTGTGAAAAGAAGAGAAGCAAAAAGCAAAGGAGAAAAGGAAAGATATAAGCATCTGAATGCAGAGTTCCAAAGAATAGCAAGGAGACATAAGAAAGCCTTCCTCAGCGATCAATGCAAAGAAATAGAGGGAAACAACAGAATGGGAAAGATTAGAGATCTCTTCAAGAAAATTAGAGCTACCAAGGGAACATTTCATGCAAAGATGGGCACAGTAAAGGACAAAAATGGTATGGACCTAACAGAAGCAGAAGATATTAAGAAGAGGTAGCAAGAATACACAGAAGAACTGTACAAAAAAGATCTTCATGACCCAGATAATCACGATGGTGTGATCACTCACCTAGAGCCAGACATCCTGGAATGTGAAGTCAAGT
>NW_011494787.1:3542557-3597462 GCF_000754665.1 Bison bison bison
GCAGTGGCCACAGGACTGGAAAAGGTCAGTTTTCATTCCAATCCCAAAGAAAGGCAATGCCAAAGAATGCTCAAACTACCGCACAATTGCACTCATCTCACACACTAGTAAAGTAATACTCAAAATTCTCCAAGCCAGGCTTCAGCAATACATGAACTGTGAACTTCCAGATGTTCAAGTTTGTTTTAGAAAAGGCAGAGGAACCAAAGATCAAATTGCCAACATCTGCTGGATCATGGAAAAAGCAAGAGAGTTCCAGAAAAACATCTATTTCTCCTTTATTGACTATGCCAAGGCCTTTGACTGTGTGGATCACAACAAACTGTGGAAAATTCTGAAAGAGATGGGAATACCGGACCCTGACCTGCCTCTTGAGAAACCTATATGCAGGTCAGGAAGCAACAGTTAGAACTGGACATGGAACAACAGACTGGTTCCAAATAGGAAAAGGAGTTCATGAAGGCTGTATATTGTCACCCTGCTTATTTAACTTCTATGTAGAGTACATCATGAGAAACACTGGGCTGTAAGAAGCACAAGCTAGAATCAAGATTGCCAGGAGAAATATCAATAACCTCAGATATGCAGATGACATCACCCTTATGGCAGAAAGTGAAGAGGAACTAAAAAGCCTCTTGATGAAAGTGAAAGAGGAGGGTGAAAAAGTTGGCTTAAAGCTCAACATTCAGAAAACGAAGATCATGGCATCTGGTCCCATCACTTCATGGGAAATAGATGGGGAAACAGTGGAAACAGTGTCAGACTTTATATTTGGGGCCCCAAAATCACTGCAGATGGTGATTGCAGCCATGAAATTAAAAGACGCTTACTCCTTGGCAGGAAAGTTATGACAACCTAGATAGCATATTGAAAAGCAGAGACATCATTACTTTACAAAAAAGGTCCATCTAGTCAAGGCTATGGTTTTTTCCAGTGGTCATGTATGGATGTGAGAGTTGGACTGTGAAGAAGGCTGAGTGCCGAAGAATTGATGCTTTTGAACTGTGGTGTTGGAGAAGGCTCTTGAGAGTCCCTTGGACTGCAAGGAGATCCAACCAGTCCATTCTGAAGGAGATCAGCCCTGGGATTTCTTTGGAAGGACTGATGCTAAAGCTGAAACTCCAGTACATTGGCCACCTCATGTGCAGAGTTGACTCATTGGAAAAGACTCTGATGCTGGGAGGGATTAGGGGCAGGAGGAAAAGTGGAAGACAGAGGATGAGATGGTTGGAAGGTATCACTGACTTGATGGACGTGAGTTTGAGTGAAGTCTGGGAGATGGTGATGGACAGGGAGGCCTGGTGTGCTGCAATTCATGGGGTTGCAAAGAGTTGGACATGACTGAGCCACTGAACTGAAGTGACTGATTAGGGTGACTAGGGCAAAATTCCCCAATAAATGATTAAACACCTCAATGGGACACACTCCCCATCAAGGTGTTTAATGGAGCTATTAACTCTTAGTGAGAAGCAGCCGGAAACACTTCCATTTCACTCTCATGGCTAGCTCACTCACTGGGCATATGAGGTTGTCATAATGGCCTCATAAAACACAACTGATTGTCTCATTCCTCAGTTAACATCTTATAAAGTTGGCAATATGATTATGATAGAATCAAATCATAAGTGAATTTGCATTTTTGTCTGCACACACCATAGCTTCCTCAAAACAGTTTATGGAATAGTGTGGGTAGGAAGGGGGTTGTCAAGCTCTTTTAAACCTTAAAGGAAAATAGCAAAGTTTAGTGAGTGCAAACGGGTGCTGTCAATGGGAAGGAATCTTAGCCTTCTGACTCTTTAGCTAGTTTCTTCTCTTTAGCATATACTGTGTACAATAGCCAAGACCTGGAAACAACCTAAAGCCCCATTGACAGATGAATGGCTAAAGAAGATGCATACAGTGGAATATTACCCAGCCATAAAAAAGAATGAAATGATGCCATTTGCAGAAGCTTAATGGACCTGCTACTTTCTTCAACTTACTTATCATATTTACTTCAAAAAAGTGAAGTGAGACAGAGAAAGATAAAAATCATATGATATTGCTTATATGTGGAATCCAAAAAAAAAATGACAGAAATGAACTTATTTACAAAATGGAAACAGACTCATAGACATAAAAAACAAACTTAGGGTTACCAAAGAGGAAAGAGTGAGGGAGGAATAAATTGGGAGTTTGGAATTAACAGATATACACTACTATATACAAAAAATAGATAAATAACAAGCACCTACTGTATAGCTTCCCTGCTGGCTCAGATGGTAAAGAATCTGCCTGCAATGCAGGACACCTGGGTTCAATCCCTGGGTTGGGAAGATCCCCTGGAGAAGGGAATGGCTACCCACAGTATAGTTGCCTGGAGAATTCCATGGACAGAGGATCCTGATGGGCTACAGTCCATGGGGTTGCAAAGAAGTCAGATACGACTGAGTGACCAAAACTTTCTTTAATTTTCTTTCACTGTATAGCACTTCAATATCTTGTAATAATCTATAATGGAAAAGAATATGAAAATGAATGTATATATCTGGGGGCTTGGTAGCTCAGTGGTAAGGAATCTGCCTGCCAGTGCAGGAGACACAGGTTTGATCCCTAATCCAGGAAGATTTCACATGCTGTGGAGCAACCAAGCTCATGTGCCTCAACTATTGAGCCTGTGCTCCAGAGCCTGAGAGTTATAACTACTGAGGCATGTGCTGAAACTACTGAAGCCCTCACCCTAGAGTCTGTGCTCTTCACCAAAAGGAGCCACTGGAATGAGAAGCATGGGCACCACAACTGGAGAAAAGCCCGAGCAGCAACAAAGACCCGGAACAGCCAAAAGTAAAAAATAAATAATAAAATTAAAAAAATTAAAACCTTTTTAAAAAAGAATATATAAACATGAATCCTTGATCGTAAATCAAGAAAACTCAGGTTATTCTTCACGTGCGAATGGCAGGAGATAGCTTTGAAATCAGAGAACAGAACTACATGCAATTCACAGGGATGCAGTTCACAGGAAGGGTTCATTCTGAGTAATGAATTTATATATATATATATATTTTTTTCAGTATGTCTATAAACATTGACTTTTTTTGAAGAATGCTATTAAACAGCTAGGTTTAAAGGAATATGACAAGAATAAATTTTTTAAAATAAGCATTGCCTTTAGCACAGTTATTTTTTCAAGTGGCTAATTCTAGGAAAGTTTCCAAATCCTGTCTTATCCCATTTTTTGTGTGTAAATCTTTTAGGATAATAAAGCACAGAGAGATACAAATGAATGCTATGGTCTGGATGTTTACATATTCCCCAAATTCATACACTGAAAATCTAATGTTCAAGCTGAAGGTATTAGGAGCTGGGTGGGGCCTTTGGGAGATGATTAGGTCATAAGGGTGGAGCCCTCATGATGGAGTTGGCTCCCTCATACATAAGGCCCGAGAGAGCTCCCTTCTTCCTTCTCCAAGTGATGATATTAATACAAGAAGTTGGAAGTCCTCGACTGGAAGATAATCCTCATCTGACCATACTGACACCCTGATCTTGGACCTCCAGCCTCCATAACGGTAAGAAATAGATGTCTGTTATTTATAAGCCACTCAGTCTATAATATTTTGATGCCAGCAAAAAGGGACTAAGACAATAAAGGAATAACTACCATTCTTCTGTTTTGGAATGCCTTATGAGCTGACAACCTATTTAGATATTCCGATCTCACCAGAATGTTTCTGATCAATGAAATACTCTAACACAGGGCATTGGGGTGGGGAGAAGGAAGGAAAGAAGGACAGGCAACAGAAAGAAAAAGAGGAAGTGGCTTATATACTGAGGTCATTTAGGCAAACAGTAGAGATGGTGAGGCAGCAATTCCTCACTCTTTAAAAACTCCTTTTGTTGGTTTCAAGAAAGAAAGTCTCACCATCTGGGCATTCTCTGGCAGCAATACTCAGGCATGACTCTGGAAGCTTTAAATGTTGAAATCAGGAATTATAGGAGAAAAAACTGTGGTGAAGGAAAAGAAGAGGGAAGAAAAGTGGATGAAAAGGGAGGAAGAGAAGACGGGGAGGTATTCCCTGTCTGTAAATTTGAATCTGAGCTCCATACCGAGGAGGGTGTTTTCTTCACTGCTCTACTTATAAGAAGAAGAACAGAGTCTGTCATTTAATAGAGATTCAGTAAATATTTGTTGAAGAAATCATGGGATTGTGGTCCTACCGTGATGTGGATGGTTGGGTGTACAGCAAGCAGTTCAGGAGGTGCACCCTCAGATCTCCCTTTAAGAAAGAATTTATCATTCAGTTGTACAAATTGACTGAGAATCACCAATTAGCTGAATCTTTAGGCTTTGCTTCAGTTTTTAAGTTGAAGGCACAGTCTTGCCAATGACAGACCAGAGAAGTGGGTGCCAGTTCCTGGTCATCTCTGCCCAATGTGGTCTCCTCTGTGGCGTTCTTTCCTCTGGAACTTATTTTAGTTGGAGTGGCCGAGACCCTATCAGATATACATCATGGTCTGACTCTGCTCAATCCTGCTTCCTCCCTCTTTATCTTTCAGAGACATCCCTACTTACCCCAATCCCAAATCTCTTGTACTAACTGCATTTCAGTGTTTGCTTCCACGACTTAGACCTAAAGGTGTGACATTTTGCCTTGAAGTCTCATTACCACTTTGGTGCAGGATGAACTGTCGGGTTCTGAGTTATTCTGGGTGATGTTTCAGTTTTTCCAAATCTCAACAGTCTTCCTGGTAAAGTTATGTACCTAACTTTCAAGGATAGTGCTACTGAAAATGTGATTTCTGGACTGGTGCCAATCCCCAAACTATTTGTTATTACCTGTCCACAATAAGATGAGGGCAAAACTGAGAATAATAGTTTAAAATTTTTTTTACAATTTGGCATCCCTCCAGCAACCAAGATCAGAGAACTGGTTTTCTTGACTACAGTCTGGATGTTGTTGAACTCACACTGTGACTTTCATGTTGTGTGAATTGTGTACTAGTCATGTGTTGTAGGATCACACCATAATTTGTGAAATTTTAAGGTTAGTTTGTAATTATGACTCTCAGTTCAGTTCAGTCACTCAGTCATGTCCGATTCTTTGCAATCCCATGAATCGCAGCACACCAGGCCTCCCTGTCCATCACCAACTCCTGGAGTTCACTCAGACTCACGTCCATCGAGTCGGTGATGCCATCCAGCCATCTCATCCTCTGTCATCCCCTTCTCCTCCTGCCTCCAATCCCTCCCAGCATCAGGGTCTTTTCCAATGCATCAACTCTTCACATGAGGTGGCCAAAGTACTGGAGTTTCAGCTTTAGCATCAGTCCTTCCAATGAACACCCAGGACTGATCTCCTTTAGGATGGACTGGTTGGATCTCCTTGCAGTCCAAGGGACTCTCAAGAGTCTTCTCCAACACCACAGTTCAAAAGCATCAATTCTTCGGTGCTCAGCTTTCTTCACAGTCCAACTCTCACATCCATACATGACCACTGGAAAAACCATAGCCTTGACTAGATGGACCTTTTTTGGCAAAGTAATGTCTCTGCTTTTGATTATGCTATCCAGATTGGTCATAACTTTCCTTTCAAGGAGTAAGCGTCTTTTAATTTCATTGCTGCAATCACCATCTGCAGTGATTCTGGAGCCCCCACCAAAATAAAGTCTGACACTGTTTCCACTGTTTCCCCATCTATTTCCCATGAAGTGATGGGACCAGATGCCATGATCTTCGTTTTCTGAATGTTGAGCTTTAAGCCAACTTTTTCACTCTCCTCTTTCACTTTCATCAAGAGGCTTTTGAGTTCCTCTTCACTTTCTGCCATAAGGGTGGTGTCATCTGCATATCTGAGGTTATTGATATTTCTCCTGGCAATCTTGATTCCAGCTTGTGCTTCTTCCAGCCCAGCATTTCTCATGATGTACTCTACATAGAAGTTAAATAAGCAAGGCAAGAATATACAACCCTGACGTACTCCATTTCCTATTTGGAACCAGTCTGTTGTTCCATGTCCAGTTCTAACTGTTGCTTCCTGACCTGCATATAGGTTTCTCAAGAGGCAGGTCAGGTGGTCTGGTATTCCCATCTCTTTAAGAATTTTCCACAGTTTATTGTGATCCACACAGTCAAAGACTTTGGCATAGTCAATAAAGCAGAAAGAGATGCTTTTCTGGAAATCTCTTGCTTTTTCCATGATCCAGCAGATGTTGGCAATTTGATCTTTGGTTCCTCTGCCTTTTCTAAAACCAGCTTGAACATCTGGAAGTTCCCAGTTCATGTATTGCTGAAGCCTGGCTTGGAGAATTTTGAGTATTACTTTACTAGTGTGTGAGATGAGTGCAATTGTGCGGTAATTTCAGCATTCTTTGGCATTGCCTTTCTTTGGGATTGGAATGAAAACTGACCTTTTCCAGTCCTGTGGCCACTGCTGAGTTTTCCACATTTGCTGGCATATAGAGTGCAGCACTTTCACAGCATCATCTTTCAGGATTTGAAATAGCTCAACTGGAATTCCATCACCTCCACTAGCTTTGTTCATAGTGATGCTTCCTAAGGTCCACTTGACTTCACGTTCCAGGATATCTGGCTCTAGGTGAGTGATCACACCATCATGATTATCTGGGTTGTGAAGATCTTTTTTGTACAGTTCTTCTGTGTATTCTTGCCACCTCTTTTTAATATCTTCTGCTTCTGTTAGGTCCATACCATTTCTATCCTGTATCGAGCCCATCTTTGCATGAAATATTCCCTTGTTATCTCTAATTTCCTTGAAGAGATCTCTAATCTTTCCCATTCTGTTGTTTCCCTCTATTTCTTTGCATTGATCGCTGAGGAAGGCTTTCTTATGTCTCCTTGTTATTCTTTGGAACTCTGCATTCAGATGCTTATATCTTTCCTTTTCTCCTTTGCTTTTTGCTTCTCTTCTTTTCACAGCTATTTGTAAGGCCTCCTCAGACAGCCATTTTGCTTTTTTGCATTTCTTTTCCTTGGAGATGGTCTTGATCCCTGTCTCCTGTACAATGTCACGAACCTCTGTTCATAGTTCATCAGGCACTCTGTCTATCAGATCTAGTCCCTTAAATCTATTTCTCACTTCCACTATATAATCATAAGGGATTTGATTTAAGTCGTACCTGAATGGTCTATTAGTTTCCCCTACTTTCTTCAATTTAAGTCTAAATTTGGCAATAAGGAGTTCATGATCTAAGCCACAATATTACGTTATATTATGAGTCATGTTATAACTCTAACAATATATAAAATGTGTAATCTTTTGAGATAATTCAAAAGATAAATTGTTTAAAGAATGAATTGTTAGAACTGGCAATAAATGAAGAATTGAAGGATTTTGGGAATGTCATAATTTGTGTTAGCTAAAAATTAAAAATGAATATTCTTAGCTTGCATAAATTGATGTGAAAACTCTTTCTATCCCTATCAACTTATTTTTGTGAAACTAGTTTCCCTGCTGCTGTTGCTGCTTTTAAGTCGCCTCAGTCGTGTCCGACCCTGTGCGACCCCATAGACGGCAGCCCACCAGGCTCCCCAGTCCCTGGGATTCTCCAGGCAAGAACACTGGAGTGGGTTGCCATTTCCTTCTCCAATGCATGAAAGTGAAAAGTGAAAGTGAGTCGCTCAGTTGTGTCTGACTCTTAGCGAACCCATGGACTGCAGCCTACCAGGCTCCTCAGTCCATGGGATTTTCCAGGCAAGAGTACTGGAGTGGGGTGCCATTGCCTTTTCCAAGTTTCCCTACTGAGTGTAAAAACAAAACAGAGGAACAGTTTGGATACTCACCACCTTCAACCAGAAGCCTTTTTTTTTTTTTTTTAAATTACTCCCACTAGATTGGAATAACAATTCAGATGAAAGCTCATTTGCGACTTAAAAAACTTCAGATATTGATAAAAATCGTTTGTTCAAAGTGCTTTTATAGGCGTCTAAAATATGGAATCGCTATTTCATACATAAATTTGTTAATCATGATTGTGGAATAATGAAATCAGGAATGTAAGAATGAACAATACAAACCGTCTTCGCAATTCCCCCTAGGCCCGTTTGATTGTATTTGTTGAAATGTAGTTCTCTGTCTATTGAAATAATTTGAAGTCTGGGCTTGTATTTTGCCTATCTTTCTCCCACCCTCCGCAATTTTTCAAATAACTTATTTTTACTGTATTTTACAAAAGTATCTCTAGGCGATGGATGGATCGGAAATCCGTCCTCTCACCATGGATAACTTGGGAAGCTGCTGTTGAAGCTAATAGAGGTGGAAAATAGGAATGTAATATGCCCTGAAATGAGTTTCAGCAGACGTAAAATAAAAACCAGGAGAAAGCTTTAGTGACTAAAATTTTTTTTTTGGTTAAATTGGCTCAGCTTGTAATGTGGTATGCGTTGAAAGTGTTAGTCGCTCATAGCTGTCCGACTCTGTGACCCCATGGGCTATATAGCCCACTAAGCTCCTCTGTCCATGGAATTCTCAAAGCAAGAATACTGGAGTGGGTTGTCATTTCCTTTTCCAGGGGATCTTCCCCATCTAGGGATCCAACCAGGGTATCCTACGTTGCAGGCAGATTCTGTACGGTCTGAGCCACCAGGGATACAAATCTAGAAAAACGGACCGGCGCCCCGCAACCCCCAGCATACCCATTCCCTCCCACAGCTTCAGTCAGTGGGGCAGAGAAGATCGCCTTTGAGTGCAGAAGGGAAAGGGTTAAAGGGGTGTGGTGAGAAGCGTGAGGTCATCGGAGAGCGCCGCTCTCCACGGTCGCAGAGCTGGCGTGCCACTGACGTCACCATCGCCGACTGCTTTCCGGAAGGCAGACGTGGAAGGCCCGCGAGGTATTATTCTGAAGTGGGGTTGGAATTTTTCTCGTGCTTCTGTCTAAGTCCGCTTCTCCTGGGAGCCCCCAGTCACGCTCCCGCTGACTGTGAGGAGCGGGGCCGTGCTGCGTAGCCTTCCGCGAGTGCGAGTGTTGGGGTAACCTGCAATGGCGGTCCATTACAGGACCCCCACTTCCGCTTTCTTAAGGCCGCTTGCTGACTTCGGCTTCTCTCGGCCCCTCTCGTTTCTTTGGGTCCGGCCTTTCGCTTTTCTTCGTCTGTTAGCTCCGCCTCTTAAGTATTGGTGGGCGGGGAAATTTAAAGCTCGTGACTTCTCCGTTAATTTTCTGGTGCTTTGAAACCTGATTGAAAGAGGAAGGCAGAAGTGGAAGATGTAGGAGAGTAGCTTTCCCTTGTCATCCGCCTTTATCATTTAAGTACATGATTATGCCCTGCCTGCTGCTGCGATATTAACCCACCTGAGATGGGAACCTAATTTTGATCCTAAGTTGAAATCTAATGGAATCTTTTAACAGTGGTTTTTCTTTGTGGTCCAGGAATAGTGTGATTCAGATTTCTGTTTGAATGTATCTTTCGTGTCTTGCTGTTTGTTGACTGCAATTCATTTGTGGCTTGATAAAGATGTCTCTGTCCCAATGAGATGTTTGCTGCCGATCTTGGACTATCTGATAGTAGAGTGACCGGAGACTTAGCCGAATGTTCACTTAGGATCCGAAAATAACCAGATAATCCCTATTGAAACTCCGGGAACCGTTTGTAATTGATGGAAATGATATTTTTGTAAGAGAAAATAATGATAGTGTGAACAGTGGTTTTTCAAAATAGTCAAGACAGTTTATATGTCATATCTCAGTTAGTGAGTGTTTCCAAACTGTTGACCTTGCAAATACGGCTCTAAGCAGACCCCAGTGGTTTGGGTGTTTGAATATTTTCACATTAGTAAAATAATAACTAGTATTACTAATTAATATATTGAGTCCTGAGACAGGCATTGTTCTAAAAACTTTACCTGTATTGTTCATTTAACCTGCATAGTATACCTGAGATGAGAATCTTGTCATAAGCAAATTCCATAGTTTTGGAAGGTAATTTTGCTGCTTCACATGACTAATTTTGAAAACACTTCGAATGAAACTTTGGAATTAACAATAGAATTAATTTCATTGTAATCTGATTTAACTATTTGTCTCAATCTTAAGCAACATCTTTGTAATTTATATATTTTTTTCTGAGACCTCGGGATAATTTTGTTTTTAGAGGTTAGCATCTCTACCTTTTCTCTGGGATTTTACTCTAAATATGAAGGAAAGTTACAAGTGACACTAGCATGGACTGTCTGCTAAAGACAGTATTGTTGGAGAGGTCGTTGTATGGTCGTTTCACCGTTATTTTCTAAGGGAATGCTGTGCATCGGAGAAGGCGATGGCACCACTCCAGTACTCTTGCCTGGAAAATCCCATGGATGGAGGAGCCTGGTAGGCTGCAGTCCATGGGGTCGCTAAGAGTCGGACACGACTGAGCGACTTCACTTTCACTTTTCATTTTCATGCATTGGAGAAGGAGATGGCAACCCACTCCAGTGTTCCTGCCTGGAGACTCCCAGGGACGGGGGACCCTGGTGGGCTGCCGTCTATGGGGTCGCGCGGAGTCGGACATGACTGAAGCGACTTAGCAGCAGCAGTGCTATGCAAAAAAGTCATTATGTTAATAGAGTTCTGATGCAACATCTACAGAGATCTCTCTAGTTTTCCCCCAAATAGTATATTGATTTGTTTCTGATTTAGTTCCTAATTGTATGTAACTCTGTTTGGCATAAGGATGGAAAGAGCCCTGGGATGTACATTATTGTATATCTTCTTTTGAATCCACATGGTGACTATCCTAATCTGGTATTGAGATTCTCCAAAATTTGGTTTCAGTTTACTTTCATTGTTTTTAGTTAGTGAACAGGTAGTTACCATATACTTAATACGTGGCAAGACTTTATGTTAATCATGTGGAGATACATTGGGAAATAACCAGTGGAGAGTTTTGAGCAGAGGAGTGATATGATCTGATTTAGGTATTTAACAGGCTCATTCTGCCTGCTGTGTTAGAGCAGCTTGTTGGAGAGAGGGGTAGGGCAAAGCCCAGAGACTAATAAGGAAGGTGTTGTAATAATTCACATAAGAAGATAGTGTCTTCACAGCTGAAAGAAGTCATTGGTGAGTAGCAGTTCAATTTTGGATGTACTTCATAGGTAAAGCTAACAGATTTGCTTATGGATTGAATGTGGATTGTAAAAGAGCTGTCCAGGTTTGGGACTTTGAGCAACCAGAAGGGTTAATTCCCGTTAACCGAGAAGTGGAGAACTATGAGAGCAGCAGGTTTGTGAGGTAGAATTGGGCGTTTATTATGATATGTTAAGTTTGAGATGTCTGTTAGTTATCCAAGTGGAGATGCTATAGGCAGTTGAGGTCTGGAATTCAGTGGGGAAGTCATTAGTGGAAAAGGTCAGTTGGGAGTAGTGATATGGTATTTAAAATTGGGAGACTAGAGGCAGTTGCGGAAGGACTGTAAACAGAAAAGCAGTAGACTTGAGTCCTGAGGCATTTTGGCCTTTATAGGTTTGGGGCGATAAGGACCCAACAAAGTAGACAGAAAGAACAGCCATCCGAGGACAAGGACAATTTTGAGAGTCTTATTGTTGTTGTGGATTGGCACTCCACTCCAGTACTCTTGCCTGGAAAATCCCATGGATGGAGGAGCCTGGTAGGCTGCAGTCCATGGGGTCGCTGAGTCGGATACGACTGAGCGACGTCCCTTTCACTTTTCACTTTCATGCATTGGAGAAGGAAATGGCAACCCACTCCAGTGTTCTTTCCTGGAAAATCCCAGGGACGGGGGAGCCTGGTGGGCTGCCGTCTGTGGGGTCGCACAGAGTCGGACAGGACTGAAGTGACTTAGTAGTAGTAGTAGTAGTGTTGTGGAATTCAGGGTGAAGTAATGTGTTTACTGTTGTCAGATGCAGGTTATGGATCAGATAAGTGAGGATTGACATTTTCAGGTTTATCTTGATAAACATGAGAAGGAGTGTTATTGACGGATAAAGGACAACAGTATGGTAAATGTTAGGACAAAAAGGAAGAAGAGACTACTTTGGCTTGGGAGATATGGAAGCCTTTATAGAGAAGAGGGCATTTGACATGGGTTTTAAACGATTAATAGGTTTTATTAGGCCCAGAAGACAGGGGAGGAATCGGGAGGAGGTATTCCAAGCAGAGGAAGAAGCCTTACTTCTCTCCCTTCAAGGCCACACCTCCCAGTCAGCTGTTAAAGATACTTTTGCAAGTCCTTTCTCTCGGGCCCATTAGCCAGTGCCTCATTTTGGATTACCATTCTTGCTCCAGGCCCACTGAACCCTGCTAAATAAATTCACAAAAGACCCAAATTAATGCTACCCTACTTCAACTGGGTCCTTTGTCGGTTGCCTGACAGTTGCTTTATCCCTATTTTTTTCCCGGGTGGCTCAGTAGTAAAGAATCTGCCTGCCAATACAGGGGACTCAGGTTCGATCCCTGGGTCAGGAAGCTCCCCTGGAGGAGGAAATGGCATAATCCCATGCCATTCTTGCTGGGATAATCCCATGGACAGAGGAGCCTGACTGGCTGTAGTCCATGGGCTTGTAAAGAATTGGGCATGACTGAACACATATGCACAAACATTTGTGCATGAACGCACGAACTCTCTTCCCACCACATACTCCTCAATGCTATGTAACTGTATAACATTTACTTAGCATTGACTACGGGCTTCTCTGGTAGTTCAGGTGATAAAGAATCCGCCTGCAATGCAGGAGACCCTTGTTTGATTCCTGGGGAGCAGGCTAGACAGGGTGGTGGCCGGGAGTCCCCCAACAACTCAGGGAGGAGTTTCTACAGAGAACGAGGCTAGAAAGGCTCTTGTACCTTGAAAACAGGGAGAAAGTGGTCTTATGGTAGCTAGAAAATTTAGGTGTAGGGAAGGCAATCCATTCATATGGTTCTTTGAATATAACAGAGCTAAAGAACGTAGGTTTGATTGTAATTGCTAAGCTGGGTGGAAATGACATTTTATCTGGCATATTTGCGACTAAAGTAAAATCAGAATTTCAGATAGTTGAAATTTTTGTTTATATACGTATGTACTATTGCATTACAGATATTATTTAGGAATCTTAATTCTGAGAGTATAACATAAAATGTGCTCTTTCACCGTACTCCTTTGTTTTCCCAGAAATAACCCTAGTTAAGGGTCTCTTATGTATTTTTTAAGAAATTTACATAAAGAACTATACCTCCACACTCATTTCTTTTTAAAAACAAGTGGGTTGTACTATAAATGCTGTTCTTCAATTTTTGCTCACTTAATATATTTCAGGAATTGAAGCTCTGCTTATTTTTTTCTGCTACACAGTATTTCATTGAAGGAATATTTCATAAGTTATGTAGCCAGTTCTCCTAATGAGCATGGAAGTTGTTTCTTGCTTTAAAGTGTATTTTAAGAAGTGTTGCAGTGGGCATCCTTAAACATTACCTTGTGTGAAAATGTACATTTTCAGAAGTAAAATTGCTGGGTCAAAGACTTTGTGCATATACAATTTTAAAGCATAGTGCCAAATTTGCCCCCCAAAATGGTTGGTTTACACTCCAATTAATAGTGAATGAGAGGCTGTTTCTCCTCACCTTTGCCCATATTAAGTACTATCAATCTTCTTGATTTTTGCTTGTTTGACAGGTGAAAAATGGCATCTTGTTCTGGTGATTTATGTTTCTTTAATTATGAGTAAGATTGAGTAGCTTTGTTTATGCCTCTTGGTCATCTGGATTCCTTTATATGTGAACTGCTGATTTTCTTTGTTCATTTTTCTTTTGGGTTGAAGGTTTTTTTTCCCCCTATTTTATTTATTTTTGTTGGAGTATAGTTGCTTTAAAATTGCACGTATTCTTGTGTGTTGTTGATTTGCAGAGGCTTCTTTTATCTGTCTTTATGTTGCATATATTTTCCCCTAGTTTTTCATTTGACTGTAGGCTTGGTTTGTTTATTTTTGCATGCATACATTTTTGTAAGGGCCAGGTAAAATGTAAGCTGAGTCGCTTCAGTCGTGTCTGACTCCATGCCACCCCATAGATGGCAGCCCAGCAGGCTCCCCCGTCCCTGGGATTCTCCAGGCAAGAACACTGGAGTGGGTTGCCATTTCCTTCTCCAATACATGAAAGTGAAAAGTGAAATTGAAGTTGCTCAGTCGTGTCCTACTCTGTGCGACCGCATAGACGGCAGCCCACCAGGCTCCTCCGTCCGTGGGATTTTCCAGGCAAGAGTACTGGAGTAGGGTGCCATTGCCTTCTCCGAAAATGTAAGGCATCAGGGTTTTTTTAAGAAGGAAATTTGTGACATTATGGAAGTAATAGATACTAGAACAAAGCCTTTGTTGGAAATGTTAGTAATATAAACCTTATTTGAGGCCACTGGCTCTGTCTTATTTTTGTAAGTTGTTCGGCAACTGTCACAGCTGGTGAACACCCAGTAACCTATGTTCCCCTGACCCCAGATTATATTTGGAGTTGGAAAGAGATTGTAGTCGAGTATTCTAGACTATA
Source organism: Bison bison bison (assembly GCF_000754665.1). Taxonomy (NCBI): domain Eukaryota; kingdom Metazoa; phylum Chordata; class Mammalia; order Artiodactyla; family Bovidae; genus Bison; species Bison bison. Next base: position 3,557,009 of record NW_011494787.1, read on the forward strand.
CTTTCTATGTAGGTGTTCCCCAATTTATGGACTAGGTTATATTCAAAAAGTTAATTGATGGGTTGACTATCTAATATTTCTAATAGGAATATTGTACATGGGTTATCTTTGTTCTCAAAGCATGATTAATCCGTGAAGACCAGCTTTTTTTTTTTTATTAAGGTAAATTCAACATGTTCTATAATTTTACCCTATATACATTAGTGTGTTTGTGTGTGTGTGTGTGTGTGTGACTCTTTGCGACCCCTTGTACTGTAGCCTGCCAGACTCTCCTGTCCATGGGATTTTCCAGGCAGGAATACTGGCGTGAGTTGCTGTTTCCTCCTCCAGGGAATCTTCCTGACCCAGGGATCAAACCTGTATCTTGCATTGCCGTCGGATTCTTTACCACTGCACTCATGTGTATCAGTGTTCATTCTTAAGTGATAGGAATATTTTCTTATGTAACTGTGAAGCCATTTTTATAGCTGAATTCTAATTTCATAGCAACATTCTCAATTTCTTAGTGTCACCCAATACCTGATCCAGATTCAGGATTCTTTCTTTCAAAGATAACTTTTTACACTCAGTTTATTTGAATCAAGATCCAAACAAGGTCTGCGCATTCCATTTGATTGTTAGATCTAAAGGTAGATCTCTTTTTTCTCTCCCTGCTCTCCCTTTTCTTAGTTTTTCTTCATGCCATTTACCTGTTATGGAAATCAGGTTAGTTTTCCTGTACAATATTTCTCATTCCAGATTTGTGTATTCACTTTCTTGTGACCTTATCTATCTTCCATATTTCCTATAAATTGGAAGTTAGCTCCACAGGCTCAATTATATTCAGATTCAGCTTTTCTGAGGGGAATCGGAAATGCTACACAGATGGAGCTGTGTTTGTCACATTGCTTCACATCAGGAGGTTCATGATATGTTTATGTCCTACTTGGAGTGGTGCAGACTCATCCGTGGGTTCAGGTAAGCAGTAAGCAGAAGCTTACTCTTCTGCTGTAAGCTTCCCCTTTTATCTGTGATCATTACCTGAATCAGTAATTTCACTAGGGGTTACAAAATGATGATTTTTTTTTTTTAAGTTACCATTTCTTCCACATTTGTTAACTGGAATTTGAACTCTAGTTTTGTTACTTGGGTACCTAATGGTCATCAATAATGTGGCTATTGTGGAAAAATGGTGTCAGAGCAGCAGTTTGTGATGCCAGGAATATACCTTTCCTGGCTGTAGATCTGGAGGCTTACAGCAGTGGATGGTCTTTTGATGCATCAGCTTGGCTAGGCTGCAGCCCCCAGACATTCAGTCCAGCACCACACTAGGTATTGCTCTGAAGGTATTCGTAGATATAAGTGAAATACACAAACAGTTGACTTTAGGGAGATTATTCTAGATAATCTGAGTGGGCTTGATCCAGTTAATTGGAAGGCTTTAGAAGCAGAGCTGAGGCTTCCTTGACAAAAAAGTTCCACCTGTGGACAGCAGTTTTGGCTTGCAGCCAAGGGTTCCAGCATGTTCTTTCTTGCTTGCCTGCCCTGCAGATTTCAGTGTTACTTAGCCAGCGTCCACAATTGCATGAGCCAGTTTCTTGCAGTACATCTCTTCAAACTACCTCCGAATGGTTCTGCTGCTGTGGTTGAACCCCAGCTGGTACTGGGAACCACTTCCTCAGCTCTCCTGTTCTCTGACAGTTGGGTGAGGAGTAGTGGCAGAGGTCAGAGAAGCCCCTTTTGTTTAGGGTGACCCTATGATTTGTTGCTCAAACTGGGACTTCTGAGAGAGAAATAGAGAGCAGAGCAGATGGTGAGCTGAAACAGCAGGCATAAACGAGGACTGTCTTGGGCGAGGTGGGACATAAAGCCATTCTGGTGACACATCAGTATGACAGCGCCTCCTCAGGGAGCCTGTAGTCAAAGGGGAGTTAAGTAAATCAACACGTGTCACCAGATTGCGTTTTAGGTGACATGACAACTTGTAGTTGTGCTCACCTAGACAGAATGGAAGGATGTCACTCAGAGAAGTCTTATCCACTAAAGGAAACCTGATCTTACCTGCAAAGGTTAGTACAGAGTGAAGTGGGAAGGGTGGTTCCTGTGTCGAGAACCAGATGGGCAAAGAATATTTGGAAAGCTGCCATGGTGGCTATAGCCGTAGGATTGGAAGAGGGGAGAAATGAAAGATGAGGCTAGTGAGACAAATAGGGGCCACTGGAAATGAGCTTGACATCCATACAAGAGGTTTGGAGTTTATCTTCAGGGTAGCCGGGAGCTAAGGCAGCATTTGAAGTAGGGGTGTACCATGACCAGACTGTCGTTACAGAAAAGTCATGTTTTGTAGTATCTTAAAATTGAGAGTGGAGAAAAACTGACAGGAGGGAGACTACTTTAAATGACTTAGTGAAATTTAGTGAGAATGGAGGAGAGCTTGTGGCTCAAGGAGATTAAGAGGCCGAACTGACAGGACTGGTGGGACTGGGACCTGAGGACGGGGTGCGGGACGACTCCCAGGTTCCTGGCTGCACTGAGCTCCCTGAAGCAGAGGGTGGAGGGGGGAGAGCAGGGATGGTGTCTTGTCCCCCTCCTCTTCTCTGGTAGTGTTGCGGCTCTCATCACTGGCAGGGAGGGGAGGGAAGGAATGGCAGTTCCATCCTGTAGGGGTTGCTGGTAGGGATTCTCCCCTCTGTCCTTGCGTCTCTGCCAGGCATTCCTGAGAGATGGAGAGAGGCAGCTTCTCTCTGGCTCTCTTCCACTTTCTCTACTTCTGCGGTCGACACTTTAGAAGGAAGGTGGAGGGGTGAGGAATGCCTTTGGCACCAGGCAGGGAGTGAGGAGCAGTGGGTGAGTTCTCTTTTTCTTCTCTTCTTTGGAGTTTTACCATGCACAATCTTGGGCAAGTTGCATGTGGTTCCATTTGTAGTCTGTGAGGAGTAAATGAAGAAATGTGTGTGGATGCTTAGAGTAATGCCTGGTTCACAGGCAGTGGAGTTCAGATGTTGGCTATTGCTCCTGATAGTGTCCATTCACAGCTTCATCGTGGCATCCGAGTAACAAAGGGGACAGAGGGCAGTGACTGCAGCTCCTTCCTTGCAGTGCTTCCTGTGGAAGGAGCAGATACTCGAGAACTGTCTGTGTAAAATGTTTGAAGAAATCTTTTGAATTGGAGGTAATTTCTGGTACTAGAACAGTCTTTATTTTCCAGTCTACATTGCCTTTGTTTTTTAGTTAGGAAAAAGGCAAGTGGTTTGGTTCAGATTTAATGAGAGTCATTATTCTTACTTACTGCCTTGCTTTTAGTGTTCACCCTAACCCATTTCAACAATAAATAACTACTTGCTTATTGGGGCTTAGGGACAGGGAATAATTGCAGGAAAAAGTCTCCGTCATGATTCTTGAGAGGAAATCTTTTCTAACAGAAAAATCGGATGAAAAATTTCACATTTAAATAAAGGTCTTGTGTTTTTTATTCTTACAGTATTTGTTAAAAACCAAAATACATTATTAAAGTTTGCCTTTTAAAATTTAATGATTGTTTATTTTTATTATGATTTTAATACATGCTTTTTGAAATAACAAAATTTAAACAATGACGAATCAAGAGTGAATAACATGAGTCTGCGCTGATCCCATTCCCTAATTCCTGCCCCTTCGGAGAGAGAATGTCTGATTTTATGTGTCTCCTTCCAGAGGTTTTTCAACATTTGTTGTTGTTGTTCAGTCACTAAGTCATGTTTGACTCTTTGCCTCTCCGTGGACTGCAGCACACCAGTCCTTCACCGTCTCCGGAGGTTTGCTCAAATTGACATCCATTGAATCATTAATGCTTTCTAACCATCTCATCCTCTGCCACCCCCTTCTTTTGCCTTCCATCTTTCCCAGCATCAGGGTCTTTTCCAGTGAGTCAGCTCCTCACATCAGGTGGCCAAAGTATTGGAGCTTCAACTTCAGCATCAGTCCTTCCAGTGAATATTTAGGGTTGATTTCCTATAGGCTTGACTGACTTGATCTCCTTGCTGTCCAAAGGACTCTCAAGAGTCTTCTTGAGCACCACACATCTACATATATATAATGGCATCTGTGTTATGTGTTATATACTATGTTCTATGACTTTTTTCACCACTAACTGTGTATTACTATATAAAGATTGGGAGAAGGAAATGGCAGCCCACTCCAGTGTTCTTGCCTGGAGAATCCCAGGGACAGAGGAGCCTGGTGGGCTGCCATCAATGGGGTCGCACAGTGTTGGACATGACTGAAGTGACTTAGCAGCAGCAGCATATAAAGATTAACTTCTTTATTTTTACTATTATCTTGGATAGATGTGGTGTAATTCACTTAACTGTTCGCCTGTTAATGACTATTTAGATTATTTCTTAGTTTTTGTTCTATATAGTTTCTTCATTCAACAAATGTGTATTGACTGCCTGGCAGTGAACAAGACACAAAAATTCCTGCTCTCATGTGTCAATGTTTACTGTCTTTTGGAGGTAGACAGACAATAAATGAAATATGCCAGATGCTGTTGAGGACTGTAGGAGAAGGAGATAGGAAGCTCTGGAATGAGAGGAGGGGTGTGCATTTTAAATAGGGTGGTCAAGAAAGCTTTACGAGTACACAGCATTTGAGTAGAGATGTAACAAAGGTGAAGTCGTGAGCTCTGAAGCCACTGGTTCCGGAGAAATGTTTCTAGGAAGGAGAGGAGTCCAAAGGCTCTGAAGTAGGGGTGAGCCTGATAAGAAGAGCAGTGAGGCCTTCATGGCTGAAGTGGAGTGAGCTGGGGCAGAGTGAGAGGAGATGAGGTCACAGAAGAAGTAGCAGAGAGTCAGGACTTTTTCAGTTTCTTCCTGAGTGAAGCAGCAAGCCTTTAAAGGTTTCCAAGCAGAGGCTTGTGGGAGTCTGACTTAGATTTGGGATGATCATTTGCTTTCTTGATAGTAAACTGTTGGAATAGAAACAAGGAGGCCATTTAGGAGGCTGTTGAAACAATCCCAGCAAGACACAATGATGGCTCAGACTGGTTTGGACCAGGGTGGAAGCAGTGAAGGTGGTAGGACGTGGTTAGATTCTGAATATGTTTTAAAGATAGGGCGGGAGAGGAGTCAAGGATCGTTCTGTAACTTTAGGCCTGAGCAGTTGAAAAGGTGGAGTTGCCATGAAATGGGGAAGACCGAAGTAAGCAAGATTAGTCTATTTTTTTTTTAATTGAAGTATATGTGTGCTCAATTGCTTCAGTCGTGTCCACCTCTTTTGTGAGCCTTTCCAACTCTTTTGTGAGCTTATGGACTGTAGCCTGCCAGGCTGCTCTGTCCTTGGGATTCTCCAGCAAGAATACTGGAGTGGGTTGCCATGCCCTCTTCCAAGGGATCTTCCTGACCCCGGGATTGAACCCTCGTCTCCTGTGTCTCCTGCATTGCAGGTGGATTCTTTACCCACTGAGCCACCTGGTAGAGTTGATTTATATTGTAGTAGTTTCAGGTATATAGCAAAGTGATTTGATATGAGTTTGTTCTGAAAGGGAGATGGAATATGGACTTTAGCTAGAGGTGGGGATATGATATCAAGGTGTTTGTTTCTTGTTTAAGATGGAGGATGAAAGGTTTTAAGTTGATGAGTAAGGACCCCACCAGGGAGAAAAACGGGTGAGAGGCAGAGTTCCCACTTGAAAAGTTTGAGGAGTCCATTTTAATAATTTTTTAATGCATGTATACAAGGATTTCTGTAGCATGCTTTCTAAAGAGAATTTCCTGAGTCAAAGAGTGTGTGCATTTAAGAAATCTGTACCAATTTATATTCTGCCTCTAGTGTAAACCCTTGCTAATGCTGAACTTTGCCAGTCTTTAAAATTATTGCCGGTCTTCTGGGTGAGATTTTCATTATTTTAATCTTTTATGCTTTGTAGGAAGTTTTTATATCATCTAACTAATCTTTTGTTGTGTTTTGGCAAATATTATCTCTCAGACTATTTCTTGCCTTTTAACTTTGCTTAAGGTATGCTTTTACAATACAGATTTTTTTTTTCTTTCAGTTTTTATGTAGTTAAGTCTGTCAGCCATTTCCTTTTATAGCATTTGGGTTTCATTTGGATCATGTAAATATTTTATATAATCTTTAATACATTTATACAGAATTTGCCTTTAAATTCATCTGGAGTTTATTTTTGTGTATATCATAAAATAGGTATCTAAGTTTTCCATCTCTTTCTGTGTTCTTAAACAGTTAAATACCATAAGAATTAACTGTTCTTTGAAGATTTGGAAGAAATTACCTGTAATATCTTCTAGACTTGGAACTTTTTAGGAGCATAGATTTTTGACTTCTTAAAATTTTTTTTGGTCTGTTAATGATCTGTTTGGTTTATATACTTCCTTTTAGGTTAGATTTGATAACTGGGTTTCCCCCCACCCCCCCGTACCTCATCCTTATTAGTCAGATTTTTCAAATTTATTGGTTTAAAATTCTGCGTAAAGAAAAATACCATCTTTGTATTTACGTCTTACACCTTTATCTGGACAGTAGATGCTGGAGCTGTCCTTTCGCAGGTCTGGAGGTTGGCTCAGCTCCTTTCAGTCCTCGGGGCTCAGCTCTTACTGTCCTGCATCCTGTGTTTGTTCCTGGGCTCTCCTGTTTTGTTTGGAAGGGGTTGCATTCTCCTTGCTTCTGTTTCCTATCAGTCTAATCTCATTTGCTGTTAAGTTTATAAAAATGTCTGCTGTTGAGGTCTGCTGATGGATAGGTGCCCTTCTTTGTTCCAGCATTACTATGGATTTATTTTTGTATTTCTTCTGTCATCTTGGAGAGTTTTTGGGGGGCGGGATGAGAGGCAAATCCATGGTTTTAGTTATTAGCCTTTTGAAATAGGAAGTCACAACTCTCTCCTGTGTGGTTTTCTTTTCTCATAGTCCTTTGTTTAATGGCTGTTTGCACAGTAGTTGATAGTAATTTTACAGCATGTGTAGTGATAGTCCCCTGGACTTCATCTTTTTTTTTTTTTTTAATTTTAAATGAAACCAGATGTCTCTGTGGACTTTATTTGTTGAATCGAAATGTTGATGTATTATGACTAAATAATCAAATAGTACTTTTAAAGCTTAAATGACATAGTCATAACATTTAGAACTATTAGGGACTTTACAGATCATTAGACCAACTGCCTTTTTTTATGAATGAGGTGTTTGGGGCCCAGAGAGATACTGTGATTTATCTAAGGTGACAAAAGCCAGTGACCGGGCAAGATGGAAAGCCTGAGTCTGTTTACTTCAAATTGGTTATGTTGTTTGCTATTTTACACATTCTTGATGTTCTCCTTAGTGATGTAATGAAGGAGGAATTTTCAGCTAATAAAATTTTTTTAACCTAAGGATGGTACATATGGCTTTGAATTGCTTCTGAAATTTGATCTTAGATAATGTTATTAACAACGATATTAACGATTGGAGAAGGAAATGGCAACCCACTCCAGGGTTCTTGCCTGGAGAATCCCAGGGACGGGGGAGCCTGGTGGGCTGCTGTCTATGGGGTTGCACAGAGTCGGACACGACTGAAGCGACTTAGCAGCAGCAACGATATTAAATACAGTGATGTGGACTTTTCTTTTTCTCATATAGATATTAAATATTGTTATAATTTAAATATGAATTTTACAGAATGAGTTGTGAAGGTATGCTCTGGCCTAAATAAAAACTATATAGTTTATTTCTCCTAAGTTTCTTCTTTTCTGCTTATAGGCTTTATGTGATTTATGGCCTCTTGAATTTCATATTAATATTTTAAGCTTAAGGAATATGTATATATAAATATAGGCTTGAAAAGTGATTTTAGTGATAAATGATTGTAAGGTACTTCAGACCCAATATTTCTAATTTTTTGGTTTAATATGCTGTTAGATCAATGCCTGAATTTAGAAGTGCTAAAATATATGTTTCCAAATAAAAAAGAGCTTTGCTTATCATTGTTTTCAATAAGCATTAGGGGGTAGGATATATTGACTTATCACACTTCCATTGCTTTGCTTAGTCTTTAACATCAGCCAGCCCTTGGCTTCCCTGGTGGCTCAGATGGTAAAGTGTCTGCCTGCAATGCAGGAGACCTGGGTTCTATCCCTGGGTCAGAAACATCTCCTGGAGAAGGAAATGGCAACCCACTCCAGTACTCTTGCCTGGAAAATTCCATGGACAGAGGAGCCTAGTAGGCTACAGCCCATGGGGTCGCAGAGTTGGACACGACTGAGCGACTTCAGTTTCTTTCTTTACTTTCTTTAACATCAACAAATTTTTTTAAAAATGTTTATCATTGATATAACATATTTGGTAGTCATGTCTCAGTTATTGAGAAGCATTGAGGGATTGATATGTGTAGCATTAATGAACTTGGGTGGGTCCCTTCCTGGGACTCCTCTCTTTCTCCCCCCCCCCGCCCCCGACCCCACCAAGCAACTTAAGACGAGGGTAAGTTTGAACATGGTTGCTCCAGAATTATATTCTAAGAAGATTAGTTAAATTATCTTCAGATTTTAACTTTTAGAAGTTTTGAGACACATGATATGACCTATTGATTTTTTTAATAACCTAGCGAGCAATCTCTGTCTCCAATATGAATTTTAAGAATTTAATTTTTTTTCCAGTTGATCATAATGGCAGGGGAAGGAATTAATGAAGACTATCCAGTAGAAATTCATGAATATTTATCAACATTTGAGAATTCCATTGGTGCTGTGGATGAAATGCTGAAGACCATGATGTCTGTTTCTAGAAATGAGTTGTTGCAGAAGGTATTTTAAGTAATTTCTAAAAATGTAATTCCTAATACTGAGTGCTGTATTGTGAAACATACAGAAGAAGAAACAGATATGTGATTTATGCCCCTTTCTCTCCTTTTTCCCCCTCTATGTTTTTAAGTATTTAGATATCTTTAGGGGAAAATACAACAAATCTCCAACCTTAGGAAATGCCTCCTAACTATATTTTTATTTTGACTTGGTTTTGAATTAAAAAAAGCACTCCCCACATTCTTTCTGACAGACTCTTATCTTTGACCTTTTAAGTATTACTATGATGTTATCAGGGTTTCTGGAAACTCTATAGGACAGAAAGAGTAAATTGACTTTGACAGTCTAAAACAAATCTCATTATGTTTCTTCTGTCTTTGGTATTGCCTAAGCATTTTAGCCTGCTTCTTATACATAAATGCATCATGTACAATGTTTATATTGACAAATTACTTTTGACATACAAAGCCCAGATTGTAACTCCTGAAATTAAAGTAATTCAAAAGAACTTTTTTTTTTGGTTTTGAATTTTACACATTCCTTGTTTAACTAAAGATGATACCCTGAAGTGAAAATTTGTGGCAAAAATCACCAGTTAACAAAACTTTACTTTCTCAAATTATTTCCAGATTATTTGGTTATTGGATTATAGGAAGTGAAAAAAACATTTCTTTGATACATTGTGCTTGGTGAAAGTTTAAAATATTTGATGGTACTCAAAGTTTATATTTATTTTTTCTTTCTTTTTTTTAATAGTTGGACCCACTTGAACAGGCAAAAGTGGATTTAGTTTCTGCTTACACATTGAATTCAATGTTTTGGGGTACGTATATTACTTTGGAATTAATTACAAAGCAGATTATTTATTGTGTTAAAGGTGACATTTTAAAAATGCTAACAATTTATATACAATTATACTTTATGGCAGTTTTAACTGTCAAGTATTTATTTCTTTTAAATCAGAATACCAGATGCCTATGAGCCACACATACATTTAGAATTACAAAGAGTTTGAATAATTTAAGATTTAATTAATCATTTGTGTGACGTTTCTTTTTTGTAACAAGTTTCTTTAATTAATGCCTTTATTAATATATACCCATTTCATTCCATGAAATCTTTCTCTTGTAGTTTATTTGGCAACTCAGGGAGTCAACCCCAAGGAACATCCAGTAAAGCAGGAACTGGTAAGATTGCTGTGGATTGATTTCTTTTATTTCACGTGTATTTCTGTTGTAGTGTTCTTGCAGTTAAAATTAGAGTACCTTTATCACCCTAATTGTGGAGAACAAAATTATTTAGGGTTGAAATTATGAAAGTGACCCAGATTTCATTGTGTCTTTAGTTTCTCTTTCTCTTCACCTTTGTCAGAGAATGGTGTTCCATATATTATATAAATCTCTGGATGGGAAAATGTTACGATTCTAGTAATTATTTATAACTTCTATATTATTTTTCCTATAAATTCTTGAAATCCTGTTCATCTCTACAACTGCCTTTTTTTTTAAAAAAAAAAAAAAACCCTTACACAATTCTTAAAAGTATATTCTAGTTGATTTACTAGCAAAGACGGGAAAGTTTCTCCTCCACCTTTTCAATTCTTCCATTAATTCATTTTCTCAGCAGTAAAGAATCCAGCTCAGCAACAAAGCTAAAAGCTTTTTTGGCACCAGTTGTGTGTGTACTGTCCAGTAATTCTGCGTTAGTGACATATTTACAACCTGTAATAAATCTTCAGGTTTGTCTTTGTATTCCATTTAGATGTATAAGTACAGTATATAAGGTCTGGTATCTTGGAGTTTTTGCTGACTTCAAAAATTAAATCAAATCATTCAGTTTGAAAGAAAAAATTTAGAAATCAAACTTAAGGTTACCGTCTTGACTTGGCTTTATGAATAAGAATGTTAATAAATTTATTCTTTGTGTTTATAAAATATAAGGTAAATATATATGTGAAATACACTTGACACTGTATTATTGTTCTAAAGTCTTAAGGTGGTTGATATGTATGTATTTTATAACTGAGTAAAGCACTTGGTCATTTATTAAAAAAAAAAAAAAAGAGTAAAGCCAGATATGTTGTCTTCAATTTTTAAATGTATAGACTGAGACCTTTTTTTCTTTTAAATTTCTTGGAGGAAAAGTAAAAAAGTAAATATTTTTTAAAATACAGAAATTGTGAAAAATACTTAAAGCAAAATATATAAAGCAATATGGTCCATAGATCTTGATTTGACAAATGAGATTGGCCTTAAATCATAGGAAGAATGCATTGTATCATCTGTGTTCAACTTTCTAATGTAGCCTTTACGTTTATAAAATTCCTCTTTTTTCTCTTAAAAACAAAGTTATTTGGAGTAGTTTAGTGCTTGATTCTGTCATCTGTCTTCTTTTTTCCTCAGAATCCACTTTATGGAGAAGTGCATTCATATTTTAGACAAGGGTTAACAAATGAACAGCATCCATAAACCTGTTCCCCTTTTCTGACTCTGTGACAGATGTCACTGATTGACACAGAGTTAGGGTGTGAGAGGAAGCCTGTTTGCTGTCTATATCATGAATGGGGAAAGGCATTGAAAATAGTCAATTCATTTATTCAAGAAATATCTGAGCGCCCACTAGAAGCCAGGCTTTATTTCCAAGCGAGATAGTTCCTCAGTGTATAAAGCCACCAAAATATCCCTGCCTTTGTGGCAGGTGCCACACTATCTAGTGGTGGGAAACAAACAAGCAACAAATAATACATATGTAAAGGCTTCCCTTGTGGCTCAGAGGTTAAAGCGTCTGCCTCCAAGGCGGGAGACCCGGGTTCGATCCCTGGGTCGGGAAGACCCCCTGGAGAAGGAAATGGCAACCCACTCCAGTATTCTTGCCTGGAGAATCCCATGGACGGAGGAGCCTGGTAGGCTACGGTCCATGGGGTCGCAAAGAGTCAGACACGACTGAGCGACTTCACTTCACTCACTATGGATATATAGTATGTTAGAAAGTTATATTGTGGGAATAAGGAAAAAATAGCACAGGGTAAGGGGCATTGGAGTACTTGAGTAGGATTGCCATTTTCAGTCATTACTATTGAACTATTAGCAAGGTGAACATTTGATGGGATTGGAAGGAAGAGAGGGTGTGGGTTTTTGAGGGATGATCAGTTTGGGGAGGGCTAGGCTGGGTGTGTATTGTGAGGACTTTAACTCATGAGAGGGTTTTGAGTACAGTTGTTAGATTTTTAAACTTAAAAAATCCTAAGGTTCTGCATTTTTATGTGTATGTTTGTAAAACTATTTTGATAATTTAATGAAACTTGCTTTTAAGTGGTGATCAATCATTTACTATTTTGTGGCTCTCACACCTTTATTTCTCTAATTGAAGTAGGGAAATAAGCCTTTATTCTGATTAATGGCCTCAGAAGATTCAAAGTGGTACAGAAACCTAGTATGTTTCTCACTGTGTAAAGTTTGATAACAGCTGTAGATTTCATTAGAAAATATCACGTTCTTATCAGTCAGAACTATGACATTGGCTAAAAAGATCTTATATTTTCACTCTACTTAGTTTAATTGCGACACTAGAAGGTAACAAAAAAACAAATAGTTAAAATGCTGCCAAAGCCATTTCCTGTTTCACATAATTTCTGGAGAATTTAGTTTGTATATTGTAAGACTGTGAAAGTTCTATTTTAGATTATAGACTTCAGATACAAGGCAGTTAGTATATGGATTTAGGTAAATTAAAAAATTTAGTGTAACCACATATAAACAGTTCAGTGTTTATCTCTGTGGTGTCTAGGTTTTCCTCTTTTGAAACACTCAGAACACTTCTGAAATGACTTTCTAATGTCTGTGTTTCCCCTAGACTGAGACTTCAGGAGAACGTGGAGTGTGTTTATCCTGTTCACTTGGCACTTAACTAGCACCACTCAATAGGCAATAAATACACAGCTGTTGAATTTAACTGAGGTGTAGTATAATACAGCTTAGTGGTGGTGAACAGCTTGGTAAATCTATTGCCTTTCTTTTTTTTTTTCTCTTATCTTTAAGGAGAGAATCAGAGTATACATGAACAGAGTCAAGGAAATAACAGACAAGAAAAAGGCTGGCAAGCTGGACAGGGGTGCGGCTTCAAGATTTGTAAAAAATGCCCTCTGGGAACCAAAACCTAAGAATGCATCCAAAGTTGCCAATAAAGGAAAAAGTAAAAATTAACCTTTCAGTTTCAATGTACACATATTTAAAAAGTACATAATTTTTATTGTTTTCCACAAAATGAATGATGATTATGTGGCACTGTAAGGTTTAAAAGTATTCCTTACTGGAATCATGTACAAAACTTGCGTTTGAAATTTGTAATGCTAAGAACTGTTTCCTCCAGAAAGATTGTTATCTTTATTGGTTTTCCTATAGAACACTATGAGGTTTTTAACATTGTAGTATGTGTGTGTGTGTATATATATATATAAATATTTTATTTTGTATGGGAGTATAGCTGATTAATAATGTGACAGTTTCAGGTGAACAGCGAAAGGACTCAGCCCTACATGTACATGTATTGATTCTCCCCAAACTCCTCTCCCATCCAGGCTGCCACATAACACTGAACGGAGTTCCATTTGCTACACAGTTGGTTATGCATTTTACATTTATGCATACATTTACAGCAGTGTGTACATGTAATCCCAAGCAAAATTGTAGTGTATTTTATATTTATACTTTACTGTCTCTTGACCAGACTCTGATTTGCTTAGGTCAGTCTTTCATGTGCCATTTTATAAGCAACTATGAAGTTTAAGTTAAATGTTCCTCGTAAACATTTGTCTATTTCGATGAATAATGATTTTATGAAGTATGCCGAAGTTATAAATACATCTGTTCTCACTATATAATATTAAGAAAGAGTGAAATGACTCAAATGTCCATTTTTTTCTGTGTAGTTATTTCATTATGCTGTCATGATTTTGGGAATTACTGCTTTTTGTGATATTTGAAGTATGAAATTAAGACTTTAAGGTTATTCTTTAATTCTTGGCACTTTGCCACGATGTCCCATTTAAAGTAAAATACATTTTCATTAACTTTAGATAGGAAATGAGGTTGTATATTGATGGCTGAATTTTGGCATAATAGCTATACCCTATCAAAGCTGTTAATGCATGGCTGACCTGTTTTTTATTTTTCTCTTTTGCGTAAATTTTTCCTTGAAATCAGGAAGGTAGGTTTTAGAAGTCCTTAGAAATGGAGGAATTCATGAGCTTTTGTTCCTTGTGCATAGTGCCCTTAGTTCTCTTGGCCTCAATTTTTTCAGATGTTTTTAATATTTATGAGACTGTAACAAGTATGTACAAGTATTTTGGAACAACTTTGTATGTTACATAATGTCACTTAATCAGAGGAGGAATCTGAAGGAGAGTACATTTTATTTATATTCTGTTTTATTTTTCTGTAATATTTATTACTGAGAATTCTAAATATTAAAATTTTTTAAATATCTAAGCCCATGAATTTTAATTATATACCCTTAATGCTTTCAGTCTTTGAATTCACATCATTGTGTATAGGAGTGCCAAATACAGCAAAGTACTTGTACTTTAATTTTTGAAAAAGAAGTTGTTAAAATTTTCTGTGTGATTAATTCTCCATAAGTAACCTTGAATAAATGGATTTCTTGATTTATGATAGCAGATATTGGAAATGGTCTTAAAATATAATGGATTTTGTAAAGCATGTTGAACTCTTTCTGTGACACATGAAGGAATCACTGATAGATGCAGAAAGTCTGGCTCAGATGTCAGGCAATTTTTGAAGTAGAAGCACATTTATAGTTATTTCATTCCTTGTTTTACCTTTATCTCTTCTAAATTCCAGTTGTTTTTTTTTTTTAAGTAAGTTCATGAGAGAAATAAACGTTATTAAGATCAAGTGTAGTGGCTTTGTTATTTATTGCAAAGAAGGTTATAACTTGCATTTCTTTATGTTTTCTCATTTCATCAAGAAAAAAAGATTAAATGAAAAATGTCATAGAGTTGCAGAAAATCATTGGCCAAATTATTGGGTTGTGAAAGTCCAGCTCTTCATTCTCTTATATTTTTTTAACTATTTTATATTGAAGTATAGTTGACTAACAGTATTGTGATAGTTTCAGGTCTGCTTTTTATTCTCTTAAACTCGAGATTCTTTAGTGAATAATTCTTTTAAGTGTTTATCAGAAGTAAAAAAAAGCAGTTTAATTGTATTCCATTTTATTAGGTATGATTTTAAATACTATTTCTTAGCACATAGTAGAGAGCTGAATGATAGTAAGTGCATTGGGTTGCTTATTTTCTATTTATTCATTTCACAGATATTATACCTAATGACATTTGCATTGCTAAATACAGTGTTAGGTTCCAGATAAGACAACTCCAGCCTTTATTCTATTTTAAGAAAGTATTACAAAAAAACTAAATCTTTCATTAAATTCAGTTTTTCAGAGTTACTGGAAAATTTATGAGAAGTTGTGCTCATTAAACTAGTCAGAATCATAAAGGGTGATGGGTTGATCTATTTGACCATGAAACAGTTATTGTTAAAATAGTTTGTTCCAAATGACCGTCTGCTCTAAGTTTAGATGTTAATTACATCTTGTATTAATCTCTTTGGGAATTAACAAGTTGGAGAGGTTATAGCTATAGATATTTTTTAGATTAGAATTATGGACTGTTAATCTAATACTAAATAATGAGATTTGGTCTTTTAATATTTTAAGTACAATTTTCTTCTTGTTCATGATTGCAAGATGGGAAGTCATTTTTGTAAAGTTGAATATGTTAAGAGGAATATTGAAGCTTGAATTATGGTTTACATTCCTGGAATTTAAGGTTATGTCAACTTGATTGGTTTTTAAGATACCCTGCAGATTAAAAAATTGTTCTACTTGGCAGTTAGAAATGGATTAGTGTTATTTCTAAATAAAACTTAAAAAATTGACTAGAAGTGTAGGAAGTACTTAAAAATGGACAGTATATTGAATACAGATACTTTTTCTCAGATATAGGTTATTGGATAAAAAGCTGTTTTAGGAAGCAGTTTATGATATAGTTAGACCATAGTTTTATGCATTTAAATTATCAGAAATTCTGGCTTTAGTGAGTGACATTAACTGAGAAAGGTTTGAATAGTGATTCTGAACTAAGTTTGGTAGATAAAGTGGAGAAAAAGAGGCACTGGCATCTCATTTTCTCACTTCATAGCATAGTTAGTAAACTTGCTCTGATAAAGATTCTTTAAACTGAATAGTAACCTATTTTATATAAATGTGATCTGAATGTACTTAACTAACATTTCCTTTTCCCTATATCCTGGTCTAAAATGTATCAGTTTTGGAAATACAAACCATATTTTGTTGATTTTTGTATATTAGCATTTTATAGTTGTCATTAACAATTATGTTAGGGGTAAAGTATACAGGGTTTTATTCTGTTTGTTTTATTTGATTAATTTGCTATTATGTTGCTTGTGAGTAGGATTTCAAGAAAATGCTTTGAATGATTTTGGTTTGCAGATTCATTTTCCCTTCAGAGAGCAGCCACCCTCTGACTTGACTTTTCAAGTGTTTATTTTATGGTATAATTTCAGTATAACTAGAAAGATTAGTTAAAGCTGTCTGGGAAAGGGAGTAGCTATAGTGATATCTATTGGCAATTGAGGCTTAATCTTAACTCTGTTACCTCCTACCGCCCCCCCGCCTTAGGCCAGAAAGCAAAACCAGCCTAGCTCTTTATTACTCATCTGTTATAAAAGGTTGAGAAAAGATGCCAGTCCTCCCCCCGACTCCCCACCCCTGATAAACCTTGAAGTCTGGCAAATGTGTCATGGCAGAATAATTGCAGGTAAGATGTCAGTTTTGTAAAGTGATATATTTCAGATAGTACACAAAATTTGATGGCAGGAAAAATAAGCTTTCATAAATGAAACATTTAAGAGACTCTTTTTATTATTTACTTTCAGTTTAGTGTTGCCTTTAAGGTGTGCCATTTCAGTTTGGCAGCTACAATAAATGACTGAAGGAAATTGAAGATGATAATTCAGCATTTCAAGATGCTCCTGCTGAAGTGAATGTAGACCTATCCAGGGCTTGAATTGAAAGTTTATAGTAATACAATATTTTAAAGCCAAGTACCCAGGAAATTCATGGTGATAGGATTTGAATGAGATGATTAGGAGAAATAGAAAAGAATTCCTTCACTTCCTTATTAGGTGGGTATTAGCTATTGAGAGGCTGTGTTGAAAAATGTTATTGTAAAAAGGATAGAGGCTTTTTATATGCAGTTTTCTATGGAATATAATTCATCGTGGACCTTGTCCAAAAATGTTTGGTTATTAAAATAACAAATGGTTATAATAAGGAATCACTTCTGATTTAGTGTTATAGCATTTTGTTGCCTGTAGACCATGTTGTGCTGTATTTGGGTGGTACTGTTTCATTTAGTGACTTGATTTCTCTATTAACACATTCCTTATTTAAATTGAAATTATTTACCACACCTTTTCTGATCCTTCTTTGTTATTCTTCCCTTGAGAAGGTAATCATTATTAAAAGTATATAGAAACATTTGGGGTGCATGTTTCTTTTCAGATTACTGATTTAATTTTTTTCGAGTATAAAACCAGGAGTGGAATTGCTGGGTCGTATGGTTAGTTCCATTTTTAAGTTTTTCAATGTCTACAGCAGCATTGTTTACAATTGCCAAGGTATGGGAGGAACCTAAGTGTCTGTCAACAGATAAATGGATAAAGATGTGGTGTATGTATATACAACGAAATACTACTCAGCCATAAAAAGAATGAAATTTTGCCATTTGCAGCAAATGACGATTTAGAGGGTATTGAAGTGACTTAGCAGCAGCAGCAGCAGCATGCTAAGTGAGATGGGGAAAGACAAATACTGTATGATGTTACTTAAATGTGGAATCTAAAAAATACAATAAACTAGTGAATTAAAAAAGCAGACTCACAGATACAGAGAACAAATCAGTGGTTGACAGTGGGTAGAGGGAAGGGGGAAGGGCATTATAGCATGGGGAAAGGATGTATAGTTGTTGCTGGGTTTTATGGGTTTTGACACATGTGAGTTTCAGCATTTATGATTTTGACTATTGGTGAGTGACTGTAGATGTCCATGGAGTGTATAGTATTTTGCAATTTTGCCAAGGCATAATCTTAATTCTTCCTAATTAAGGCCTTGTTCAGTTAATGATTTAGCTTAGCTAACCTCATCATCCAAAGTTGTCTTTCCTCACTTGCAGTCACGTTCATTTATCCACTCATTCGGTCAGCAAGTATATTGAGCTCCTCATATGCGCCAAGTTCCGTTACAGGCATGGGAAGTTCAGCAATTATCCCAGCAATATTTTGTGACCCCATGGACTATGGCCTGTAGTCCACCAAGCTCCTTGGTCCATGGAATTCTCCAGGCAAGAATACTGAAGTGGGTTGCCATCCCCTCCTCCAGGGGATCTTCCCAACCCAGGGATCAAACCCAGGTGTCCTGCATTACTGGCAAATTCTTTACCGTCTGTGCCACCAGGGAAGCCCAAGAATACTGGAGTGGGTAGTCTATCCCTTCTCCAGGGGATCTTCCCAACCCAGGGATTGAACTGGGGTCTCCTACATTGCAGGTGGAATCTGTATCAGCTGAGGTACCAGGGAAGGTAGGAGATATCAAACTTTATATGAAAAATGGCCACTCTGGATTGAATTATGTTCCCACAAAATGAGTATATGGAAGTCCTAACTCTTACTACCTCATAATATAACCCAGAAATAGGGTTGTTGTGGATGTAGTTCGTGAAGAGCAGGTAATAGAGTGAGCCCTAATCCAATATGGTGAATGTAGACTCACACCTGGCAAAAACACCATGTGAAGAAGGCAGAGATAAAGGTGTTGCTTCCATAAGCCAAGGAACACCAAAGGTTGCCTTCACGGCACCAGAAGCAAAGCGAGAGGCTTGGAAAAGATGCACAGCTCTCAGAGGGAACCCATCTTGCCAACAGTGATGGACTTTTATTAGCTTCCAGAATTGTGAGGCAAATATATTTCTTGTTTTGTAAGCTACCCAGTTTGTGGCACTTTGTTATGGCAGCTCTAGCAAACAAATGGCCACTTCAGTTCCGTTCAGTTCAGCCGCTCAGATGTGTCCCGACGCTTCGTGAACCCATGAACCACAGCATGCCACTAGCTGAAATGAATTTAAAAGGTTAAAGGGGTGGGATGGGGTGGGAGGTGGGAGGAAGGTTCAAGAGGGAGGGGACATGTGTACCTATGGCTGATTCATGTTGATGTATGGCTGAAACCAACATAATATTGGAAAGCAATTATCCTCCAATTAAAAAAATAACTTGGATGTGAAAGTATGTGTAAGAACTTCATGATGCAGGATGAAAATGTAATTCTTAAAAACAGGAAACTGTAAAATTATCTAGGACTATTTTTGAATATGAACAAAGTTCTCAAAATTTAGAACTTGAAATTTCAAGGATCTGTTATACTCTTTCTAAAGTCAGAAAATTCAGATCTGTAGCAGACACTGTTTGTTTTGATGGAGTATACCATCTTTTTCTTTTTAGCCACACTGCAGGGCGTGTGCGATCTTAGTTCCCAGACCAGGGATCAAGCCCACACCCCCTGCATTGGAGTCTTGACCACTGGGAACTCTAGGGAAGCCCCTTGAGTGTACCATTTTTAAGCTTTTTCTTGGTTTGAAGAAACTCATTTCCCTGCAGGAAAGAAAACCCTGTCAGGTTTCCATGGAGGAGAGATTTTCACCAAGACTATTATCATGTGCCATGTGGTCTTTTCCTAATATAACACAGCAGTCCAGTTCAAATAATGAAAATAAATACGTAAAACATCTTACACAAGTTGTATGTAATTTGTGCTCATCCAAGAGTACAAACCACTTAAAAAATCGCTTATTGAATTCATCTGGATACAGACTGTTTTAAAGCCCTAAAACATTTTTTTTTCCGCCTGCAAATTCTTAACTCTATAGTGTACTGTCCATTTTTTTGTTGTTGTTTTCTTTAAAGTTAGGTATTAGCTAACTCAGAAGTGGGTTTTTACTCTTAAAGATTTGGGACCAATTAAAAAAAATAAATGTTGCTTACTGGTTTTCAGCTTTTACAATCAACCAGTAGATTAAACAGAAGACAAGAATATAAAGGAAGACAACCTTGATGATGTAGAAGTGAAGGTGTGGTAGACTAAAGCAAGTTATAAATGGCCAGAAACGCAGATGCTACACAGACTGATGGGTGAATGTGCTTTTAAATAAGTTGTAAAGGTAATAACTATATTTTTTCTTTCTTTTTTAAAAGTTGAAGTACCGTTGATTTACAATATTGTGTTAGTTTCTGGTGTACATGCAAAGTGATACACATGCACACACATATATATATATGTATGTCTTCATTCTCTTTAATTCTGTCAAAATTTGGAGGAGTAAAGTCAGGGGAGTAGTATAAACTAAATTCTCATCTTTAGGATGGGAGTCAATAGATGAGGGCCAGCAAATTGGTGATGTAGGTGTGTGTTGTGAAGGTAATCAGCAGAATTAAAGACCAGTTATTTAAAAGATACAGTCCCTCGCATGAACAGAAGTAAAGTGAGAGTGAAGATTTTTCTTTTCTGTTTTGTTGTGTACATGATTTATTTGGTAAAAAGAAATGAGAAAAAAAAAGTTATGCCGATCAACATTTGCTCAAATAGCACGAAAATCAGATAATCTAGGAAGCGCTAGTTATTTACTTATAGCTTGCATAAGTAAATATACAATAAGCCAATAAGTAAAATCCTTCTGTGACAAGGAAGTAACATAAGAAACTGGAGTGTAATAGCAGATATTTCATTGTCTTTACAAAAAACACATTGCATATATAAAAATATCTACCAGCATTTAATATATTAATTTTCTTACATGTGGGCCCATTTATTTTTAATTGTAATGTTAGACAAATTACATTCAGATACAGTCAGAAAAATGAGAATTCTTATTTGAAAGGGGCTCGTTTTCTAGCCTGTTTCTATACTCTTTTGAAACTTCAGCATTTATTTATGATAAGGTTATATGCCACAAAAATAGGGCTATATGTAAGTGATAGTGTGCGATCTTTGCTTGACTGTTTTAATGCTGACTTGGAAAAGGGAGCTTATTGCACCTATTTTTGTAAAGGGAGGTCAGCTTATAGGAAACATGCTTATAAGTTTTTAAAGATCTGTTTTCTCACTGCAGTCTAACTGGATTGTCATTGAAATTAATTGTTCAGTATCAGAAGTTATACATGTCAGAAGTGTAGCAAGATATAAGACCTGTGTTAGAATTTGTTCTAAACACAATTTAAAGGAAACCTTAAGGGAATTGCAATTGCTAGATTTTTATCTATCACTTTTTAGATTTGTAAAGACAGTAATAAAGACCAGCATAACAGTGTTTCCTTAATTATTGACTACATAAATTTTTATTTTAGTATGAGTTATTTGAGCTACATGACTGTAGCCTCCAGGCTGCTTTGTCCATGGGATTTTACAGGCAAGAATTCTGGAGCAGGTTGCCATTTCCTTCTCCAGGGGATCTTCCCAGTCAGGGCATCAAACCCACATCTCCTGCATCTGGTGCATCAGCAGGTGGATTCTTTACCACTGAGCCAACTGGGAAGTCCCACGTTATATATAGTTAGCTACGTTATACTGGAATACATAATATTGGAAATATTCGTGATTAAATTTCATTCACCTACTTAGCTAGGCACTTAAAGTAACTTAAAGTAATTTAAATATATAACATTGAAAAGAAATGTTAAAATCAGCTTTTGGGAATAGTGTTAATGTGTGTTTTAATCCTTTAAGGGAAGTACTATGTACAGCTTAATAGATATCTTCTTAGACTGTGACTTGTTTGTTAGGCTTAGTTCTTATGTGCTGCCTTGAAATTTACAGTAACATTTGAAATAATCATCTTAAGGGAAATAGATGGGGAAACAATGAAAACAGTGAGAGACTAATTTTGGGGGCTCCAAAATCACTGCAGATGGTGACTGAAGCCATGAAATTAAGAAACGCTTGCTCCTTGGAAGAAAAGTTATGACCAACCTAGACAGCATATTAAAAAAGCAGAGACATCACTTTGCCAACAAAGGTCCATCTAGTCAAACCCTTTTCCAGTAGTCGTATATGGATGTGAGAGTTGGACTATAAAGAAAGCTGAGCACGGAAGAATAGATGCTTTTTTTTTTTTTTTAATGTAAAAACCAATACAATATTGTAAGTAATTAGCCTCCAATTAAATACATTTAAATTAAAAAAAAAGACAAAAAAGAATAGATTCTTTTGAACTGTGGTGTTGGAGAGGACTCTTGAGAGTCCCTTGGACTGCAAGGAGGTCCAGCCATTCTATCCTAAAGGAGATCAGTCCTGGGTGTTCATTGGAAGGACTGATGCTGAAGCTGAAACTCCCAAAACTTTGGCCACCTGAAGGAAGAACCGACTCATTTGAAAAGACCCTGATGCTGGAAATGATTGAAGGTAGGAGGAGAAGGGGACGACAGAGGATGAGGTGGTTGGATGGCATCACTGACTCAATGGACATAAGATTGAGTAGGCTCCAGGAGTTGGTGATGGATAGGGAAGTCTGGCGTGCTGCAGTCCATAGGGTTGCAAATAGTTGGACACGACTGAGCGACTGAACTGACTGACGGACTGAAGCTATAATTTATGTGAGATGTGCTTGTTGCTTTGTACTCTCCTCTGTTTAGGGTAGTTTTAAGTTCAAGAAGTTTCCATATACCTCATTTTCCCTCTCCTCCCCCGGCCTCCTGCACTAAGGACCTCTCCCACTAGAGCGGTGCATTTGTTACACTGGATGAACCTACGTCATTACCACCCAGGGTTCATAGTTAACAGAGTTCACTCTGAGTGCTCTACATTCTTTGGGTTTGGGTAAATATGTGATGACATGTATCCATCATGATAGTATTGTATAAAATAGTTTTAGCTGCCCTGAAAATCCTCTGTGTTCCACCTGTCCATCTGTTCCTTCCCCCAACCTCTGGCCACCACTGATCTTTTTCCTGTCTTAAGAGTTTTGCTTTTTCTGGAATGTCTGATTATTAGAATCGTGAAGCATGTAGCCTTTTCAGCTTGGCTTCCTTCACTTTAGTAATATGCATTTTAATTACTCCATGTCTTTTCAAGGCTTGATGCTCACTTCTTTTTTTTGTGCCAAATAATATTCCGTTGCCTGAATGTCCCGGTTATTTATCCAGTCATCTACTGAAGGACATCTTGGTTGCTTTCAGGTTTTGGCAGTCATGAATCAAGCTGGCGTAGCCATCCATGTGCTGATTTTTGTGTGAACACACATTTTCAATTCCTGTCCAGAGTGTATGATTGCAGTAAGTAAGTATCTTACTTACTTCCTGCAGTACGATAGTAAAAGTATCTTCAGTTTTGTAAGAAACTGCCAAACTTTTCCAAAGTGGCTGTACTGTTGTATTCTCACCAGCAATGAATAAGAAGAGTTCCTGTTTTTTTTTCACATCTTTGGCAGCATCTGGTGATGGTGTAATTTATTTTTGAAGCTTTTATTTGTAGATTTTGCTGTAGATTTTTGTAGAGGTCCGATGCAACAGTATTTAAATGATCAAAGGAAATGAAAAAATCTTGAATTTTTTAAATGATAAAATTGAAATATACCTAGGGTCTGCTTCCTGAGAAGCTGGCAACTAGAACATTTCATTCTGAGTAAGACTTGGGCTTTCATTTCAAATGCATCTTAAAATTCCTTGAATTTCCTAACTCATTGGAAGATACCTTCAATATATTCAAATTTCTCTGAGGCAAAGCATTAGAATTCTCTTCCCCAAACATGTATTTTTGTCAAAGAGAAATAAGATATGTACATGTTGATACGTGGGTTGGAAAGCACAATTGAATTTATTAGGGCTTTGTATTTAATGCTGTGCTTTCTAATTGTTTTAAATATTTTTGCCTTTTATCAAGACAAAGTAGAATAACTGATATCCTGAAATTCCCACTGGATCGACATTTTCACTGCTGGAATCTGGGTCTATGTTTACTCTTTTTATACTCCTGTCCGTAGTTAAAGCAGAGTATTCCACTTAAAAAATGATTTACAAATGAAAGATTCTCCAATCATCCCTTCCTCTCTGAATACTGATTGTTCTACGAGTGTGTATATTAAGGTCATGCCTGGTCCTTGTCTGATGGTCTGGGCATTTATGGCAGCTAACCTCAGGTCTTGGCTACCAGTGGGCCAGACCTGTGTTATCTCATCTGTGATCTATACAAGCCAACTTGAAGTGGGTATTTATGTCTAAAAGCACACAATTAGGCTGGGATCTGAGTTCACTCTGGAGACTACACCTCTCACTCTCTCTGCCCTAAGCTGTATAGAAGTGCCTGTCGGCCCCGGAACTACACAGACGGAGGGGCTTTGCAGGAGGAGAAGCTGGGTCAGACATGGATGCTGTTCGGTGGTTGGCTAACTCTGCACTGAAGTTTCAAACGTTGGAAAGCGGGCTTCAGTTTTGGTTTATGTAGTGTGGATATTTAATTTGCGCACCAACTTTGGAGCTGTGCAACGCCTCTGATCCTGTGCTTTATCGCTTGTGTTGGTGACAGGAAAATCATCCTGAATTTCTGAACAAGTTGTGTCAGACTCTTGTGACCCTATGAACTGTAGCCTGCCAGGCTCCTCTATCCGTTGGATTTCCCAGGCAGTAGTGGAGCAGCAGCTGCTGCTGCTAAGTCACTTCAGTCATGTCTGACTCTGTGCGACCCCATAGACGGCAGCCCACCAGGCTCCCCCGTCCCTGTGATTCTCCAGGCAAGAACACTGGAGTGGGTTGCCATTTCCTTCTCCAATGCATGAAAGTGAAAAAGTGAAAGTGAAGTCGCTCAGTCGTGTCTGACTCTTAGCAACCCAATGGACTGCAGCCTACCAGGCTCCTCCGTCCATGGGATTTTCCAGGCAAGAGTACTGGAGTGGGGTGCCATTGCCTTCTCCATAGTTAAAGGTAGAGACCATCTTAAAACGATTCAAGAAACATGCTATCGATACCCTTGGCATAGTCTTAAGAAACAATTCTTTCCTTTAATTGGTTGAATTTATTGATTCCCCAGGCCTCTTGGCCATAAAACATGTTGTTTACAGAAAACAAGCAGAAAGTCCTCCACCCCCCACTGAAATAATTGACTTATATTCAGAATATTTTTTAAGCCTATTTTCCATTTACATTCAAATGCAAGCATAGCTTTTTCATTGTGTTTTTATTTTCCCACTTGATTATGATAAGCATTGTTTTTCTTTTTTTTGGCCTCTTAGAATCTTAGTCCCCCCACAGCGGGGTGGAACTGTGTCCTCTGCAGTGGAAGTGCTGAGTCTTAACCTCTGGACAGCCAGGGAAATCCCTACAGTAAGCATTTTAATGAAACAGATTAAACATGTAGTTGGTTAGGCTAAACAGGTGTTGAATAAGTTCCTACTGTGCACTCACTCCCAGTCAGCCTTGGTCTAGGAAGAGTGAAGCACCGAGTTCCCACTCTTGCTTGATTTACAATCTAGGGGGAGGTTTTTTAATGCAAAATAAAGGGACCCTTGTTCATGTAACTACCTGCTTCAGCATTTATCCCTTTTCAGAATTTGCATTTTCCTGCTTTGGATTTTCTTGAAGATGTGTTTGTCTCTTTAAATTTGTCATCCTTGCACGTGCTGATCGGAGCCACTGGGTGGCAGCAAAAGAACACAGAAGAGCTGTTTTGCTTTTGCGGTCACGAAAGTGAACAGAAAGGTAGTCTTTGGATTTCATGGGTGATGAGAAAATAAAATGATTAAAACTTGACACGTAACTAAAGCAGATGAGACCCCAACACGTCTCGTTACTGAATGTATGTTACTGTAGTAACACAAAAGATTAAATTTATGCTTTATTATTACAAAGACCAGATTGTAAAGTTCTTTTCCAGTTTCTTTTAGTCACAAAAATATCTTTCAGACTTCCTATGCCATTGTATTTATAAAAGTGAAGAATAAGAGCCAAACTAGATATTAATAAAAACTTGTTTAGCAAGAAACTTGTGAACAGAGAATGTCAAGGAACAATGGAAAGGGGTCATTTTCTTGATAGCCTGTTTTAAAGATCATTCTTAGAGAAGAATTCATGGAGTTTGGGGATCTCATTCGTGGACAAGAATTTGTTTTCCTTTTTCTTTTAAAAAATTGCTTACCAAGTATATTTAAAGTAATGAGTCTCTTTGAAGATTTCATTCCATATCTATAAAATTATAGAGGCTTTAGTTCTGAGCTGAATATACCTTATAAATGATAGATAGCTCCAACTGAAAATGTGAAATGAGGTTGAGGCAATGACAAGGTAACAAACACTTTTTTGTTTTATTTTATTATATGATTTTGTAAACATGCATGAAATTTGCTTAGGTAGAAATATAGCTGTCCCTTTTTCCCAAATGTTTTTCAACATAATACTTTAAAATAATTTTTAAATTTTTAGACAAAAATATATTTTTCCGCCTGAGAGCTTCAATAAGTTGCATTAAAATACTAAGTGCAGAATGGAAAGATTACTTTTGTCCAGAAAGCTGAATATCCAGTGAAGCCAGGGTGTCCTGGGGCTTGTTCTCAGAAGATCATGGAAGATAAGATTATGTGTTTCTTCTCCCGTTGAACTTGGGACCTTGCAGTTATGCTTGGAACCTGAACCCTTCTTGATTTTATTTCTTATTGGCACATTATCATTGCCTTTTGATGTATGTATGATATGGATCAAGTTGAACCTTATGTTACTTAGCTCTTAGTGGAAATGAAGTTTTGGAAAAATGGGAAAGTTTTCTCTCCATAATGAGTTTTATTGCCACCGGATTCTCGATGCCACCTTCCCTTCACAGTATTCAAATAAGAGGTTCCAGCGGTATTTACAGATACTGAGATCTGAAACCCCAACCTGAAACTATAGCTGATAATCTAACCAGGTCTAGACTCTGGCTGTCAGTGTCTGCTGTAAACTGAGACCAAGGAGAGAGAAATAATTCTTACTTTCCTTTTGGAGCTATTTGTGTGTGTGTGTGCCAGGGGAAGGGGCAGCATTGAAGCATGTGTATTATCTTGATGCAAGGCAGGTTTGTGCAAGATGTATTTAGTTTCTTTAGAAATTATGTAGACTCACTACACTGAAGGACTCTTGGTTGCTCTATTTGGGGGCTGAGGGTTTTGTAAATTCTCTTAGAAAATTTCTAGGAAAAAATGTTCTACTTACTTCTTCAGTAATAGTCACCGATACATCTCCCCTGTGTCTATCTTTGGCCCTGTGATTTTCATTTATTTGTATTGGCTATCAAGATATTAAAAGAAATTATAAATATAATGACTAGTGGTAAAGAATCCTCTTCCCAGTGCAGGAGACACAAGAGACGCAAGTTCAGTTCCTGGGTTGGGAAGAGCCCCTGGAGTAGGAAATGGCAACCCATTCCAGTATTCTTGCCTGGAGAATTCCATGGACAGAGGAGCCTGGCAGGCTACAGTCCATGGAACTGCAAAGTCAGACATGACCTAGTGACTGAACAGCAACAAATAAATATAATGAAACAAAGTTTGTAAACAAAGGTAAAACTAAAGATCAAACTAAATATAATCTGTAGCTGTCATTAAAACCATAGGAACCTAATTTTCAAATTTGAGCATTTATTCAACTCGACTTTTATGGCTATTTTAAATTTCATGGAATTGATGTTGGGAGCCGCGTTAGGCATTACTAACAGCTTACCTGGCCTTAAACCACTGGTTCTTAAAATGTATCTTGGGGTAAATATCTCAATAGAGTATTTGGGGGTATAAATTATAGAACTTCATAAAAACATTACAACAGCTTTGATTTTCTTAATTTTGTCCGTGACTGCTAGCTTTGAGATAAGTCACCAAAATTTTGCCTACATTTCTCCATCTATAAGGTGGGCACAACCATGCCTACTTTTCCCCATCAAGGATAAAAATTCAAATAAAAAGGAGTAGGGGTTTTGGAGTAAAAGGCTATTTAAAATGCTATGTTGATGGTATTAAAATGAATATGACTTACATTAACACTGGACAGATTTAATGGAAAGTTTGTTTGTCTTTTATTTTCTTTGTCCCAAATTAAGTTTCTAAGGTAACAGTTGAAGAGTTCCTGTTGGGATGTTAGTGTTCTCAGACCTCCATACGTATGAGTGTTTGCCTGAAAATGTGGCCTTGGAGTCTTTGGCACTCTGTATAGCTAAGGTTTCCTAAATTGTTTAAAATCATAAGTTAATCCTTGAAGGAGTCAAGCAGTGAGCAGTTTCTAACAAAGGAAAAGATACTGTATTATATGAGAAAGTGTCAGCACTTCTCTCATTTACTTGGAGAAAGAAGGCCACACCAAAAAGAACAGATTCTCTTGCATTTGTCATAAGTGGGAATTGTTCTCTTGACTTCAGAGCAGCGTCTAGACCAGTGTTTCTGAGTTTGGCTCCACATCACTCAGAGCTTAAAAACAATCCTCAGGCCCAGGAAGAACAAATCAGACTTCCCAGGCATGGGGGCCCAGGCACTGATATTGTCTGAAGGTCCATGGGATATGTAATGACTATCCAAAGTTGAGAAGCATTGATCTAGAGACTGCAGCGGAGAATAACAATTTTGTAAAAGGCTTAAAAAAGAGAACACGGACTCCCCTGGTAGTTCAGAGGCTAAGAATCTGCCCGCCAATGCAGGGGACACGGGTTTGATCCCTGGTCTGGGACTATTCCCCATGCTGCGGAGCAGCTAAGTCTGTGCATCACAACTACTGAAGCCTGTGCCCCTAGAGCCCGTGTTCCACAACTAGACAAGCTACCGCAACGAGAAGCCCACGCACTATGAGGAAGGTAGCTCCCCACTGGCCGCACCGAGAGAAAGGCCCGCGCAGCAACGAAGTCTCCCCACAGCCATAAATAAACAAACAGCCTTCAACATCCATTACTTGTTGTTGCTTTTGTGGTCTTACTTTTCCAAAGAGAACCTGTAACTTGAAGACAAACAAACAACATATAACAAAGATGCGCTCAAAGTCAGATAGCAAATCTTGTTAGCTAACCATGGGCCTTCCTGGGACAATTCTAACTCAGCTGCGCTACTGTGAGGGAAGGGCTCATTCCTTGCAGCCTATCTACTCATGCTTCTATGAAAACCGACTGGAAAATGAACATGAAATTCATCTAAGCCATCTCACATACTGCTGAAATTTAGATATTGACACAAAATGAAAGATTTTCCCCAACTCGAACATGAGCCATTTATAAAGGAAGAAGAAAATAAATGTTACTACTCGAAACATTCAAATAATGATGTAAAATAATTTGTATATACTCATAAATAAAAACATGCAGGAGATATCCAGTGTGGGAACACAGCTCTTGATTTCATCTTGTGGTATGAAGAAGATCCACCTGGAGGATAGACAGAGATTCTGGACCTGGGTTGGTCCTGGCTAGGACATTAAACGTTTCTTTTATTCTCACTCAACTTTAATTTCCTCACTTATTAAAGAGGGTTGCATTTGTGATTCTGGCAAGCCAGAGACTTTATCTGCTACTTCTATGATCCTTATCGACTTCTCAAATTAACCCAGCTTATAGAGATATGAAGTCCCAATTAGCTGGAGACATGCTTTAGAGAAATTCCAACCACAGGTGATAATTTTTGCTGGGTGAGTAGAAAAGAATGTTGATGTCATTTACTATCAATTGCATTTGTCCCTTTTTATGAGTAAGATAATGCAGACGTCGGATTAAATTTCAAGGCTGTCTTAGAAAGACACATTACACTGAGAACTGGGAGACAGTCTTTTCACTGATTATGTTACAGACACTAATGTTTCATATGACACATAAATCAGCAAAGGACATGAGCAAGAGTCTGACATATTTTTAAAAGGAACCTAGCAATATACTTATGTGTTTGATACATAGTTAGTGCTCAACAAATATTTGTTAAATGGTGAATGAAAGATTGAAAGGCAATTTCTCAGACTCAAATGCTGATCTGAAGAGGTTCTAAAAATCAGTGGTTTGGGGTCATAATTTATACTTTTGATTTAAATTAAATTTTCTTAAATGGTTATAATTAGAATAAAGTTGGAAAACTTGAGACAAGAATGACGGTCACTAATTTGATAGTGCTTCGGTTAACATACTTTTTCATTTTGAAAACTTTGTGAAAGTTGAAGCAAGCTTTGAAATATCTTTAACCGATTTTTATCAAAACCGTAGTCTCAATGAACAACTCTCAGGAAGCTTTTCTTGTGGGGCATACTCCTGTTAATAGTTATTCCTATGGTTACTTCAACTATAATAAACTTTGTGTCTCTGAAGCACAGTTTTGTTAAGATGTTGTAGAAATTGGAGGTCAAATTAGTATTCTGATATAACCTATATCTTAAACTTGTACAAGGCTATATGTCAAACATATCTCAATAAAATTGAAAGAAAAAGTATTCTGATATAGCCATTTGTTTAAATTAATACTTCTTAAAATACATTAATTTGGTCAAGTGAATATTTGGTTGTGTGTGTGTGTGTGTGTGTGCTCAGTCATTCATGCCCTACTTTTTGTGACTTCTATGGACTGTAGCCCACCAGGCTCCTCTGGGCTCCATGGGATTTTCCAGGCAAGAATACTGGAGTGGGTTGTCATTTCCTTCTCCAGGAGGTCTTCCTGACCCAGGGATCAAACTTGCGTCTCTTGTGTCTTCTACATTGGCAGGCAGATTCTTTACCACTGAGCTATCAGGGAAGCCCAAATATTTGATTCAGTTCAGTTCAGTCCCTCAGTCGTGTCCAACTCTTTGTGACCCCATGAATCACAGCAACCAGGCCTCCCTATCCATCACCAACTCCCGGAGTTCACTCAAACTCATGTCCATCGAGTCGGTAATGCCATCCAGCCATCTCATCCTCTGTCGTCCCCTTCTCCTCCTGCCCCCAATCTCTCCCAGCATCAGAGTCTTTTCCAACGAGTCAACTCTTTGCATGAGGTGGCCAAAGTACTGGAGTTTCAGCTTTAGCATCATTCTTTCCAAAGAACACGTAGGACTGATCTTTAGAATGGACTGGTTGGATCTCCTTGCAGTCCAAGGGACTCTCAAGAGTCTTCTCCAACACCACAGTTCAAAAGCATCAATTCTTTGGTGCTCAGCCTTCTTCACAGTCCAACTCTCACATCCATACATGACTACTGGAAAAACCATAGCCTTAACTAGACGGACCTTTGTTGGCAAAGTAATGTCTCTGCTTTTTAATATGCTATCTAGGTTGGTTATAACTTTTCTTCCAAGTAGTAAGCATCTTTTAATTTCATGGCTGCAATCACCATCTGCAGTGATTTTGGAGCTCAGAAAAATAAAGTCTGACACTGTTTCCACTGTTTCCCCATCTATTTCCCAGGAAGTGATGGGACCAGATGCCATGATCTTCGTTTTATGAATGTTGAGCTTTAAGCCAACTTTTTCACTCTCCTCTTTGACTTTCATCAAGAGGCTTTTGAGTTCCTCTTCACTTTCTGCCATAAGGGTGGTGTCATCTGCATATCTGAGGTTATTGATGTTTCTCCCGGCAATCTTGATTCCAGCTTGTGCTTCTTCCAGCCCAGCATTTCTCATGATGTACTCTGCATAGAAGTTAAATAATCAGGGTGACAATATACAGCCTTGACATACTCCTTTTCCTATTTGGAACCAGTCTGTTGTTCCATGTCCAGTTCTAATTGTTGCTTCCTGACCTGCATATAGGTTTCTCAAGAGGCAGTTGAGGTGGTCTGGTATTCCCATCTCCTGAAGAGTTTTCCACAGTTTATTGTGATCCACACAGTCAAAGGCTTTGGCATAGTCAATAAAGCTGAGATGTTTTTCTGGAACTCTCTTGCTTTTTTGATGATCCAGCGGATATTGGAATATTTGATTACTTCAGATTAAATAATTATAAATAGATGAAATGCTTGAAAATAGGAAGAATTAGAAAGCTTCTTGTTTTCCTAGCTCCTCTTATTTAAGATTAAAAAGGAAGGATGAAATTAGGTGTAAGTGTCTTCTGCTTTTAATAATGGTGGACAGAGTTACTTTGACTCATCCCCCAAGCCAATAATCTAAGCTTGTGCCTCAAGATGTTAGAAGAAAATATCAATTTTTATTTAGAGAAGGAGAAAAAGAATAAATAATAAAGAGTAGAAATTGATGAAATAAGAAATAAATGTATAATAAGGAAAATAAAATAAAAATTAATAAAGTCTTTAGCATTACAGACTAAGAAGAAATTAGATACAGACCACCAATGCTAGGAATGGAAAAGGGGATATTATCATAGATCACCTCAATAGATGCAGAATAAGCATTTGATGAAATTCAGCACCCATGCATGATAAAATCTCTGGGTAAACTAAAAGTAGATAGAAACTTTCTCTGTCTGACAAAGGGTAACTGCAAAAGCCTAAGGCCAACACCAGAATTCCCTTTGAGTTTCAGAACAAGGTAAGAAAAAAGTGAAAGGTATAAGGACTGAAAAATAAGAAAAGTGCCTTTATTTGAAGATAAGATTATATACATAGAAAATTTAAAAGAATAATTTATAAATCAGTTGAGAATACTAATTATCCAGGAATAAAAGCCAAAAACATGACCCAACACCTCTGTTAGTATACTGAATGTGTACCTCCAAAATTTTTATGTGTAAACCTTGACCCCTAGTGTGGCTGTATTTGGAGACAGAAACTCTGAGGAAGAAACCGAGGTTAAATAAAGTCAAGGGTGGGGCCCTGATCTGATAGGATTAGTGTCCTTATAGGAAGAGACATGAAAACTCTCTTCCTGTGTCTGCTCGTTCTCAGAAGAAAGGCCATGTGAGGACAAACAGGCCATCTACAACCAAGGAGGTGACACTCACTAGGAACCGAATCAGTTGACACCTTGATCTTGGATTTTCAGCCTCCAGAACCATGAGAAAATAAATTTCTGTTGTTAAGTCACCCAGCTTGTGGTATTTTGTTATGGTAGCCTACACTGAATAATAAACCTCTCTACAGAAATCTATAAAAAATTACTGAGAGCCATTATGGACCTAAATAGATTGAATAAGGTAGCTGTTAATGGATTGGAAGATAACCATTCTCTTCCTACAAAAGTACTTCTCAAAGTTTACCACGTACACAAATTACCAAGGGGATCTTATTCAATGTGGTTTCTGATTCAGGGGATCTGGTGTGTGCCTGAGAGTCCCCATTTCTAACAAGCTGGTAGGTGATGCTGGTCTTTGAGCCACACGTTGGCTACTAAAGGTCTACAGATTCAGTGAAATCCCACTAGTGCTCTAGCACCTTCTCCCTTCTCTCTTTCTGAAGTATTGTTAATAACTAGTGAGGTAGCTTTCACAATTCTCAACAAAAGGTCAGTCGTATATCCTCAAATTCCCCTCCTTTCCTGCAGTGGATTATTCTGAAGTAAAATTAGACATTGTATCATTTCATCAATAAATACTTCAGTGGGAATCTTTTTAAAGCACAGTTATCACATCTAAAAAAATTGACACTACTTTAAACAAATCATCAAATATATAAAAAGTTTTCAATTTTACCCTCTTATTTTCTTATAATTATTTATTAAGAAAACTAATGTAGTTTCTCTTTTCCTTCATGACATAGTTTATATATGCCTTCATGTCCTCCCTTGCCCATAAAATGGTAATAGATCTAGATGAAGCTTGATGAGATTTGACTTTTTTCTTTTTCCAAGAATACTTCAGAGGCGGTAGTGTATACCTCCCAGAACATCTAAGAGAAGGCACATAACATCTGTTTTGTTTTTTATAACATTAAGATTGATCAGCTTTTCACTTACTGGTTTTAACAGTCATTGGTGGCATCTGCCCACATCCATTATTTCATGGGGGTTGCAAAGTGGTGCTATTTCAGTTCTATCATTTCTTATTTATTAAGTGGAATTCTTCAAGAAGTGTTTTCCCTCATCATCTATTGTTACTCTGAGGTATAGTTCATATAGGGAAGGCAGAAGAAATACTTGATTAATTTCATTTGCCAGTGTTCAGAGTAATGAGTTGATTCTCTGGCATTCTTAAAAGGTGACTAATTTTTTTAAAAAATGTCAATATCGACTCTGGGTTTCTCACTTTTACAGTGTTTCAATTTTTTTTTGTAGATATCATTCTTTTCGGTATTTCATTTTTCCATCTCAGGTCAGTGGGAACCTTTTCAAGCTATCTGCAACATACTTTTGGAGAAGGCAATGGCACCCCACTCCAGTACTCTTGCCTGGAAAATCCCATGGATGGAGGAGCCTGGTGGACTGCAGTCCATGGGGTCGCTGAGGGTCGGACACAACTGAGCGACTTCACTTTCACTTTTTACTTTCATGCACTGGAGAAGGAAATGGCAACCCACTCCACTGTTCTTGCCTGGAGAATCCCAGGGATGGGGGAGCCTGGTGGGCTGCTGTCTATGGGGTCGCACAGAGTCAGACACGACTAAAGTGACTTAGCAGCAGCAGCAGCAGCAACATACTTTTGACACAACCCCAGTGAGTCTGTAGCTTCAGCCCTATTAACTGCTTAGCATCTCCATTCTTTTCTGATTCAGAGAGATTTTTATTTGGTTTTTGAGCCCAAGTTTGTCTCTTTGTCTATGTATCATTGCTTTTTTTTGTTTTAATGGAGCAGAGTGGTGAATCACTGTACCAGCTTAAGTGAAAAGCCTGAAAAATTTTTGAAATGATCATCCATTTATTTGTAAGATACCTTAAAGAAATAAGCTGAAATTCAGTACATGATGACATGGAACAAAAGTTTTATGATTATGAGACATACATAGGGAGATGAAAAGTCCAGAAAGGGTCAGGCTGAAGATGTATGGTTTTGACCACAGGTTGGAAGGAGGAACAGGATGTTAGAACTCCAAACTTGCTGTGTACATTTTCCACTAGGTCAGCCCTAGCAAAATGTTGATCATTCCTGTTCTAGAATATAGAGTAGCCACTCTTAGCAAGTTATTTTGCCTTAAGCTTTAGCTCAAAAGAATTCTTCCAAGTACTATTTATCCTTAGATTCTTGGCTACATACCTGGTGTTAAGAATAAGTATAAGCAGGTAGAATGCCCTCCCGAAGAGCTGTGCTACGAGGTATATTTTTGTTGGTTGGGCTTTTCCTCTACAATGACATATTCAATATATTAAGTTCTCAAATTGATACTGTAGAAATAATCTGTTCATGTTTTATTTCTGAAGAATCCTTTAATTAATATTAATTTTTGAGTAGTTCAAAAGGATGTGTGTTTCTAGTTAAAATGATTTATGCTATGCTGAATGAAACTGTCTGAAATATGTTTATTAATTTAAAAGACAAATGTGTATATGTCTTTAAGGCATTGTTTTGGGTTTTAATGCTATTATCCTTATCTGACATCACAAAAATCTCTGCCCTTTCTCCTTCCCAAAGGTTCATGATTAATATTTTAAACTGGAGCTAAGTAGTAAAACAAACAAACAAAAATCAAATGTAGTAATTATTATTTCCTGAGGTACTCTTGAAATCTGAAAAATTTCTTTAAATTTACTCTAAATTATTCTTAAGTTTAGAATAATTGAGCATTTCTTTCGGTAGGAAAGATATTAAAATTAATCCTAGGCTGGTATTTCATTTTTCTGAGGAGTATTATAATTTAAATTAATTCACCTTAAATTAGTTAGTTAATGTAGTTGAAACAAGTTGTTTCTTTTATGTATATTAATGTGAGTGGAGTTTCAGACTGTGAAGAAGAGAAAGTGTGAAAGTGTTAGTCACTCAGTCATGTCTGACTCTTTGCAACCCCGTGGACTACTATATCCTGACAGGCTCCTCTGTCCATAGAATTCTCCAGGTGGGAATACAGGAGTGGGTAAACATTCCCTTCTCCAGGGGATCTTCCTGACTCAGGGATCAAATCTGGGTCTCCTGCATTGCAGGCAGATACTTTATCATCTGAGCTATTGGACATTAAACAACAACATGAAAAAAAAGCACTAACAAATAAAGTATCTGATGGTTGACAAGGCTTAGACTTCCTAGTTCTGTTGTGTATGAATCCACAAACACCAAACTTTGGAAACTGAGGCCTCACTAAACTGGGTGGTTTTAATGTTCCAATGTCGATTGAAATGAATTTCCTCATAACATTCTTATCTCTGCTGGGTTGCTAGGATACATATGTAAGTTTTTAGTTTAAACTTAGGGTAATACTTTTTATAAATCTTTGAATTTTCCAATTTTGAAGACAGGTGATCCAAAGCCAGGCATGAAGTTTAGGAAACCAGTATCTGTTTTGGCTTCTCTTCTGTCCCCTCCAGGAGCTTGCTGCACTAGGAATATGATGGAGAAGACCCTCTGATTCAGAGCTTAGTGGCACATGAAATGACAGATCTATAGTGACTGTGATACTACACCACAGTGGGGCACCTCATTCACATTGGGTAAATATGGTTCTGCATTTCTTCTTCTCATTTTGAATCAGACAGTTTAGCTGCTTGCAAGAGCTACATCTAATCTCATCTTTTAAGTTTGATTTTTGCATTTTTCCTCTGGTGTGTGCATGTGTGCTAAGTTGCTTCAGTCATGTCCCAGTCTTTCCAACCCTAAGGACTATAGCCTGACAGGCTCCTCTGTCCGTGGGGATTCTCCAGGCAAGAATACTAGAGTGGGTTGCCATGCCCTCCTCCAGGGGATCTAATGGACCCAGTAATCAAACCCGTGGTTCTTATGTCTCTTGCATTGACAGGTGGGTTCTTTACCACTAGTGCCACCTGGAAAACCCTTCTTTCTGGCATTTTTAGCTATATGTGTATTAGTATTCCTGCTACTAATATAATAAATGTTTACTGAAATATTCAACACGAAAGAAAGAAAGAAAAATTGAAGTCGCTCAGTTGTGTCTGACTCTTTGCGACCCCATGGACTGTAGCCTATCAGGCTCCTCCGTCCATGGGATTTTCCAGGCAAGAGTGCTGGAGTGGATTGCCATTTCCTTCTTCAGGGGATCTTCCCGACCCAGGAATCGAACCCGGGTCTCCCACATTGCAGGCAGACTCTTTACTGTCTGAGCCACCAGGGAAGCATGAAAGAAGTAAAAATTAATGCGTTCAGCAGTCTCACTGTACTAGATGCTCTTGGTGGCCCCATCCACAACCAGTCACACTCGTCAGTTTTATACACT
This sequence comes from Bison bison bison, assembly GCF_000754665.1. Taxonomy (NCBI): domain Eukaryota; kingdom Metazoa; phylum Chordata; class Mammalia; order Artiodactyla; family Bovidae; genus Bison; species Bison bison. The sequence goes on from NW_011494787.1 coordinate 3,594,058, forward strand.
TGTTGGTTTCATGCATCACTAGCAGCACCAGAGATTCTTTATCTGCAGACTTTGCTTGAGGGCCTGTTCCTCCTGTGTTTGGGATGGTTGGAAGTGTTGGGGAATTAATAGCCCTTGGGATCCCTTAACCAATGACTGACAGGATGTGTGAGTAAATACCTCGGCCTCCTTGTCTCTTGGTTGGGGTAACTGAAGATAATGAATATTCTGCAGTCTTTTCTGGCATTCCCTGGTGGGATTAAGCTGCAATTCTCCTCAGCAACTTGCTGGAAAACACACCTTCTATTGGCTTTCTTCCCTTCCTGGTTTCAGATCTGCATTCCCCTGAGGTTTCCAGGGATCACCTCCCAAATGAACCACTTGTACTTGTACCTCCTGAAAGGACCAATCTAAGGTACTCAGCACTCAAGGATGACACCATGGCTTTAAATTCTAGAAACTTTCTTGAATGCTCTTAGTCTGGAAATTTAACAGAGATCCTGTTTATTATTTAGGTACTGAACTGGGTTGCCTGTTCCCTCTTGTTGCTGTTCAGTCGCTCAGTCATGTTACAGTCTTTTTGACCCCATGGACTGCAGCAGCACACCAGGCTTCCCTGTCCTTCACCATCTCCCAGAGCTTGCTCAAACTCATGTTCATTGAGTTGGTGATGTCACCCAACCATCTCATCCTCTCTTGTCCCCTTCTACTCCTGCCCTCGATCTTTCCCAGCATTAGGGTCTTTTCTAATCAGTCAGTTCTTGGCATCAGGTGGCCAAAGTATTGGAGCTTCAGCTTCAGCATCAGTCCTTCCAATGTTTCCTGTAGGCAGTCATTTATCAGGGTTTCTCCAGCTTGGGACCACTGACATTTTGAGGTTGGCAACTTTGTTGTGGGGCCTGTCTTGTGCACTGTAGGATGGTTGGCAGCATCCCTGGTTTCCATCCACTAGATGTCAGGAGCATTCCTAACCCTAGTTATGACAACCCAAAATATCTTCAGACATGGCCCAAAGTCCCAGGGGCCAGAGTTACCCCCAGCTGAGGACCACTGACTTAAATCAAGTGTTGCTGCTGCTACTAAGTCACTTCAGTCATGTCCGACTCTATGTGACCCCATAGACGGCAGCCCACCAGGCTCCCCCGTCCCTGGGAGTCTCCAGGCAAGAACACTGGAGTAGGTTGCCATTTCCTTCTCCAATGCATGAAAGTGAAAAGTGAAAGTGAAGTCGCTCAGTCGTGTCTGACCCTTAGCATGGACTGCAGCCTACCAGGCTCCTCCGTCCATGGGATTTTCCAGGCAAGAGTACTGGAGTGGGGTGCCATTGCCTTCTCCGAAATCAAGTGTACATGGGTCTAATGGGACGAGCTTGCTTAGGGCAGGGGTCCCCAACCTGTGGGCCACAGGCTGGTACATCCTGTCAGATCAGCATTAGGTTAGAAATAAAGTGCACAGTAAGTGTAATGTGCTTGCATCATCCCCAAACCATCCCTCTCCTGCCCTTGGTGTGTGGAAAAATTGTCTTCCCATGAAACTGGTTTCTGGTGCCAAAAAGGTTGGGGATTGCTGGTGTAGGGTATTTGAAAGCTTTCTGATTACCCAACAGGAAGGAAAAGACAGATTGAAGATGATCTGAAAAAATCTTTCAGGTTATCCTCTTGCATTGGAGCTACTCCTCCCAATAAAATAGATATAAAAGGTATATATTAGAAGAGTTCTTGTATGGCACTAAGGGTTCTTGGGTAATGTTACTTAATCTGAGAGAAAGTGGCAGCTGTCTGGTGTCCTGAAATAACTTGAGAAGTTGCTATTGATTTTATAGAGAGCACAGTGCATGGAATTCTTTAATAAGAGGGAGTCCATGAAGACCTGGGTTCTGGATTGAACAATCAAAGCTATGAGCTGAGAAAAGGGTCTCATCCTGTAGTTATGCCTTTGAATTGAAGGCTATGGGTCAAGCCTCCCTGAGAAGGGAAGGGAACAAACCAGTGTCAGGCATGGTGGTGACATGGCCTTATTTTCCATAAAGAGCAAGCAAAGAGTAAATGCTTGGAGGGTGTCTAGGAGACAACTGCCCTGACCTAGTGTACTTAGAGAAATGAAATTGATGGTGAGGGGCTGCATAAACCTACCCCCTAGGATGATCCCTGGGAGTGGCAAAATCTGGGGATGCACTGTGCAGCGATGGTACAGACCTAACAGAAGCAGAAGATATTAAGAAGAGGTGGCAAGAATACACAGAAGAACTATATGAAAAAGATCTTCATGACCCAGATAATCACGATGGTGTGATCACTCACCTAGAGCCAGACATCCTGGAATGTGAAGTCAAGTGGGCCTTAGGAAGCATCACGATGAACAAAGCTAGTGGAGGTGATGGAATTCCAGTTGAGCTATTTCAAATCCTAGAAGATGATGCTGTGAAAGTGCTGCACTCAATATGCCAGCAAATTTGGAAAACTCAGCAGTGGCCATGGGACTGGAAAGGTCAGTTTTCATTCCAATCCCTGAAAAAGGCAATGCCAAAGAATGCTCAAACTACCGCACAATTGCACTCATCTCACATGCTAACAAAGTAATGGTCAAAATTCTCCAAGCCAAGCTTCAATAGTATGTGAACCGTGAACTTCCAGATGCCCATGCTGGATTCAGAAAAGGCAGAGGAACAAGAGATCAAATTGCCAACATCTGTTGGATCATCGAAAAAGCAAGAGAGTTCCAGAAAAACATATATTTCTGCTTTATTGACTATGCCAAAGCCTTTTACTGTGTGGATCACAACAAACTGTGTGAAAAATTCTTAAGGAGATGGGAATACCAGACCACCTGATCTGCCTCCTGAGAAATCTTTATGCAGGTCAAGAAGAAACAGTTAGAAATGGACATGGAACTACAGACTGGTTCCAAATCAGGAAAGGAGTATGTCAAAGCTGTATACTGTCACCCTACTTATTTAACTTCTATGCAGAGTACATCATGAGAAATGCTGGGCCGGGTGAAGCACAAGCTGGAATCAAGATTGCTGGGAGAAATATCAATAACCTCAGATATGCAGATGACACCAGCCTTATGGCAGAAAGTGAAGAAGAACTAATGAGCCTCTTGATGAAAGTGAAAGAGGAGAGTGAAAAAAGTTGGCTTGAAACTCAACGTTCAGAAAACTAAGATCATGGCATCTGTTTCCATCATTTCATGGGAAATAGATGGGGAAACAGTGGAAACAGTGACAGACTTTATTTTGGTGGGGGCTCCAAAATCACTGCAGATGGTGACTTCAGCCATGAAATTAAAAGACACTTACTCCTTGGAAGAAAAGTTGTGACCAACCTAGACAGCATATTAAAAAGCAGAGACAGTACTTTGCCAACAAAGGTCCATCTAGTCAAAGCTATGGTTTTTCCAGTGGTCATGTATGGATGTGAGAGT
>NW_011494787.1:3597804-3600273 GCF_000754665.1 Bison bison bison
ATTTGAAAAGACTCTGAAGCTGGGAAAGATTGAAGGCAGGAGGAGAAGGGGACGACAGAGGATGAGATGGCTGGGTGGCATCACCAACTCGATGGACATGAGTCTGAGTAAACTCTGAAAGTTGGTGATGGACAGGGAGGCCTGGTGTGCTGCGGTCGATGAAGTCGCAAAGAGTTGGGCACGGCTGAGCAACTGAACTGAACTGCACTGTGCAGCAGGAATTCCCTGAGGGTTGCTTCAAGGATGCAGGTGGATAAACAGCACTGGTTGTTTCCACCTGCTGCTGTTCCTGTTTGCTAAAGGGGAAACTTTGTCCCTGATGAAGACAGGAAGCCAAGAATTCTTTCCACAAACAAGAATCAAATAAGTTACATCCTAGGGTGGGAATCAGACAAGTATTTGACTTTGTTTTCATGCTAGGTGTCGGAGATAAGATACGACTCTTTAATGCCAGGGAAATTGCTGGGGAAAGAGTTGATGGTTGAGAATTCTGAACCCTCCCTCACTTCTAGTTCCCAAAGGCTTGACTAATCCCTTTCATACACCCTTGGGACATAGTCCAGACTTATCTGAGCTGTATCTTTCAGTTCAGTTCAGTTCAGTCGCTCAGTCGTGTCTGATTCTTTGTGACCCCGTGAATCACAGCATGCCAGGTCTCCCTATCCATCACCAACTCCCAGAGTTCACTCAAACTTATGTCCATCGAGTCGGTGATGCCACCCAGCCATCTCATCCTCTGTCGTCCCCTTCTCCTCCTGCCCCCAATCCCTCCCAGCATCAGGGTCTTTTCCAATGAATCAACTCTTCGCATGAGGTGGCCAAAGTATTAGAGTTTCAGCTTCAGCATCAGTCCTTCCAATGAATACCCAGGACTGATCTCCTTTGGAATGGACTGGTTGGATCTCCTTGCAGTCCAAGGACTCTTCAAGAGTCTTCTCCAACACCACAGTTCAAAAGCATCAATTCTTCGGTGCTCAGCTTTCTTCACAGTCCAACTCTCACATCCATACATGACCACAGGAAAAACCATAGCTTTGACTAGATGGACCTTTGTTGGCAAAGTAATGTCTCTGCTTTTCAATATACTATCTAGGTTGGTCATAACTTTCCTTCCAAGGAGTAAGCATCTTTTAATTTCATGGCTGAAGTCACCATCTGCAGTGATTTTGGAGCCCCAAAAATAAAGTTTGACACTGTTTCCACTGTTCCCCCATATATTTCCCAGGAAGTGATGGGACCAGATGCCATGATCTTCATTTTATGAATGTTGAGCTTTAAGCCAACCTTTTCACTCTCCTCTTTCACTTTCATCAAGAGGCTTTTTAGTTCCTCTTCACTTTCTGCCATAAGGCTGGTGTCATCTGCATATCTAAGGTTATTGTTATTTCTCCTGGCAATCTTGATTCCAGCTTGTGCTTCATCCAGCCTAGCATTTCTCATGATGTACTCTGCATAGAAGTTAAATAAGCAGAGTGACAATATACAGACTTGACGTACTCCTTTCCCAATTTAGAACCAGTGTGTCGTTCCATGTCCAGTTCTAACTGTTGCTTCTTGACCTGCATAAAGATTTCTCAGGAGGCAAATCAGGTGGTCTGGTATTCCCATCTCTTTAAGAATTTTTCACACAGTTTGTTGTGATCCACACAGTAAAAGGCTTTGGCATAGTCAGTAAAGCAGAAGTAGATGTTTTTCTGGAACTCTCTTGCTTTTTCGATGATCCAACGGATGTTGGCAATTTGATCTCTGCTTCCCTACCCCCTAATATGATGGTATTGGGAGGTGGGGCCTTGGGGAGGTGATTAGGTTCAGATGAGGGTATCTTGAGGATGGATCACCCCTGTGCTGTGGTTGATGACTGAAGCCGCAAAATTAAAAGATGTTTGCTCCTTGGAAGAAAAACCGTGACAAACCTAGACAAAGCATATTAAAAAGCAGAGACATCATTTTGCTGACAAAGGTCTAGATCGTCAAAGCTATGGTTTTTCCAGTAGTCACAAATGGATGTGAGAGTTGGACCATAAAGAAGGCTGAGAGCTGAAGAATTGATGCCTTTAAACTGTGGTTCTGGAGAAGACTCTTGAGAGTCCCTGGGACAGCAAAGAGATCAAAGTAGTCAATCCTAAAGGAAATCAACCCTGAATATTCATTGGAAGGACTGATGGTGAAGCTGAAGCTCTAATACTTTGGCCACCTGATAGGAAGAGCCGACTTATCAGAAAAGACCCTGATGCTGGGAAAGATTGAGGGAAAGAGGAGAAGGGGACGACAGAGGATGAGGTGATTGGATGGCATCACTGACTCAATGGACATGAGTTTAAGCAAATTTCTGGAGATAGTGAAAGACAGGGAGGCCTGGCATGCTGCGGTCCTTGGGGTTGCAAAGAGTTGAACGCAACTGGGCAACTCAACAACAACGACAAAGAAGAGGAATTGACCGGAGCCCCGCACCGCCTCCAACCTGTGAGG
>NW_011494787.1:3600373-3601373 GCF_000754665.1 Bison bison bison
GAGGACACAGTGGGTAGGGGACATTTGAAAGCCAGGAAAAGCAACCTCGCCAGAACCTGGTGCTGCTTGCACCCTGATCTCAGGTTTCCAGTCTCCAAATGTGAGAAATAAGCTTATGTTATTTAAGCCACCCAGCCTATGGTATTTTGTTATGACAGCCAGAGCTAATGCAGTGCTATTATTATTCCACTTTATAAATGATGAAAGAGGTTCAAAAAGACTGAGTTGCCTGTCTTGGTTCACCCAGCTGGTAAACAGCAGAGTTGTTTTGGTTATGGCCTGTGATTCTGTACTTGTCAGCCTGAAGGTCCCCATCTTCTGGGTGACTGAGGGTGACTTCTGGGTGACTGAGAAAATCCCTGCTTCTAGTTGAAACTTTAATGACAAGCCCTCTTGTGTCATTCATCACTCATGCCTGGCCTTTGGGTCTTTACCAGTGATCCAGGCCTCAATTTTCCTGAATGCTTCCTCCTGACTCCACAAAGTTGTCCAATTTGGGAAGGAGCTATATTAACCTGTTCTGTTCAAAATCACTCTGAGGATGGTGCACAGGCCTCTGCTCCCGCCTCCTCTCTTGCCCCTCCCCCATGACCCCGCTCCCTCCTCCTGTGACTTGTTTAGGTTCCATGTGGCAGACTCTGAGAAGACAGTTCTCTATCTCAACTATGCTGTCTGACTTGAGGCTGCTTTTATTCACTCTAAGCAGACTGAGGCCTGGTCTGCCCTTAGAAGGAGGATCCTCATATCTTTGCATGTATTGCCTGTGTTTGCCGTGCTTCTTTGTCACACTCCACCCTGGGATCTCTGTATATTGTCACTCAGTGAGACTAATACAGAATTTTTTTTTTCCCCACTATGAAGCTTTTTTTTTTTTTTTTTAAACTTTTATTTTACATTGGAGAAGGCAATGGCACCCCGCACCAGTACTCTTGCCTGGAAACTCCCATGGACAGAGGAGCCGGTAGGCTGCAGTCCATTGGGTTGCTAAGAGTCAGACACG
>NW_011494787.1:3601473-3602528 GCF_000754665.1 Bison bison bison
CGACTGAGCGACTTCACTTTCACTTTTCTCTTTCATGCATTGGAGAAGGAAATGGCAACCTGCTCCAGTGTTCTTGCCTGGAGAATCCTAGGGATGGGGGAGCCTGGTGGGCTGCCATTTATGGGTTGCACAGAGTCGGACACGACTGAAGCAACTTAGCAGCAGCAGCAGCAGCATAGCTAATTAAGAATGTTTTGATAGATTCAGGTGGATAGCAAAGGGACTCAGCCTTACACGTACATGTATCCATTCTCCCCCAAACTCCTCTCTCATCCTGGCTGCCATATAACATTGAACAGTGTTCCCAGTGCCATGTGTGTGCTCAGTCGCTTCAGTTGTGTCTGACTCTTTGTGACCCTATGGACTGTAGCCCACCAGGTTCCTCTGTCCATGGGATTCTCCAGGCAAGAATACTGGAGTGGGTTGCCATGCCCTCCTTCAGGGGATCTTCCTGACCCAGGAATCAAACCCATGTCTCTTACATCGCCTGCATTGGCCGGTGGGTTCTTTACCACTAGGGCCACCTTGGAAACTCTCCTTGTGCTATAAAGCAGAATTCTGAGAAGGGCCCAACTGGGTAGTTTCTTTGTGACTGAGGAAAGTTTCTTTGTGACTGATGAACTATGGACGGAGGTTCGTGACATTGTACAGGAGACAGGGATCAAGACCATCCCCATGGAAAAGAAATGCAAAAAGGCAAAATGGCTGTCTGGGGAGGCCTTACAAATAGCTATGAAAAGAAGAGAAGCGAAAAGCAAAGGAGAAAAGGAAAGATATAAGCATCTGAATGCAGAGTTCCAAAGAATAGCAAGGAGAGATAAGAAAGCCTTCCTCAGCAATCAATGCAAACAAATAGAGGAAAACAACAGAATGGGAAAGACTAGAGATCTCTTCCAGAAAATTAGAGATACCAAGGGAACATTTCATGCAAAGATGGGTACAATAAAGGACACAAATCGTATGGACCTAACTGAAGCAGAAGATACTAAGAAGAGGTGGCAAGAATACACAGAAGAACTGTACAAAAAAGATCTTCATGACCACGATAATCATGA
>NW_011494787.1:3602931-3603551 GCF_000754665.1 Bison bison bison
TGGAAAAGGTCAATTTTCATTCCGATCCCAAAGAAAGGCAATGCCAAAGATGCTCAAACTACCGCACAATTGCACTCATCTCACACACTAGTAAAGTAATGCTCAAAATTCTCCAAGCCAGGCTTCAGCAATATGTGAACTGTGAACTTCCAGATGTTCAAGCTGATTTTAGAAAAGGCAGAGGAACCAGAAATCAAATTGCCAACATCTGCTGGATCATGGAAAAAGCAAGAGAGTTCCAGAAAAGCATCTCTTTCTGGTTTATTGACTATGCCAAAGTCTTTGACTGTGTGGAGCACAATAAACTGTGGAAATTCTTAAAGAGATGGGAATACCAGACCACCTCACCTGCCTCTTGAGAAACCTATATGCAGGTCAGAAAGCAACAGAACTAGACACGGAACAACAGACTGGTTCCAGATAGGAAAAGGAGTATGTCAAGGCTGTATATTGTCACCCTGCTTATTTAACTTATATGCAGAGTACATCATGAGAAACGCTGGGCTGGAAGAAGCACAAGCTAGAATCAAGATTGCCAGGAGAAATATCAATAACCTCAGATATGCAGATGACACCACCCTTATGGCAGAAAGTGAAGAGGAACTAAAAAGCTTCTTGAT
>NW_011494787.1:3603898-3607880 GCF_000754665.1 Bison bison bison
AACTCCGGGAGTTGGTGATGGACAGGGAGGCCTGGCATGCTGCAGTTCATGGGGTCACAAAGAGTCGGACACAACTGAGAGACTGTACTGAACTGAACTGAGGAAAGACGACGTGTGTGTGTGTGTGTGTGTGTGTGTGTGTTGATTAGAGGGTTCTATTGGCAGAGAGGGAACGCTGCTATTCTGGACGTATCTGTGTTTGTGTTGACATTTCATGTTGATGCTCATTTCATGAGCATCAACCTCACAGCTTGATGTGTTGATCCAATAAAACCATCCAGGGAATGAAATAAAAATACCCAGAAGATTGGTGGGAAGGAGAGCTGACTGTATGTGAAAAACCCCAGAAAATTCTTTTTGTCACCCAAAGCATTTCTAGAAGAGGGGAAAAAAAAAGCAGTCAAGGAAAAAAGACCTAGAAGGGAATAGAGGGATGGTGGCCCTGTGTTTGCCTGCAGCCTCTCAGGATAAGCTTTTATCCTGTGAGAACTGATTGGCACAGAGCTTATTAGCAAATTAAGTAGTGTTCATTCCTTGGAATATTTTGGACATTATATCAACTTCTTCTAGGGGGTTGTTGAAAGGACTCTATTATGTCGGGTTGGCTTGTAACCCAGGAAATGAGCTGGCACTCTTCAAAGTTAATAAAACATCATCTGTCATAGGATGTGCAGGGGTGACTCAGTTCTTGCATAAGATATCCAGTAGGAGGCCAGGGCTGAGGAGCCAGCCCTTCGGCAGGCCTCATGAGTGTGCTCCAAGCAGCCTGAAATCTTCTGTGCACTGTCTGGGTTTGAAATGATTTGTTTGTGGGAGGATCAGACCTGCTACCCTCAGCACCACGCAGGCCACCCTTGCCCCTGGAAAGCTCAGGAGAACCTCTTGTTTTTCTGGGGCTGGTTGCAGGTTACCCTGCAGATGTGCTTTGAAGTCATGAATGACTTTTATCTTTCAAAAGAGGGGAATTTTATTGACAACCTCATGGTGGTGGCCACACTGGAAAAAATCTGAGTCTGTTTTTTTTCTTTTTCCTAGATGAAGTGGGTTCCTAGGGTGACTGGGAATACTGATGTCAATATGGATTGCTGTTGTGTTCAGAATCTCACCTACCCAGATATTTGTTGCCTACAGGACCTGACCCCCATGGAGCTGGGCAGTCTGGTTGACACCCCTGGATGAAGGGCTCTCCCCTCGGCATATCTCCTCTGGCCTTTCTCTTATATGAGATTCCTTTTCAAGAAGATGATGTGTTCATACTTCAGGTAGAACGGTGATTTTTCAATCTTTTTGGTCACAGGGCCTCTTTACACTTCTAAATTATTGAGGACTCCAAAAAGCTTCGGTTTCAGCTGGTTATATCTATTGATATTTATCATATGACAGAGATCAGCAAACTCTGGCCTATGGGCCAAATCTAGCACATGACTGTTTTTTTGTAAAAAAAAAATTAGTGGAACACAGTCAGGTACATTTGTTTATGTATTGTCTATGGTTCTTTAGGGCTTCCCTGGTGGTTCAGATGGTAAAGAATGTGGAGACCTGGGTTCGATCCCTGGGTTGGGAAGATTCCCAAGGAGGAGAGCATGGCAACCCACTCCAGTATTCTTGCTTGGAGAATCCCCATGGACAGAGGAGCCTGGCGAGCTACATATAGTCTATGGGGTTGCACAGAGTCAGACATGACTGAGCGACTAAGCACATGGTTCTTTAATGCTCTGCTGATAGACTTGATTAGTTGTACTAGAGACTGACTGATGAAGTCTAAAATATTTATTATCTGTACCTTTATAGAAAAAGTTTGCTGATCCCTAATATAAAAAATAAAAGGAGAAATCTGTAAAATATTTATTTATTCATTTAAAAATCAATAAAAAACCATGACAAGAAAAAATATGACTTTTTTAAATTGAAAAATGTTCCTATTTTCCAAAACAAAACAAAAAAACACTTGGTGAAACTCAGAGTGGCATTGTTTTCCATGTCTGCAAATTCCTTTGATGTGTGTCTTAATAGAAGCAGCTCAATTCTCATCTACTTCTGCATTTAATCTGGTGTGGTATGTTGCTTTGTTTGAAGTGGGCAAAGAACACCCAGCCCCATAAAGGTATGTAGTTAGAAACGGGAGGGGCATTTCAGTAGTCATTTCAGATATTTATGGATATTTCCCTTTGACTACAACAAATCTTGACAAGTGGTAATTTCTAGGAGACTGCATGTAGAATCTGAAACCATAGCAATGAAAATTTCATACTCTGTTACGTTAAAATCCACTGGTCTAAATTGCGCTTTGAATGGTTCTTATAGTCATGTAAGATTTTTGTAACATCATGCATTAATTATTTTGAAAATATTAGTTCACTGAGTTATTCGTATCTTCCAAATGTTGACATATTTCATTTTGCATCATATCAAAACATCACATTTGTTAATATCCCCATTGAGCTCATTAAAAAAGTCTTTAAGCTGTCAAACACATGATGGTTTATACAGTTTTCCAAAATTCTAATTTTTGCTTGAAAGCTCAAATTTTGTAATTGACATCAAACTCTGACAGTTGTTTTCCTTGTCAAGATCCTCTCATTTCATTCATTATCAAGAACATGTCTGCCAGATACTCAAATTGGTGTAACTGTAGTTTGTCAGTCAAGTGAAGTGGTGTCCCAGTTTAAAAAAGACTAATTCAGTTTGCAACTGTAACAATTCAAGAGCTTTCCCAGACACAACCTTTCAAAATGTGCAGTAGAAGTGCTTTATGTATATTTTTTATGTATTCACACAACATATTATGTGTGTGTGTGTTACACTCAAAGGTTGCAATCTAATAAAGTTAATACTTCTTACAACTTCATAAAGGACATTTTTAAAGTAGAAGTGTTTTTTCTTTCTTGTGAGTATGCAAGGCCACTCCCTTGACATGTGTATTCAGGTATCTCCAGTTTCACCCTCCCCTTGTTTTTGGATCATCCTTGTCTTTGTCAAAATAGTGAAGAAGACAAATAACATTTTACTATCATTATGAACATAGATTTGAGCTTGTGGATCCTTTGTTTTTTTTGATTGAGGTATAATTGACTTATAATGTTGTGTTGATTTCTGTTGTGTGGCAAAGTGATTCAGTTATATGCATGCTTTCTTTGGTTTTCCCCATTGGCTCAGCGTCAAGAATTGCCTGCAGTGCAGGAGATACATGAGACTTGAGTTCAGTCCCTGAGTGGGGAAGATCCCCTGGAGAAGAAAATGGCAACCAACTCTAGTATTCTTGCCTGGAAAATTCCATGGACAAAGGAGCCTGGTGGGCTGCAGTCCATGGGGTTGCAAAGAGTCGGGCACAACTGAAGCAACTGAGCATGCACACACGCATATGTTCTTTGGTGGGAATGTAAGTTGGTGCAGCCACTATAGAAAATCGCATAGAGGTTTCTCAGAAAACTTAAAAGAATTAAAAAGAGATTTCCTTGTCAGTGCAGTGATTAAGACTTCGCCTTCCAGTGCCTGGGGTATGGGCTTAATCCTTGGTCAGGGAACTAAAATCCCACATGTCTTGCAGCCAAAAACCCAAAAGTTAGAACAGAATATTATAACAAATTCAATAAACACTTTAAAAATAGTCCACATTAAAAACATCTGAAAAAAAAAAAAAAAAAAGAATTACCATATGACCCAGCAGTTCCATTCCTGGACAAAACTCTAATTCAAAAGATATATGCACCCCTCTGTTCATACCAGCATTATTCACAGTAGCCAAGACATAGAAACAACTTAAATGCCCATCGACAGATGAATGAATAAAGCAGCCGTGAATCTTTGAAAGTGTGTCCCTGGACCACACTTGGAGAACCTGCTGAGGTAGAAATGGAACAAACTGAATTAAATTCTGCTGGTTCTAGGGGATGCCACTGGGGAAAGGTGATTAAGTCCTGTTGGGAATGCACAATGCATTGTATCACGTTGTTGAAATTTCCCAGGGCTCATTAAATTTTAA
>NW_011494787.1:3607980-3611245 GCF_000754665.1 Bison bison bison
ATTAAATTTTAAAGGCTCTGAGAAGTCCTTGAGAAAATACATGTCTTTGAATTTGGGATTTTTCTAAACCTTTTGGGCAAAACATCCAGTTCCCTTTTTCAACATATGTGAATATCTTTGGGAAACCATGCCCTTCAGGGCGTACTCATGGCCATTGGAATTCCTGAAAGCAGGCTTCGATGGGCTAGGAAGTAATGTGTTGAGGGCTGAGGGTGCAGAGAACATGCAGACTCTGGCCTGAGACCATCTCTGGAGCATCTTCTCTTTCTTCTTGGGCTGAGGTCCTGAGCACAAAGGTAGCAGCTGAACCCTTGGAGAGGATGAAATGGTGATAATCCTCCCACCTAAATTTGGGCCCCTGTTGCCTCCTCCTCGTAGAGGATGCCAGCAGATCTGCAGAACTGCATTTTTCATGTTGCTTAGTGGATCTTGAAGAGCTGAGCCAAGGCAGGAAGGCCCAGATGTCAGCCCTGAAGGGGGCAGGTATTTCTCAGGGGTGCTTGACAGTGAGGTATCTGTTTCTTTCTTCTTGCCTCTGTATTTGTAAGTCGAGAACCTCAACAGCCTGGCTCTGGGGTTCTTGTGTGATAATTGGGTGCAGCCCCTTATTAACTGGGACCAGGTGGGGCCCTCCAAGAGGGCGCAGGTCCTTCTATGGGCTATTCTTCTGAGGATTGACTCTGTACAGCCCATCCTCTGAGAAAAATATTCCCCTTCTAAGGAAAAACACTGAGTGTGATGGTTCATCCTCAGTGAAGTTGAACTTCAGAGGTTTCTTCCCTCCCGACAAATACCTCCATCAATCTGTATACAAACCCCTTTGTTGTGGCTTCTCCAAGCCTTGTCCCAAGGCTCTGTGCCTGCATAGTTTAATCAGATTTGTGAGATGGTGTTTCCTACTGCTAAGTCACTTCAGTCGTGTCCGATTCTGTGCGACCCCATAGACAGCGGCCCACCAGGCTCCTCCATCCATGGGATTTTCCAGGCAAGAGCACTGGAGTGGGGTGCCGTTGCCTTACAGATAGTGACAAATCTATAAATGGAATGTGTGCTGTTTCTGTAGTCTTTACAAATGCCCACTCAGGCCCAGGTTTTCCATCCTCTCCATGGGTCCCCTCTCTGGCTGATGCCACCAAGGTCAAGCTGTGATTATGGGCAATGACTTTTGTTGGCCATTCACTGTGGGCAAGGTGCTCCACTATGGGTGTGTGAGTAGGGGAAACACAACCAATTAAATCTCCCAGTGTGGGAAGATGAGATGTTCATGAATATCCTAAGTGCAGGGGGAAGTGAAGCAGGAGCCAAGAGGGCAAGACATGGGCACTTTTGACTGGGAAGATCCCAGGAGGCTGCCTGGAGGAGGTGGCATTTCTGGTGGCCCTTGAAGGCTGATTAGAAGGCTTCTGGGACAGGGTTTTTGTGGGAGGTGTAGAGTAGGAAGACCCTGCAGACAGTGATGTGTGGGTCAGGTGGGAGGAGGTGTGGACAGGAATGGGAGGGGAATAGGGAGAGCGCACGAGGGCTCTTATGCAAGACAAGTGAGAGGGAATCAGGGCGTTGGTAATGCAAAGGCAAGGGAGGGCAACCTTATGTGTCATTCTCTGTGAATGAGTGGGGCATCTGCCTGGATCCTGGGGATGGAGAAGGCGGGGGGAATGTGGCCACAGTGCTCTCGGTTCCCATCTCCTTTAAACACACCTGCTTTTAGCTGTTCTAGACCCTGCATTTTGGCATCTGACTCATTCAAACCAAAGATTCTGCTGCTTAAACAACACACTGAAAATCACTAGGCAGCATGTCTGTGAAGGCTCCTCCTAATTCTAAATGGAGCCCATGCTTCTTGGTAACCCCAATTTCCTGATGCTTTGGGGGTATTTTCCTATGATTCTCATGCATCTGGTCTTTTGTCCATGCTCAGGGATGAGCTTCTAGAAGGCAGGGAGCATTTATATACTCGGTTGTTAAAGTACCCAGTATGGGTGTGTACACAAGCTTTCCATTACTGTTCCTGGGGTGTTGCCGCTGGTGCTCCAAACAGGCTTCTGAGTTCCCGCTATTTCCCTTGTCTGAAAACTGGCCAGTGGGCACCTAAAAGGTGTGATGGAAAGGAACTGGGCAGCAGACCTGGGTTCTAATTCTGCTTGTCACTCCTTAACCTTGGGACTGGGGCCATTCACAAAGGCTCTCCTGTTCTTGGTTTTGCTTTCAGTGAAATAAGAGAATTTTTTAAAAGCCGTGTTTCCTAAATGTGGCCACGGGGAACTATGATGACTACAGTATGTCCAGACTGTCCCGAATTTTATAGGCTCAAGACATATTGTACACACTTGTATGTGTATGCCTGTATGCTCGGTAGCTTCAGCCATGTCTGACTCTTGGTGACCCTATGGATTACAGTCCACCAGGCTCCTCTGTCCTTGGGATTCACCAGGCAAGAATACTAGAGTGAGCTGCCATGCACTCCTCCAGGGGATCTTCCTGACCCAGGGATCAAATCCGTGTCTCTTACATCTCCCACATTGGCAGGCAGGTTCTTTACTGCTAGTGCCACCTGGGAAGACCCAGTGTCTTGTACATATGTAATTATTTTTTAGATATATTTAGAAGCAGTTGGTGATGGGCAGGGAGGCCTGGCGTGCTGCGATTCATGGGGTCGCAAAGAGTCGGACATGACTGAGCAACTGAACTGAACTGAACTGAACTGAGAAGCGGTTGGAACTTACAAAATGCACGTCCATTTTAAAATGTTACTGAGGTATACACGTGCTCCCCATCCCTAACCCTCCTCCCTCCCCCCTCCCCACACCCATCCCCCCGGGCCGTCCCAGCGCACCAGTCCCAAGCATCCAGCACCGTGCACCGAACCCGGACTGGCACCCCGCCTCACACATGACACTTCACATGCCTCAATGCCACTCCCCCAAATCCTCCCACCCTCTCCCTCGCCCACAGAGTCCACAAGACTGTTCCATACATCAGTGTCTCCTTCGCTGTCCCGTATACAGGGTTATCGTTACCATCTTTCTAAATTCCATATATATGCGTTAGTATACTGTATTTATGTTTTTCCTTCTGGCTTACTTCACTCTGTATAATAGGCTCCAGTTTCATCCACCTCATTAGAACTGATTCAAATGTATTCTTTTTAATGGCTGAGTAATACTCCATTGTGTATATGTACCACAGCTTTCTTATCACGTGTATACCTGAAATTTAAAAAAAAAAAAAAAAATTAAAAAATTAAAAAAATTAAAAAAAAAAAAAA
>NW_011494787.1:3611345-3624679 GCF_000754665.1 Bison bison bison
AAGTTACTTCAGTGAGAGCTGAAGTAGCACAGGGAACTCTAAAAAAAAAAAAAAAAAAATTGGAGCATTTTAACTTATCCTATTCCCATATTTCTCAGCTCAATGATAACCTTGAAAATCAACAGTTTTGTAAGGAAGGTAACTATGAAAAAAAAAAAAATGTTACTGAGTTCATAGTACCTGTTAATGGCAAGTGTAATAAAGACTAACGTTTATTAAATGCTTGCTCATTGTGAATTATGGTAAGTGGCTGTCTCATGTTGGACTTGCAGGCCCAGAGAAGGGAATTTGTGTACAGGGGACTCTTGCAGGATTTCTCTGAGAATGGAAGAATCAGGACCGAGGAAGAGAAGAAACCACGCTGGGCTGTGAGTTCAGGGGAAGCCCCAGGCTCAGCCTGCTCACATGTGGGGGCTCTGGAGTGTAAGTTACATCATGGAGTTTGTCCTCACTGATGGTCAGGGGATCTGGGCTTTTGTGTACTCACCCCAGTCTGTCATGGGCTCAGCATCACCACAGTGGGGTAATGGTGGTGCTGGGGTCCAGAAAATCCCAGGTACTTCTGACTTTTTGTGCCACACACCATGAAGCAGCTTCACCAGGCTTCAAGAGTTAGAAGATGAAGGGAAAAAAAATCCAAACAGCCTCAACCAGGAGTGGCCAGAGGACAGGTGCATAGAAACCATGCAAGTACTCTAGAGGTTCTGGTGGAGTGTTCACAGGACCTACTTGCTCATTCTCAGCTCACTCAATCTGATAAAAGAAATTTTCACATATTGAGATATAGGGAAATTATTCTTGCTTTTCCATAAATTATTAACTTGAGTCTTTTGCTAACTAAAAGAGCCTGTTTGTGGCGAGTTAAACATACACTGGACATCTGCTTTAATTATTAGAGAAAAATAAAAGTAAAAATTATTGACCAAAAGTAAAGAAAGTCCATGTTCAAAATAAGGATTAAATGCCTCTCTTCCTGGGATGCTGATGTTGGTCCCTGTTTAATGATAAGACTCCCTTCCCAGGCACCAAAGCCATACTGACTCACTGCCTACAGGCTGGTCTGTTCTTTTTTTTTTTTTGAAACCTTGAAGAAATGTAACCCTGATTTGTTTAATGTTCTTTGTTTTTTGTCTGTTCAGTTGCTAAGTTGTGTCCGATTCTTTGAAACTCCATGAACTGCAGCCCACCAGGCTTCCTTGTCTTTTACCATCTCTTGGAGTTTACCAAAACTCATGTTCATTGAGTCAGAATGCAATCTTTGTCCTGACAAGATATAAATATAAAATTGTGCTGGAAACCATGCTTTTCTGGAGCAGTTCCTCAGAGACATTTGGAAAATTGGCTTTCTGGCTAGCCTTCAGTTTCACTGAAGTAAAACTCTTTTCCATTCTTATTATTGACTGTGTATTGTTTATTTCATTTACAAATCCTTATAACAGCCTTGAGAAGTAAGTATTATTGTCTCCATTTTACAGGAAAGTGAGGCACAGAGAGGTAAACAAATATGCCTGTGGTCACACAGCTACTAAGTGGCAGACCCAAGACTCACAGCAAGAAGCCTATGCTTTCCCACCATATGGCATAGCACTCCTTGCTTCCCCAAACCCAGCAGCTGTCATGTATGTAATCAAGAAAATTTGAGGAATGAGTGAACAAGATATTGGTGTTCTGGGTGGTGGTCTAACATTTGATGACATCATAATCTCTCGCCAGTTTGTGCTCTGATTTCAAAGCAATTTTAGGGGCAATTTTGGATTTCAGTTATTTTCTGTCTTAACAGTCACTCTGACTGAAGCAATTTAAATCAAAATCAAAAGGTCCAGCCGTAGTTGGTTAATAGCTACGAAAACAATGGCCAGAGGTGAAAGATTTTTAGAGAACTACAAGGTACTTCTGTTGGCAGAATAGAGAGATGGCTATTTGGGTGGGAAACAAGGTGATCTGGATTTCTAGTTTCAGCAAAATTACTTAATTGACAACATATGTTTCCCAGTTACCATAGCAGACTGGGAGGGTGGCTTTTAAGTGGGGGACATGTAGAACAGTGCAAGATGGCCAATTTCTAAGTATAGCAAGGGGAAAGACTGCCTTCTAGTTATGTTAAATACTTGGCATTAATTGTCTCTTTCCCTCTGTAATCCTGTGTTCATGAGGACAGTGACACATGGGTCACTTTGAGAATTCCATGGGTGGTGAAGCACTCTACAACTGTGCCATGGGCAATAGCCAATGGTTGAGGGCACTCAGGGCAGGGGGAGGACTGACCTTGATTAACAGTGGTTTTCAGTAAGGGACAGTATCCTTGCCCTCCCCAAGGGTTTTTGGAAATATGGGAGGATGTTTTCTTGCCACAGTGAATAAGTTGTCACATGATGAGTGTATGTGAGCTACTGGAATTTAGTTCTCAGGGGAACTAAATATCTTGCAATGCACAGGACAGGCCCACTTGAAGAAGAAGTCTCACTCTAAATGATAATGATACCAGCACTGAGAAACTCTGGGAGAAGTGATTTGAAGGAAACAAATCATCTTCAGGTATGAGACACAATGGCCTTTGAAATGACTTACACTTTCCCATGTGCCTCTGGAAAAACACACGTGAAATTAGAGGGAAACTGAGTATCTCAGCAGTTAAGGCTGCTCAGGCTGGACTTGCTGTTATCTTTGGTAGTGAGCTCCCTATCCCTGGAGGTATTCAAGAAGAGACTAGTTGACCTCATCTTAGGGATATTGTAAAAAGGATACCCAGACTCAAAATCAGCATGGATTACATGATCACTGAGAGGTATCTTAGTACCAAGATACTGGGATTCTTCTTATGGTTTATTCTTAGAATTCCAGGTGAGGTTGGGAAGAAAAGAGTTAAAACTGAAAATCATACATGTATGTGAGGTCTAGTCTGGGACAAGAAGGTTGGACTGAAGGAACATGAGTGTAGCATAAGGAGATAAAGCAGAAAGCACATCATGCTGGGAAGGCCTCTGGGTTGGGAGTCAGCCAGCCCTGATTCCTGCCTCTGTGGTGAGCTCACTGGTGAGTGTAGAGCTGGGCTCATCACATTTTCTTTGCATCTGTCAGGTGATGATGCTCAGTGGTTCAAGCTCAGAATCTGTAATTCTATAGTTCAATGGTAGACTATGTTCTTTGATATAATTCTACTGTAGTCTGAGACAAATACTTTATTATTCTTTCCCAATATGTGAAATAAAAATGTCTATTTTTTTTAATTCATAAGGAAATAGAATTGAGTAAGCATGAAGGCTAGACTATCTACCTTAATGTTAAAAGTAAAATAACTGTCATTTTGAGATTTTTCTTTTCTAACACCAGCCTATGAGTTCTAGTACCTGTAGGTAAATGAATCTCACAAAGTTGCTTGCTTCCTTCACATATCCTTGAAACCCTTATTTTTGGAGCCTAGTGCCTCATCACAGAAAACATATTATAATATTCTCACATCCCCATTAAATAAAATGTACACATATTAATATGTTTTTATTCTGATAAAATGTTTTATGAGCATTTAATTAAATTATGGTGAGTTTTATATTTTGGAGATAATTTTTTTTCTAATTCAAACTTTTGGTAGAACTTTTAAAGACTCAGAGTTACTCATCACTTTTAATAATTCATCATAAATGTCTTTAGAGAAAGTCAGGAACAAGACAAGGGTGCCCACTCTCATCACTACTATTCAACATAGCTTTGGAATTTTTAGCCACAGCAATCAGAGAAGAACAAGAGATAAAAGGAATCCAGATTGGAAAAGAAGAAGTAAAACTCTCACTGTTTGCAGATGACATGATCCTCTACATAGAAAACCCTAAAGACTCCACCAGAAAATTACAAGAGCTAATCAATGAATACAGTAAAGTTTCAGGATACAAAATTAACATACAGAAATCCCTTGCATTCATATACACTAACGATGAGAAAACAGAAAGAGAAATTAAGGAAACAATTCCATTCACCATTGCAATGAAAAGAATAAAATACTTAGGAATAAGTCTACCTAAAGAAACAAAAGACCTATATATAGAAAACTATAAAACACTGGTGAAAGAAATAAAAAATGACACAAATAGATGGAGAAACATACCATGTTCATGGATCAGAAGAATCAATATAGTGAAAATGAGTATACTACCCCAAACAATCATCAATTCAATGCAATCCCTATCAAGCTACCAATGGTATTTTTCAGAGAACTAGAACAAATAATTTCACAATTTGTATGGAAATACAAAAAACCTCGAATAGCCAAAGCAATCTTGAGGAAGAAGAATGGAACTGAAGGAATCAACCTACCTGACTTCAGATTATACTACAAAGCTATAGTCATCAAGACAGCATGGTACTGGCACAAAGACAGAAATATAGACAATAGAACAAAATAGAAAGCCCAGAGATAAATCCACACAACTATGGACACCTTATCTTTGACAAAGGAGGCAAGAATATACAATGGAGAAAAGATAATCTCTTTAACAAGTGGTGCTGGGAAAACTGGTCAACCACTTGTAAAAGAATGAAACTAGAACACTTTCTAACACCACACATAAAAATAAACTCAAAATGGATTAAAGATCTAAGTGTAAGACCAGAAACTATAAAACTCCTACAGGAAAACATAGGCAAAGCACTCTCTGACATAAATCACAGCAAGATCCTCTATGACCCACCTCCCACAATATTGGAAATAAAAGCAAAAATAAACAAATTGGACCTAATTAAACATAAAAGCTTTTGCACAATGAAGGAAACTATAAGCAAGGTGAAAAGACAGCCTTCAGAATGGGAGAAAATAATAGCAAATGAGGCAAATGACAAAGAATTAATCTCAAAAATATATAAACAGCTCCTGCAGCTCAATTCCAGAAAAATAAACAACCCAGTCAAAAAATGGGCTGAAGAACTAAACATTTCTCCAAATAAGACATACAGATGGCTAACAAACACATGAAACATCACTCATTATCAGAAATGCAAATCAAAACCACAATGAGGTACCATTTCATGCCAGTCAGAATGGCTGCTATCAAAAAGTCTACAAACAATAAATGCTGGAGAGGGTGCAGAGAAAAGGGTACCTTCTTACACTGTTGGTGGGAATGCAAACTAGTACAGCCACTATGGAGAACAGTGTGGAGATCCCTTAAAAAACTGGAAATAGAATTGCCATACAACCCAGCAATCCCACTGCTGGGCACACACACCAAGGAAACCAGAATTGAAAGAGACACATGTACACCAGTGTTCATCTCAACAGTTTACAATAGCCAGGACATAGAAGCAAACTGGATATCCATCGGCAGACGAATGGATAAGAAAGCTGTGGTATGTATACACAATGGAATATTACTCAGCTATTAAAAAGAATACATTTGAATCAGTTCTAATGAGCCTATTATAGTGAATGAACCTAATATAGCCTATTAAAGTGGAGCCTATAATAGAGAATGAAGTAAGTCAGAAAGAGAAACACCAATACAGTACACTAATGCATATATATGGAATTTAGAAAGATGGTAATGATGACCCTGTATGCAAGATAGCAGAAGAGACACAGACTTCTCCTGTAAACAACAGTCTTTTGGACTCTGTGGGAGAAGGCGAGGGTGAGATGATTTGAGAGAATAGCATGAAAACATGTATATTATCATACATGAAACAGATTGCCAGTCAAGGTTCAATGCATGAGACAGGGTGCTCAGGGCTGGTGCACTGGGATGACCCTGAGGGATGGGATGGGGAGGGAGGTGGGAGGGGGGTTCAAGATGGGGAACACATGTACACCCATGGCTGATTCATTTCAATGTATTGCAAAAACCACTACAATATTGTAAAGTAATTAGCCTCCAAGTAAAATAAATAAATAAAATTTTAAAAAGTCTTTAGAGAAAAAACATTTGGTAGAAAGACAAAATTCCTTTCTCAGAGTCTTCCTCTGTGCTCCAACAGGCTATGCCTTTCAGGTCAAGATGGATCTGGGTGCAGGAAGGGAGGGCATGGGGAGGCCATAGGTAATGGCCAAGTGGCTGCAGCAAATTTGTAGGTAGCTCTGAAAAAGTAGTGAGTGTATGTGTATGCTTATGTATGCATGCATTTGTGTATGTGGTAGTGAGGGTGATGGATGAAGATGCTGAGGGATAAAGGGATATGAGAGAAAAGACAGCACAGGGTCAATGGTAAGGTGTGGCAAGTAGAGTTCTGAGATTGCTCTCAAGATACCCAACCCCTGGCTTACACATTCTATATAATTCCTCCTTGCCCTCCCCCCGCCCCATTTGAATGTGTGAACACGATGAAATTTCACTCTTGTGATTAGGTTGTGTTATATGGCAAAGGAGAATGGGTTTTTTAGATTTAATTAAGGCCCTTAAACAGCTGACTTTAAGTTATCAAAGGAAAGACATCCTAAGTGGGCCTGACCTAATCAGGTGAACCCTCTAAAAGTTGGTCTAAAGATCCAAGATGAATAAGGCTGGAGGCACTCTCCTGTTGGCCTTTCCTATGGACTGAATGCTTGTCTTCCACCCCACCTCCAATCATATGTTGAAGCCTTGACCCCCAAAGTGATGGTTTTGGGGTTTTGGAGACAAAATCTTTGGAAGGTCATTAGGATTAGATAAGATTGTGAGGGTGGGGCTCTTATGATGAGGTTAGTGCCTTATAAGAAGAGACAACAGAGAGCTTGTTCCCTCTCTCTCTCTCCTACTGTCCCTGAGCACTTGCATATGCAAAGGTCACATGGGCCCACAATGAGAAGGTGGCTGTCTGCAATCCAGTGGGAGAGCTTCACAGAGCTCAACTACGCTAGAACCCTGATCTCTCCCAGTGAGAATATAACTTTCTATTGTTTAAGCCACCCAGTCTATGGCATTTTGTTATGGCAGCCTGAGCAGACTCATTTAACCTTGAACAAGCAAACTATCATATCGTCAGAGGGCTTCACAGCAGGACCAGCAGGTCTTTAGAAGCTAAGAGCCTCAGTTCTACAGCTGCACGTGTCTGAATTCTGCCAACAGCCAGTGAACTTGGAAACCTGAGTTCCAGATGAAAATGCAACCTTGTAAGATCCTGGGCAGAGAATCCCACCAAGAGATGCCCAGGTTCCTGACCCATGGAACTTCAGATAATAAATGAGTGTGGTTTAAAGCCACTTGTTGTTGTTCAGTCACTCAGTCATGTCCAACTCCTTGCAATCCCATGGACTACAGCCAGGCTTCCCTGTCTGTTACTATCTCCTGGAGTTTACTCAAACTCATATCCATTGAGTCAATGATGCCATTCAACTATCTCATCCTCTGTCACCCCCTTCTCCTCCTGGCCTCAATCTTTCCAAGCATCAGGGTCTTTTCCAATGAATCAGCTTTTTGTATCAGGTGGTCAAAGTATTGGTGATTTCTCATGTAGCATAGAACACTTACGCACAGTACCTGTTGGAGGGCTGCCTTTGGTCAGGACAAGACAAGATTTTGGGGGAGAGGTAACCTGTTTTCCCTCACTTCCTTTCTTAGTGCCACTCAGTTGAATTTTTGCACCTGTATGATTCACAGTATATTTATCTCAGGAAAAACAAGGAGACTTTGTGCATTGGCTTCATTATTAAAAGTCCAGCTGCTCACGAATTCTGTGTGTGATGGAATTTCTGTGCTGAAACACTTTGCAAGTTTTCCTAGGAAGGTAGCTCAGGATGGAATTAGGAAAATGAGAGGCTTTTATCAGCCATGGCTTCAAGGAAAGCTGCAGTGCCACAGGAGACTAATAATTCCTTTCCGGATACTATTTCCAATTCTTCTCTCTGTTGCTGACAGTTGCTCTTTACTTGTTCTCAGACGAATTCTACCAGTCAGCCTTCAGCTGGAAGTGTGTCTGGTCACCAGGAGGTTGTCTGCTCTGCCTTCCTCCTGGAGAGATGAAAAAACTGGGAACTCACCCTGTTGCTCTCGAGTTTCCTGTCTTTCTTGACTCAGCATTAGGCAGAAAGAAAGTTGAGTTTTGATAGAAAAAAAATCTCTCTGACTCTTCCCTCTCAGGGCAGAGAAAGAAAATATATCCAGGAACCAGAACCCAGATGGGTGTGAATTGCACAATTTCCAGGAAACTTGATCTTGTATCCTCCACTTGACTAGGGACTGTGTCCTCCTACTGATGGAGTCTCTTTCCCTCATGACCCAGGTCCTCTCCATAATCCCTCTCTCAAAACCTGTTCCTTTTCATTATGTGGCCATAATTATTTCTCTGTCAAGCACATAACCTAACACCTCTCCGTGCACAGTGCCAAGGTTTGAAACCATAATAAGCGCAATGCTCACCTTTGAAGCCATTATTTCGATCATTAGAACACAGTTTATTCCTCAAGAGGACATTAACATTTGAAAATGTGTCAACCAGAATAAGAAATTCATCATGATCATGGACTACCAGCCAACTGATTAGAATGCAATGTTCCAATCTTCCTAGATTTTTTTCAGCAGTCTAACATCTCACATCAGTTTATGTTTTTCAGATGTTTTTAAGTTGTTCAGTTCCCAGTGAATTGTTTGTGAAGATCAGAGAAGTTGATTATTAAACACCAAACTAGGAAAGAAATGCAACCAGAAGAGGGCAAAGGGATCCACTGAGTGGATCAGAGCTGATGGAAGAGTCTGGTCCCCAGTCCACGAAGCCATTCTATTCTAGTGCAACTCAAAGCCAACAATGATCTCTGTATTTGGGCACCTATAATTTTCAACAAAAGTGAGTCTGGTTGCCGTGCTGAATTTCTTAGAAGACTTTAATGAAATCACCTCTGAAGTTCAATTGGTAGGGAGTAAAGGACAAATATTCCACTTCTTCCTAGAAAAAAAAAAGCCACATTTCACCATTAATAGCATGAGAACCATTAGTTGAAAACACCTAGCAAAAAAAAAAAAAAAAAAGTGTAGGTTGGAAAGTAAAATATAAATTCCCGGGGAGCTGAAACCCACAAGGGTTAATATGTCAACCTAGAGATTTTCTGGATGGTCTTTGTCATTAGGGTAGCACTACTTTCTAAAGCTTAGGGAGGGAACCAGCAAAGAGAGATGGTGCAATTAGAGTGACCTTAACCATTGACCCTGCAGTTTGGGGATGTATTTGAAATGGGGAATATTTTTGGTTCTGTATTCCACAGCTCTTCACCTGTGGGTCTAATCTCCTCCTATTATCTAATGCTGTGTGATGAACCACACAAATTTTAGTGGCTTCAAACAGAAATATTTATTTTGCTTATGAATTTGGGCAATAGAGACTGTTGGGAAGTCAGCTGGGGTAGCCTAAAGACTGGGGTTGGAATCATCTGAAAGTCATTCACTCCCATATCTGGGGATTAATCCTGGGAGGATTAGAACAAGGGGGCTAACACAGTTGGGGTTCCTTGGGCATCTTTCTGTTTCCATGTGGCCCCTCCAGCTACTTATATGTCAGCTCAGCATTCCAAGGTCCATGTTCTAAGAGAGATCTAGGCTGTGGTCAATAAACTGCACTGTACACTTAAGCCTTTATTAAGATGGTAGATCTCATGTTAAGTGTTCTTATCATAATCAAATAAAATTTATAAATGAGAGAGTGTCAGGAAGAAGACACATCACCATTTGTGACCCAGTCTTGGAAGACATGCTGCATCACTTCTGCTGCTTTCTGTTTGCTGGATGTGCATCGCTAAGCTGGCCCACATCCAAAGGCAATGGGATTCCACTCCACTTTTAATGATGTCAAAGAATCTGCAGACATATCTTTAAAGCACTGCAAATCACTAAAATGTTTTGGAGAATCTCTGCCAGCATCTATGCAGACACATGAGCTGTGGCCCCACCCTCATTTAGGTGCATCTCAGCCTGGATATAAGGTCATACTAAGTAAGATGACAAGAGGGAAAAACAGTGAAACACATAGAGGAACATTATTGCTAAAAGGGATTAATTAAGGAACAAAGCTAAAGACAGAGCTAGGAAATCTGAGGTTCCATGTTACTGCAAACGGCATTATTTTGTTCCTTTTAATGACTGAGCAGTATATATATTCCAATATATATTGGAATACATTACATATATATATATAGATAGATAGATAGATAGATATATACACACACACCACATCTTCTTTATCTGTTGATAGACATTTAGGTTGTTTCCATGTCAAAGTCAAGAAATATTGATCAAAGTGCTTTACGCTGTGCTAGATGTTTTTACACGCATTTTATTATTTAATTGTCAGGACAGCAAACGTATGTATTAACTCATAATAAGATTTCAGAGACTTAATTTTAAGGACAAATAGAGTAAATACTGCAGGAAAGCAGGAAAGCTTTAGAAAACCTAATTCTCATTTACCTTAGGGCAATAGTCCTCAATTCTTAATTGGGGTAATTTTGTATCCTCCCAGGGATGTTGGCAATGTATGGAGACATTTTTGCTTGTCACAACTGTGAGGCTGGGGACAAGAAAGGGGCCTTCTATTGGGCAGATGTCAGGATACTGCTAAAAGTTCTATAATACACAAGACAATACCCAATAACAAAGCATTATCTGGTTCCACATGTCAGTAGAAATGAGAAAACCTGCCCTAGAGATGTGATAGAATCTAAAAAGCAGATTGCAATAAATACTCATGAAAACTCACTCCTTCATCTACATGTTGTTCAGCTCACTAAGTTGTGTCTGATTCTTTGTGACCACATGGACTGCAGCATGCAAGCCTTCCCTATTCTTCACTGCTCCTGGAGTTTGCTCAAACTCATGTCCATTGAGTCGGTGATGTCAGCCAACCATCTCATTCTCTTTTGACCCCTTCTCCTCCCGTCCTCAATCTTTCCCAGCATCAGGGCCTTTTCCAGGTTTACAGAAGAGGAATCAAAGCTTGGATAGGTTAGATTGAAGATAAAGGCAAGATTCAGATCCAGGGTCTCTGACTTCAAAGGTGTCCTGCTTTCCTTTAACCAGGTTTCTCACCCTCAGCATTATTGACATTTAGGACCAGGAAGTCTTTGCAGGGAAGGCTGTCTTGTGCTTCTTGGGATGGCCGGCAGCATCCCTGACCTCTACCCACTAGATGCCAGTAATGCTCTCCACCCAGTTGTGACAACCAGCAATGTCTCCAGATATTGCCCAACGTCCCTTGGGGGGCAGAACTGTCCCAGTTGAGAACCACTGTTCTAAACCACACAGCCGAGCTAATTAAAAGTTGTGGTGCTTAAAAATCCATACACCTGCAATTGAGAAATGCCACTGGAATTCATGTCTTTACATTTGCACACGTTTTTGTGTGTTTTAGAAAACTGAAGCACTCTCATGTGTGGTCTCTCAAATCCAGTAGGAGACAGTAAACGATTTGTCATATTAAGTAATTTTGGGTGTAGTTGGCTTATAGAAACACATCTTCATTTGGAATGTCCTTTCAGGAATAAGTTGCAGAATCAAACAAAGCTTCTATTAATAATATTAAGTAAAGAGAAAATGTGGTAATTTGCAAGGTGTTCTGCTCTGTCTGACACAGTCTAGGTAAAATCAACGTGGGAGGATCTCTGCTTTAGCTCTCCCCAAGAGCCCCTTGGCATGTGTACAAAGCTCTGCTTCTGAGAGCAGTCAGGCTGCCCTTTCTATGCAGAGAGAGCGTGAGTGAGCAGAGTTTGGAGAGGAACTTGGCACAGCCCCTGCTGACTTCATCCGGCCTGCCAGTCTGAGCCGATTTGTAAGGCTGTGTTTGGTGCCAGGGACAGGGTGGGAAAGGGAAAGTACATTCAAACAAAAGAATGCCCCTGAAGTATCTGAAAAGAGGCTTTTAGCACCATTCTTTTGGTGCTCTCAACCAGACGGAAGGTGCAAAAGTTGAAAAAGCAGCCACAACCGCTTTGGAGAAGCGTTTTGTGGATTCAACACAGTGATATTATCGCATCTATTTGTTGGACAAAGGACTTCATTGTATCACAAAATAAAACATGTTTCTCCTTCCACTTCCTGCTTTGTGATGTGTCTTCAAAAGTGAGCTTGCAAAAGAGCAGCCTGGAAACTTGGCAAAGGTGGTTTTTTTGACAAGCGCCTTCCCAAATATCTGATTGAAAGGGTTTTCAGACTGTTTTCCTGGCCTACTGTGCAATTTGCAAACGATCCCCTTTTTTGGTCAGTTGGGGGTGAGGGACTGATGCAAACCATTGAAACTCATTTCTGACATTTATAGACAAAACTCTTCCAAGTTTGTTAGTTTTCAGCACAGGCAGCAACTGAATGGTCTTGCCATCAATTATGGTTTTCATGTCAGGACGCCCAAATATCCTGGACCCCAAATATCCAGTTCCAGGGCTATTTTCTGCTTCTCCTCCCTCCCTCCCATTCTGGATCCCTCATGAACACCCTCCAAAGTCCTGGTAAATTCTAACTAGTGGTTAAATTCTTTATCTTCAAAGTTTGAACAGATTCTCAAGACACTGAAACACTGCATGACCTGAAGATGGAATTCATTCTCAGTAAAAATCTATTAATAGTCAAGGCCACAGATGGAGAGAACAAACATGGAAACAGGGGTGTGGCGGGGGGAAATAGGAGTGGGATGAACTGCAAGACTGGGATTGACATATATATAATATTGATACTGTGTATAAAATATATTACTAACGAGAACCTACTGTATAGCTCAGGAACTCTATACTCCTTCCCATCCAAAAAAGGAGGATCCAAAAAAGAGAGGATATATATACACACATTTAGCTGATTCACAGCAGAAACTAATACAGCATTGTAAAGCAACTATACTCCAATAAAAATTAATTAAAAAATCTACGCAAGAAATTCTCCCCAGCCAAGAAATCTGGAGTCAGGATGTAAGGTCAATTTCCCGTGAATGTAAAACTGCATGCTGCTGCTAAGTCGCTTCAGTCGTGTCCGACTCTGTGCGACCCCATAGACGGCAGCCCATCAGGCTCCCCCATCCCTGGGATTCTCCAGGTAAGAATACTGGAGTGGGTTGCCATTTCCTTCTCCAATGCATGAAAGTGAAAAATGAAAGTGAAGTCGCTCAGTCGTGTCCGACTCCTAGGGACCCCATAGACTGCAGCTTACCAGGCTCCTCTGTCCATGGGATTTTCCAGGCAACAGTACTGGAGTGGGTTGCCATTGCCTTCTCCAGTAAAACTGCGTAGTTTATCTCAAAAAGTTAGATATTGTATGAGTCCATTTACAGAGCATTCTCAATATGACAAAATTAGAGATAGGGAGCAGATCAGTGGTTGCCAGGGATTAGGTAGGAAGGGTGTGACTCTAAAGGGATTGCATAGAGAATTCCTTTGTGGTGACAGAACAGGTCTGGATCTTAAACAG
>NW_011494787.1:3624905-3626032 GCF_000754665.1 Bison bison bison
AGGATAAAAATGTCATGGGAGGCAAGGACATACCACCCCCCACCCCGCCCCCAAAAAAAGTCCATGCAAAGATTGGTGAAATCTGAAGAAAGTTTGTAGTCCTGTTAATTGTATCATCCCAGTGTTAACTTCCTGGTTTTGAGAATGTGCTGTAGATATATAAAATGTCAGTAGCAGCTGGAGGATGGGTACACAGAACCTCCCTATACTCTTTTTACAATTTTTTGTGCATCTATAATTATTTAAAAAGATAAAAAATTTCACCCCAAACTGTATATCATTATAGCATCTATCATGGGAGAGAAGAGATGACCCATCTTAATCTTAGGCAATTAAGAAATGAATGAGGTGAACAACTGAATAAATGAAGGATCTTTTGCATTATATTAGTGGAAATTTAAAAGAATCAGCACAATAGATGACATTTTTTAGTACTTGCTATGTGTCAGACACTGTGCTAAGGATTTTAAGCATTATCTCATTTAATCCTCTTAAGGATTTTATGAAAAAAAAAGATAATTTAAAAGATAATTCTACATATTTAGTAAAACTGTTGAGAAAAACATGGAAATTATGAATGACTAAAAAAAATTGGGATATTGATTAAAACTGGTTGGTAGGAAGAGCAATGCTGTCATGGGGTGGGGAGGTGGATGTGTGGAGAAAAAACAGAGGTTATATAGATATTTGTTGTATCATTGGTTCTATTTTTATTTTATTTTTAAAAATTGCAGTATGGTTGATCTACAATACTGTGTTAGTTTCTGGCTCAGAACTGTGGGTCACTGTGATCACTGGCCAGGAACCACAGCAGATCCTCACAGAGAGCTCCCTGTTGCTGCTAAGTCACTTCAGTCATGTCCAACTCTGTGCAACCCCATAGATGGCAGCCTACCAGGCTCCCCCGTCCCTGGAATTCTCCAGGCAAGAACACTGGAGTGGGTTGCCATTTCCTTCTCCAATGCATGAAAGTGAAAAGTGAAAGTGAAGTTGCTCAGTCGTGTCTGACCCTTAGCATGGACTGCAGCCTACCGGGCTCCTCTGTCCATGGGATTTTCCAGGCAAGAGTACTGGAACTATCCATATGACTTCCAAATGAACAGGTGCAGTTGGGAAAATGAAATGGT
>NW_011494787.1:3626132-3629017 GCF_000754665.1 Bison bison bison
TTTTCCCTGTAAAATCTGGCAGCAGACTCATAAGTCATTAATTCCTCATTAGCCCCTGGCCCCACATAGACATATAATCAAATCCCAATGATTCATATTGATGAAGGGGGCAAGTGTTCACACTTTCTTGTCCCAGTGCCTTTAGGATGTGGAAAAGAGAGGGAGCCTGGAACAGGCACCCTAAATGTTAAGAGCTGCAAAGGGTCTCTGACAGCACTGGGCCAGCCACTGAATTTTGCAGATGAAGAAGACAAGTGTGGAGAAGCTAAGACTTATTCTGGAATCATTGCTGATGGTAACTTCAGCCATGGAATTAAAAGACGCTTGCTCCTTGGAAGAAAAGTTATGAACAACCTAGACAGCATAGTAAAAAGCAGAGACGTTGCTTTACCAACAAAGGTCCGTCTAGTCAAAGCTATGGTTTTTCCAGTAGTCATGTCTGGATGTGAGAGTTGGACTATAAAGAAAGCTGGGCACCAAAGAATTGATGCTTTTGAACTGTGGTGTTGGAGAAGACTCTTGAGAGTCCCTTGGACTGCAAGGATATCCAACCAGCCAATCTTCAAGGAAATCAGTCCTGAATATTCATTGGAAGGAGTGATGCTGAAGCTGAAACTCCAATACTTTGGCCACCTCATGCGAAGAGTTGACTCATTGGAAAAGGCCCTGATGCTGGGAAAGATTGAAGGCAGGAGGAAAAGGGGACGACAGAGGATGAAGTGGTTGGATGGCATCACTGACTCAATGGACATGAGTTTGAGTAAACTCCAGGAGTTGGTGATGGACAGGGATGCCTGGTGTGCTGCAGTCCATGGGGTTGCAAAGAGTTGAACACGACTGAGCAACTAAACTGAACTGAACAGACCTGAATAGTCTGGATCCCAGAGCCCCAGACTCAGGACTCTCTACTACTCATGATACTTATATTCTCTATCAGGGTTTAAGGGTGCTCATAGAGACATCCACAAAATAGTCAGATGCAAAGACATGTGGGACGTTGGGAAAATAAACCAGGAAAACAAGATCAAGCTTGGAGTATAGCTTTTGTTCACTGAGTGCATTTTAAACTCTTTTCACAATACCAGGTGATCTTAGCTGCCTTACCCCAGTGTATGTCAGCTCTATGGAGAGGACCCAGCAAGTAGTTCCTTTCAAAGTATGTGACAGAACAGGGAAGTCTGGTGCTATTTGATCCTAATTTCTTTTAAAAAATTATAGAGGTAACATGTGACTATTTGGTCCCTGTAAAAGTTTGAACAGTACAGATGTATGTAGAATGAAAAATGAAAGCACCCATTCATTTCTTTCCTGGATGCCATTCTCTTCCCTATGGGAAACCATTGCTAACCATTTGGTTTTTATCATTCAGAATTTTTTCTATGTATTTATATATGGATATAAGACATACTTGTATGTAGTTTAAAAAGGTAAAAGGATCCAACTATTCATATTGTTCCGTGATTTGTTTTTTCTCTTAGTGTGTCTTAGACATCTTTCTGCCTGGGTCCATCTGGCCCTGCTTCCATTGTCTTTGTGACCACATTATAGGACCTTTGTCATAACTGTCTTCAGAGTGATGGCCATTGGACTGAATCCAAATGAACAAGGATCAGTGAATATTCTAGTGCTCGTGGCTCGGCATGGGCCATCTGTGTGTGTTTCATGGAATCAGAAGTAGAAGAGCCCATTGTCTGCATGTTTGACCAGATATTGTCAAGGTGGCCACCAAGAAGCCTATGATGAGTTACACTCCTACCCCAGTATATGTTTATCCATTTTTACACATTCTTTTTAATAAATAAATACTCTCAATCTTTAAAGATTTTGCCATTCTGAGGGAAGAAAGGGTATCATTACATTGCTTTAATATTCACTTCTGTATTTCCTAGTGAGGTTGAATATCCTTTCTTATCTGTCATGTGTGTTTCTTCTGCTAATTACCTAATCATATCTGGTTTCCTTTTTAGAAATATCATTCTTACCAATTTGTAGGCACTGTTTATGAACAGAGAGTGACTTTATTGTGGTGCAAATCTTTCTTCTTGGTTTATTGCTTTACTTTAAAGTGTGCTTATGGTGTTGTTTGCCTCAGAGATGCTTTACATTTGTGAATCATCAAATCAGTAATTTTCCTTTTATGATTCATACATTTTTTGTTTTGCTTTGGAAAACATCCCCCAAATTATAAAGTTATTATTTCAAACTTTCTTCTGACAACTTTTTAGTAGTAAGATCTTTAATCTAACCAGGATTTAATCTTGCATATAGTGTAAGAATCTGACTTTATAACTTCTTCCCAATTGGATAACCATTTGTCCCAAATCATCTATTATGTAGTTCACCCTCTTATGGTCATAATACTAAATTTGCATTTGGTTTTGAACCTGTATTCAATTTCATTGTTTCAGTTCAGTTCAGTTGCTCAGTTGTGTCCGACTCTGCCACCCCAGGGACTGCAGCAGGCCAGGCTTTCCTGTCCGTCACCACCTCCCAGAGCTTACTCAAACTCATGTCCATCGAGTCAGTGATGTCATCCAACCATCTCATCCTCTGTTGTCCCTTTCTCCTTCTGCCTTCTATCTTTCCCAGCATCAGGGTCTTTTCAAATGAGTCAGTCCTTTGCATCAGGTGGCCAAAGTATTGGTTTCAGCTTCAGCATCAGTCCTTCCAATGAATATTCAGGACTGATCTCTTTTAGGATGGACTGGTTGGATCACCTTGCAGTCCAAGGGACTCTCAAGAGTCTTCTCCAACACCACAATTCAAAAGCATCAATTCTTTGGTGCTCAGATTTCTTTATAGTCCAACTCTCACATCCATACATGACTACTGGAAAAACCATAGCCTTGACTAGATGGACCTTTGTTGGCAAAGTAATGTCTCTG
>NW_011494787.1:3629955-3630284 GCF_000754665.1 Bison bison bison
ACTCCTGCTTTCTTTTGGTCCCTATTTGCATGGAAAATCTTTTTCCAGCCCTTCACTTTCAGTCCGTATGTGTCCCCTGTTTTGAGGTGGGTCTCTTGTAGACAACATATGTAGGGGTCTTGTTTTTGTATCCATTCAGCCAGTCTTTGTCTTTTGGTTGGGGCATTCAACCCATTTACCTTTAAGGTAATTACTGATAAGTATGATCCTGTTGCCATTTACTTTATTGTTTTGGGTTCGAGTTTATACACTGTTTTTGTGTTTCCTGTCTAGAGAATATCCTTTAGTATTTGTTGGAGAGCTGGTTTGGTGGTGCTGAATTCTCTCAA
>NW_011494787.1:3630384-3630919 GCF_000754665.1 Bison bison bison
GATAATTTCCTTCCCCATTTTAGGGAAGTTTTCAACTATTATCCTCAAGTATTTTCTCATGGTCTTTCTTTTTGTCTTCTTCTTCTGGGACCCCTATGATTCGAATGTTGTAGCGTTTAATATGTCCTGGAGGTCTCTGAGATTGTCCTCATTTCTTTTAATTCGTTTTTCTTTTATCCTCTCTGATTCATTTATTTCTACCATTCTATCTTCTAATTCACTAATCCTATCTTCTGCCTCTGTTATTCTACTATTTGTTGCCTCCAGAGTGTTTTTAATTTCATTTATTGCATTATTAATTTTATATTGACTCTCTTTTATTTCTTCTAGGTCCTTGTTAAACCTTTCTTGCGTCTTCTCGATCTTAGTCTCCAAGCTATTTATCTGTGATTCCATTTTGATTTCAAGATTTTGGATCAATTTCACTATCATTATTCGGAATTCTTTATCAGGTAGATTCCCTATCTCTTCCTCTTTAGTTTGGTTTGGTGGGCTTTTATCCTGTTCCTTTATCTGCTGGGTATTCCTCTGTCTC
>NW_011494787.1:3632235-3633549 GCF_000754665.1 Bison bison bison
ACACAGGCGACCTAGTGGAGAAAAAGGAGAGTCCAAAGGGAGAGAGAGCAGTTAAGCCAGTAATCTCGCTCCCTAGTGAAAAATGGGTACTGAAGATTGGGTTCTTAAAGGTACAAAATTGGTAACAAATACATAAAAGCAAAAATTTAAAATCTAGAGTAGAGTTTGGAATTTCAAAAATACGATCTTAAAGAAAAGAAGAAGAAAAAGAAAGAGAGAGAGAAAAAAACAAACAAGAACAAACAAGGTCGCATAAATTATAAAAAAAAAAATAGGTACAAATTGATAACAAATACCAAAAAGCAAAAGTTACAAATCTAGAGTAGAGTTTGGAATTTCAGATATACAATGTTATTTAAAAGAAGAAGAGAAAGAAACAGAGAAAAAGAAAAAATAAAAAAGGGTCACAGAAATTATATAAAAACAAACAAAAATAAAACTATAGGTACAAAATTGATA
This sequence comes from Bison bison bison, assembly GCF_000754665.1. Taxonomy (NCBI): domain Eukaryota; kingdom Metazoa; phylum Chordata; class Mammalia; order Artiodactyla; family Bovidae; genus Bison; species Bison bison. The sequence goes on from NW_011494787.1 coordinate 3,632,695, forward strand.
ACAAATACTAAAAAGCTAAAATTAAAAATCTAGAGTAGAGTTTGGAATTTCAAAAGTACAATGTTAAAGAAAAGAAGGAAAAAGAAAAAAAAAAGGCCAAAAAAATTATTAAAAAAAATATATATATATGAAGTTTGCTTTAAAAAAAAATAGGGTCTTCTTTTTTTTTTTTTTGCAAAGTAATTGGTTATAAAAGTGGAGATTAAAGGAATAATAGAGGACTTAAATTTTTTTTTTTTTTAATAGGCTCACTTGTTCAGTCGCACTGAGGGGAGGTAGGGAGGGATGCTGCAAACAAATAACACTGGCGTGTGCTCGCAGTGCCTCAGCCACACTGGGTCTGCCCCCAGTTCACGGCGCGTGTGGCCTCTCTGCCCACGCTGCTCAGGCTCTAGGTTGCTCCGCCGCGAACCATCCGCGGCCTCCCTGGGCTGCCTGTACTTCCCAGGTCCAAGCAGCTCAGGTTCAGGCACTCGGGTAGTCCTCAGAGGCGCAGACTCTCAGTTGGGCCTGCGTTTTGTGCCCTTCCCAGATCCGAGCAGCTCAGGTGATGAGGTGTTTTGCACGCGTGATTGCTGCGACTTATCGCCTCCCCGCTGCTCGGTTATCTAGTTGTGTACCGGCACACCTTCTCAGGCAGATGTTGACCGTCCAGACCCCCAAGAAGTTTTAGTTAGCAAAGAAGCCTGCTTACAGTTTTATAGATAATGTCTCTCTGGGGCTGCGATTGTCCCCTTCTGGCTCTGGCTGCCTATCACCGGAGGGGGATGGTCTGCCACCGGCTATCTCTGTTCAGTCCTTTATTCCGTGTGCGGGCCTGGCGGTGTCATAGGTTAGGGCTGGCTTTTCGCGTGG
>NW_011494787.1:3634186-3652505 GCF_000754665.1 Bison bison bison
TTTTTACTCTCCTCTTTCACTGTCATCAAGAGCTCTTTAGTTCTTCTGTTTCTGCCATAAGGGTGGTGTCATCTGCATATCTGAGGTTATTGATATTTCTCCTGGCAATCTTGATTCCAGCTTGTGCTTCATCCAGCCTGGCATTTTGCATGATGTACTTTGCATATAAGTTAAATAAGCAGGGTGACAATATACAGCTTTGACATACTCCTTTTCCTATTTGGAATCAGTCTGTTGTTCCATGTCCAGTTCTAACTGTTGCTTCTTGACCTGCATAAAGATTTCTCAGGAGGCAGGTCAGGTGGTCTGGTATTCCCAACTCTTTAATCACTTTCCACAGTTGGTTGTGATCCACACAGTCAAAGGCTTTGGCATAGTTAATAAAGCAGAAGTAGATGTTTTTCTGGAACTCTTATGCTTTTCCAATGATCCAACAGATGTTGGCAATTTGATCTCTGGTTCCTCTGCCTTTTCTAAATCCAGCTTGAACACCTGGAAGTTCATGGTTCATGCACTGTTGAAGCCTGGCTTGGAGAATTTTGAGCATCACTTTGTTAGTGTGTGAGATGAGTGCAATTGTGCGGTAGTTTGAGCATTCTTTGGCTTTGCCTTTCTTTGGGATCGGAATGAAAACTGACCTTTTCCAATCCTGTGGGCACTGCTGAGTTTTCCAAATTTGCTGGCATATTGAGTGCAGCACTTTCACAGCATCATCTTCTAGGATTTGAAATAGCGCAACTGGAATTCTATTACCTCCACTAGCTTTGTTCATAGTGATGCTTCCTAAGGTCCACTTGACTTCACATTCCAGGATGTCTGGCTCTAGGTGAGTGATCACACTATTGTGTTATCTGGGCCATGAAGCTCTTTTTTATATAGTTCTTCTGTGTATTCTTGCTACCTCTTCTTAATATCTTCTGCTTCTGTTAGGTCCTACCATTTCTGTCCTTTATCGAGCCCATCTTTGCATGAAATGTTCCCTTGGTAACTCTAATTTTCTTGAAGAGATCTCTAGTCTTTCCCATTCTATTGTTTTCCTCTATTTCTTTACATTGATCACTGAGGAAGGCTTTCTTATCTCTCCTTGCTATTCTTTGAAACTCTGCATTCAAATGTGTATACCCTTCCTTTTCTCCTTTGCCTTTATCTTCTCTTCTTATCTCAGCTATTTTTAAGGCCTCCTTAGACAACCATTTTGGCTTTTTGCATTTTGTTTTCTTGGGGATGGTCTTGATCCCTGCCTCCTGTACAATGTCATGAACCTCCGTCCGTAGTTCTTCGGGCACTCTGTCTATCAAATCTAATCCCTTGAATCTATTTGTCACTTCCACTGTATAATCATAAGGGATTCAAATCATACCTGAATGGTCTAGTGGTTTTCCCTACTTTCTTCAATTTCAGTCTGAACTTGGCAATCAAGAGTTCATTGCCTTGGCTGAACTTGGCAATCAAGAGTTCATGATCTGAGCCACAGTCAGCTCTTGGTCTTGTTTTGTCAGAGTTCTCACAAAACATGGTCCACTGGAGAAGGGAATGGCAAGCCACTTCAGTATTCTTGCCTTCAGAATCCCATAACAGTATGAAAAAGCAAAAGATAGGACACTGAATAAATCAGTGGATAACTCCAGGAAGAATGACGAGATGGAGGCAAAGCAAAAACAACACTCATTTGTGGATGTGACTGTTGATGGAAGTAAAGTCTGATGCTGTAAAGAGGAATATTGCATAGGAACCTGGAATTTAGGTCCATGAATCAAGGCAAATTGGAAGTGATTAAACAGGAGATAGCAAGAGTGAACTTCAACATTTTAGGAATCAGCAAACTAAAATGTACTGGAATGGGTGAATTTAACTCAGATGACCGTTATATCTACTACTGTGGGCAGGAATCCCTTAGAAGAAATGGAGTAGCCATCATGGTCAACAAAAGAGTCCAAAATGCAGTACTTGGATGCAATCTCAAAAATGACAGAATGATCTCTGTTTGTTTCCAAGGCAAACCATTCAATATTACATTAATCCAAGTCTATGCCCTGACCAGTAATGCTGAGGAAGCTGAACAGTTCTATGAAGATCTACAAGACTTTCTAGAACTAACACCCCCCAAAGATATCCTTTTCATCATTTAGTATCATGTGAATAACACCCTATAAAATACTGATATTTCTCACCTTGATATTTTTTGTGCACTTGTTCCTTTATGTGAACTTTAGGTACAGCTTTTCAAGTTCCATTAAAAACACTGTTGATGTTTTAACTGGCATTTCTCTGAGTTTATAAATTAAGTATGAGATAATTGATATTTTATGAAAGTTAGTTTTCCCATTTATCTGGAAAAGTTTTTTTAGTACTTCAGTAAAATAGTTTTTTTCTGAAGGTTTGTGCATCTCTTTATTTGGTTATTTCTAGCTATTTCATAGTTTTTGTTCCTCTGGAGACTTTGAGATTTCATTGTAATTTCTATTAGTTTTTTTTTTTTTTGAATACAAAGCTAATTTTTTTTTAATGTTAATCTTGTAATTCACTGCCTTACTGAACTTCCTTATTGTTCTCTATGTTTTTTGGTTTAATTTTTTTGCTTTTAAAAAAATAGCTAATGTCATCTGACAATAACAACTATTTTATCCCTTTTTCTCCAATACTTATTAATTTTATTCACCTTTCTTACCTAATTGCGTTGATTTGAACTTCCAGAATAATGTTGTGTAGCATCTTTCTCTGGTTTGAATTGTAATCAAATGCCTCTACTATTTCACACTGAAGTATGATGTTTTCTTTAACACCTTTTATCAAGTTAAGGAAATTTTATTTACTCAGTAATATAGTAAGTTGCAATAGTAAATGTCCTAAATTTGAACCCTCATTGTAGTTCCTGAATAAGCCCTACATTTTAATGCCATTAAATTAGATGCCAAACCCTACTTGGCAATTTTAAATGGTTTATTAGTAAATAGAGGCCTAACGGAGAAGGCAATGGCACCCCACTCCAGTACTCTTGCCTGGAAAGTCCCATGGACGGAGGAGCCTGGAATGCTGCAGTCCATGGGGTCACTGAGGGTCGGATACGACTGAGCGACTTCACTTTCACTTTTCACTTTCGTGCATTGGAGAAGGAAATGCCAACCCACTCCAGTATTCTTGCCTGGAGAATCCCAGGGACGGGGGAGCCTGGTGGGTGGCCATCTATGGAGTCCCATAGAGTCGGACACGACTGAAGCGACTTAGCAGTAGCAGTAATAATAAAAACAGGAAACAGGAAATCAAATGTTTTCAACAAACATGCTCCTGCTGCTGCTGCTAAGTCACTTCAGTCTTCAGTCGTGTCCGACTCTGCGACCCCATAGACGGCAGCCCACCAGGCTCCCCCGTCCCTGGGATTCTCCAGGCAAGAACACTGGAGTGGGTTGCCATTTCCTTCTCCAATGCATGAAAGTGAAAAGTGAAAGTGAAGTCACTCAGTCATGCCCAACTCTCAGCGACCCCATGGACTGCAGCCCACCAGGCTTCTCTGTCCATGGGATTTTCCAGGCAAGAGTACCGGAGTGGGGTGCCATTGCCTTCTCTGTTCAACAAACATAGGAGGAGGCAAAAGCATGATAGGCATCTTGCCTTGTTCAAGAGGAGCTTCTATGTATAAATTGTTTTTCAATCTTAAAAAATATTTAATTAAAACATTTTAAATACTTGTGTTCAGCATACATTTAATCTTGAGAAAAGTGAACTATAACATGTTATTTCAGTAGAGCAAAAAAGGAAACAAAAACCTTCTTTAATCAACAAAAGTAAAAGAAGAAGAAAAAAGAAAAACAGCACAATGATAGCTCATAGAAAAAAAGGGTAACAGGAATGAGGATGTTATCAAATAGCAGTAATCAAAATAAAGGTGGTTATATCAAAATAGTCTACTAAGTGTAGTGACACTTACATTAAGTTAGAGAATAAATTCCAGTTATTTGATGTATACAAGAGTCACAGAAAATGACACAGAAACATTGCAAACAAAGGATGGAAACAGTTATATCAGACAATTTATGACCAAAAAAAGATAGAGAGGTCAATATTAATTTCTATGCAAATTAATTTCCAATTGACAGCCATCTTTTTTCCCTCTTTCCTTTCTCCCTCCTTCCCTTTCTCATTCACCTTCCCTTCACTCTGTCAGCTATCAATTTCCATAGAATGTTTGACAATACTTCACGGCACTATGTAATTTTGGATAAGTGCACATGAACAGACACACTTGATAGCTCGGATACGTTTTCCTAGCGCAAATGAAATCCCTGTTTCTCTTGGGATCACTACAGTTCTGGTTGGAGGTGTTGGTGCTTCTTTTGGAATGAAGAACAGTTATGGGTCCCAGCGGACTAGACTTCCCTTTTAGGTCAACCAGTAGTTTGTCTTCAGATGAAGGTTACAGTTTTCCCTTGGGGTAGCCCACAGTATTTAGGAAATTGCTTTGTTCCAGCCCCAGTATCTACTCTGAGAATCTCCAGTGTCAAAATGTCCATGTTATGGAGCTGTACTTGAGGTCAAAGCCAGCATCTGGCATTCTACCTGGGCAGGAGCACAGTTCTCCACAGTCTCAACGGGGCCCAGGCCTCGTCCAAGTCCTTCTGTCCCTACTGCCTCTGATCATACAGTTGTTTACAGTTATTCTTTGGAGGACTTCTCACTGCCTTTATGGAAGTCTGAATTCTTCAGATCTGTTTCCACTTGCTTTTTCTAGAAAATTCTCAAAGTTCTGATGTGTTAGTGGCCACTCTCTTGGTTTTTCAACTCTGCTAAAATTTATTATGTTTGTGCACTTCTCAGTCACATCAATGGAATTTGGAGAATGTGACCAGGCAAACACTTTACTTCAGTCAGCCATTTGAAACCTTCATTTGATCTTCCTCACTCACTTAAATGTGTCTGAGATCATTTTCTGGGAAAACTATCTCCAGAATTTTCTGCTTTGTAATAAAGTGTCAGACAGCTAAAGCTACAGTAGAAAACTCAGTTATTATCCCCACCTACAAATTAAAATGACCTTATTGTTCAGAAATAAAAAAAAAGTATAAAAAGAAAATTAAAAACTCTAAAATCCTAAAATCAAACATATTCATGTTAATAATTTGATCTGAATAGTTTTGAGTTGTTTATATACACACAGATATATTTTTCTCCATAAAATGAGGTTGTAGTCTTCAGTACAGCTAATATTTATCATGCAGTTAGTATATATCTCAGACAGTTTGCTGAGATTTTAAAAATTATTTTTAGTTATTTTATTTAGTCAATTTTCTCACTCATCCTTTTAACAGCCCTTCACACTTGAGATTATTCATAGCTCCTCTTTTAATGCTCACTGAGGTAAGTAACTTGCCCATGTTCATCTAAGATCCCCACTTTAAAAAAATTGTTTTTTGGCTATGTCACACAGCATTTGGGAAGCATTCAGAATCTCAGTTGCTTGACCAGGTATCACACCTGCAACACTTGCAGTGGAAGTGCGAAGTCTTACCTCTGGAGCACCAGGGGAGCCCCTTGTCTAACACTTTTAAGCCCTACATTCTAGTACTGCCATAGGTATATATATTGTTTTATACGTGTTTTGGAAAACAAATCCATGGATTCCTTTTTATGTAAGTAAAAATGTATCTATATCAGAAATTATAATTCTAATTTATTTTTCCAGAATAAACAGTGCTGTATTGCAGACTATTCACCAAGTTGTATCAAGCACTGATCAGGAGTCAGGCATTGTGTTGGGCACTGATGATAAGCCAGAGGCATTCTCTGACAACATTGGGTTTTACATTCTAGTGTGTAAACACTACACAATTACAAATGATGATACAAAAGACTCTTTAGTTACAAATGTAATCATATACCACTTAAATGTGGAATCTAAAAAAAGGGTACAAATGATTTTGTTACATGATTAAAAAGATTTTATAGCATTAATAAAAATTAAATAATAAAGTTTATTTTACCTTACAAAAAGCTGTCTATGATATGTGCACTTTAAAAACATCTTTAAACTGACTTATGGTTGCATTTTACTGTAATCAGAAAAAAATATTCCACATAATATTTTTTGAAATTTGTGATTTGTCTTACAGATAAGAACATAATCTTGTTTTTCAAATGTTCTATGCACTCTTTTCTATGGTTTTGGCTTATAGTATTATAATCATGACAATTTCATCAGGTCTGCTAGTCATGTTATTAAAATCTTCCGTATTGCTTATTAATTTTTTTTTGTATACAAAATTAATCAATTACCGATAAAGCTGTATTGAACGTTCTCATTATAATTCTGGATTTGTTCATTGGTCAAATAAAACTGTACTAATATTTTTTTTTAAAGATATGTGAGAGATACAAGATTCTAGTGTATGCTCAGCTTGAGAGCTTGTCTGACCTGGGAGGTTTGCGCAGCCATCTCTGAAGAACTGACATAATGGAGAAAAGTTTTGCTATTGCTTGCTGGTTTTTTTTTTTGCCTCTATGGTTCAGTCTGTGAGATGGTGTTAAGTAAAATCCAATCCAAGAAGCCTTTGAGAATGATATTAACCTAATGATGTTCTCACTAAGAATCCCTGGGATTAAGATCTTCTTGCTGTGTTCAAATCATCTGAATGAATTAAACATGTAATTGAAAGGCTCATCGTGTGCTACTCGAATGCTTGGCTGTACTAGAAATAAAATGAAAATGAAATCATTTTCTCTTTCAAATAAATATTATATATTGTGGGCTTCACTGGCTCCATTAGCACTATCCAATTGCACAGAGGCGATTATATTATTTATAACACATGCAGATACTAGGAGGCTCCTTCAACTTAAGGCAGATAAGCACTGTAGGATCATTTCCCTCCTTACTCAACTACCCAGAATTTCTTGTTGCCTTTCTCTAAAACCTATAGACTGGTGGATTTTTTCAAGACTCCAGAGCAGGCAGTTATTTCCAAAGGGTGTTTATTTGCTCAAAATAATCCAGCACCATCATGAGACTGGAATGAGAATTCCTTGTACTCTGGTTGGGTCATGATTTTGTTTGCAGGTTACCCTTCTTAAGCACTCAGGGTGTGTTATCAGCAAATAAAATGCCTGTCAAATTAGTCACTGACCCTGCAATATATTCTAAAAATCTGCAAAGGGAATCCAGTTTAAAAAAGTCCATATCATCTTCCTCCACAATATGATAAAAATGGAAAGAATAGATGATAAGATGGCCAACAGGCACATGAAAAAATGTTCAATATCACTAACTATTGGTGAAATGCAAAAAACAAACAGACCCAAACCACAACTATAATGAGGTGCCACCTCATACCAGGTAGAAAGGCCATCATGGAAAACTTTACATATAACGAATGGTAGAGAGGGTGTGAAGAAAAGGAAAACTCCTGCACTATTGGTGGGAATGTAAGTTTTAACAAAGATGAAATTTTACATGAAACCTGAATTTCCAGCTTCTCTGGGAAAATCAGAAAATCTGGAGACACCGGGTCAGCCTCCTATAAGACTGCAGTCTTACGTTTCTTCGTAGCATCTACCTTCTTCATGTGGGCCTTTGCTCTCAAGTGTTAAGAGTCCTCAGCACTCCTGATTGCGTTACTGGCCTTCCTTCCTGTCTGCTCACTGTGAGCATTTGTGTTTGTAGAATTGAGAGACAGATCATCTTATAGTCTGTTTTTGAGTGTCAAAAGATGCCTAAAAGTTATTGTTTCTTCCACTTTTATCTTCTAAAATTCAAGTTCAGTTCGCATTATTATAATCTATTTTGCATGTATAGCAATTATAGTAATGACTGGAATACCTTTTAAAGCTATAAAGTAATACAGTTTAAAATGAACATTAAATCCCCAAACTTATATTTAAGCATCCATCTGTCATGATAAAGATGGAAGAGAAGTCAGCTAACTGTTTAATTAGAGAAAAAAATTCTCTATCTTGCACTAAGCTTTGAAAAAGAAGGCTATCCTTCAATTGTGGACTTAATGCTGACTCTATTTAGGATTTACAAATGGATTTGTTTTGGAAGAGGACTCTTCTTTACCAGAGCCCTTTCTGGAAGAGAATTTAGATTTTGGCATGAATCCATCCTTCTGTGGTTCCTGAGTTGAAACTCAGCTCTTTTGTGTAGCCATGATAAATCATTTGATTTAGGAGAGCCATCAATGAAAGTAGCTGCTATTTACTTTGCTAGCATTAGTAGAATACTAATGTGATAGCTTGGTAAGAGTCTGAAAAGGTAAGAGGAAGAGAAAAAGAATTTTCATATTTACTAAAGATTTAAAACTCAAACCAGAGCAGAATAACTTGTATCTATTTTCATTGACAGTCTGACAGAAGGAGATGTTTTAATTTTTTTTTCACTCAAACTTTAGGATTAAAGAAAGGGGAAGGGTTAACCAAGGGAAGCTGTGGAAACAGTATAGAGATGTTTAATAAAATACCAAAAAAAAATTTCTAGATAGGAGAAAGTCATTCCAACTTTGGAGTGAGGCAGAGATAGATGATAAGGAAGACAAGTGAAAACTTGAAGACCTTTTGAAATCTCCAACAGAACTTTAATCAGGGGCTGCAGACCCATAGCAAAAGATCTGAACAAGATTGACTTGAAATTGTGTGTATATTGTATGGTCATTACTTATTACAGCTAATTGGTGTTTACTGTTAGAATTGTGTTCTATGGGTTAATGCAATCTTGACACTCAACCATGGCTCCAGATTATATCTTTGACCCTGTTCACTATGATGCAAATCACAAAAGAGGTTGTCTGCCTCATAGAATAAGTGCCACATAGCAATGCTTTAGCTTCTGACTTTTACATTTAGATTTTACATTTTAGGAGCACTGTTGAAGTCAATATGTGGATACTTGCTGAGAGAGGTTCCAGCAAGGAACCATGGATGTTGATTATAATAATGCTTTTGGTCATTAGAAATCAGCATTGAATGACTAAATCCACTAGGGGCACTATCAATACCAGTCACAGAAAGTCATGGATAGACACACAGTGACACAGATTCTGTCCATGAAATAAGCATACCTTTTTCTTTTTTTAAACTGTTAATTTTTTTATTGGGATATAGCCAATTAACAATGCTGTGATAGTTTCAGGTGAAAGGTGAAGGGACTCAGCCGTGTACATACATGTATACATTCTCTCCCCCAAATCCTCTGCCATCCAGGCTGCCACATAACACTGAGCAGAGATCCATGTGCTATACAATAGGTCCTTGTTGGTTATCCATTTTAAATATAAATCTAACAACAAAAGCCTGTCCCATTGTGGTGGATGCTGTGATGTACTTGCCTTCTTCAGGAATGAAAAGCTTCATTTTCTAGTTTGTGAGACCATTAATAGCAGAAAACCCCCAGTTGACAGCCCCCTCCTGGGTTTGTCTTGGTGGCTACTACTACACCCAAACTACACCCAAAGTTACCATCCTTTCAGGGGCGACACAGATCATATCCAATATCATATTCATGATATCCATCAAAGTCAGGATATAGAAAATTCTCCAAAACCACCTTCATTCTTGAGACTAATTGCAGAGTTTGGGCATCTGTAAGACCAGTGTCAAGTTTAACAATCACTAGAAGGGCTCACAGAACTTCTCGAAAGCTATTATGATCACGGTTACAGTTTATTAGAGAGAAAGGTTTTTTTTACAGTTTATTAGAGTGAAATGATTAAAATCATTCAGGATAGAGAATCATGGACAGAGTCCAGGGAAGTTCCATGTATGAAGTTTCCAATCACCCTCTCTCAGTAGAATTGCAGACAGCACGAAATTCCCTAGCAACAATATGCGACAAAGCACAGGGAGTACTGCCAGATAGGTAAGCGTACCTGAGCCTTTGTGTTCAGAGTTTTTATTGGGGACTCCATAACATAGATGTGGTTGACTGCCTACATGGCTGGCATCAGTCTCCAGCTCCTTTTGAGATCAAACTGATACCTTTTAACCCAAAAAACCTACCATAAATCACATTGTGAGACCATCTGCTGTGGCCTAAGGCTCTTAGGTAAACAAAAACTTTTATCAGGCAGGACATTACAAGGGCTTAGTTATGACCTTCCAGGAACTGAGGACAAAGGCAAGATTTCTCTTTGAACCAGGTTAATTTTTGTTTTTTTTACCACACAAGACATAAAGATCCCCTTCCCCAATTTGGGACAATTTTGAAGGTTCCTACTAGTTTCAGATTTCACTGTAGGGTGAGTTGAATCCTCCTTTGAGATTGCAGTGCAGCACAACTTGTCCCTCTACCCAATCCTGTTTTTCCTCTCTTTCCTTCTGTAGTTAAGTTGAGGATCAGTTCTTAATAATTCATTAGCATACTATTCTCCACCTCAGGATCCACTTCAAAGGGAACCCAATTTACAACAGTTGCCATCACAAGTGGTCAAGAAAGCAGATGCTGAAGTGAGATTTTAGAGCTAGATCTCTGGCTGCCCTGTTGCTGTTTAGTTGCTAAGCTGTGTCCAACTCTTTGTGACCCCATGGACTATAGCCTGCCAGGCTCCTCTATCCATGGGATTTCTCAAGGAAGAATGTTAGAGTGGGTTGCCATATAATTCTCCAGGGGATCATCCCAACCCAGGGATCAAACCCATGTCTCCTGCTTGGCAGGCGGATTCTTTACTACTGAGCCACCTGGAAAGCCCATATGGCAGGAGGGTGCCCTCTCCACCCAGATGCTAACAAAAAGCCCATCACCAGTAGAAGGTAGAGAACAAATAATTCCTGGCACAAATAACAACATAGCAGTTCCATAGTTAAAACTCTGACAGTGAATTAGAATTGTATCCTGGTGGAAAAGAATGCAGTTAGGCACTTCCCTAGCAGTCCAGTGGTTCAGAATCATCACTTCCATAGCAGGGAAAGTGGGTTCAATCCCTGGTCAGGGAAATAAGATCTCACGTGCCACAGGCACAACTGAAAAAAGAAGAATGTAGTTACCAGATGTGATTTGATCAATCAGGTGGTGAGAATTACTGGGGTATTAATAACTATAAGAAGATGGAATTGTGTGGCTATTGTTAACTGATGCTCTGGAAAAGTATAATAAGAAGCAGGTGATTAGTCAGCAATTAAAAGCTAAGTATGAAAACTAGAGGGCCTTCTTGATATCATACAGAAAGATTTTAATCTCTTTCAGGGGTAAGTGAAGGGAGGCAGCATTAGGGTGACCAACTATCCTAGTTTACTTGGGACTTAGGAGGTTCCCAATATGTGGGGATATTCAGTTTTCAAACCAGGAAAGCCCAAGCAGACTGGGATAAATTGGTCATCCCAAGTGATACAGAAAATAGACCACAGTGAAGACTGCACTGGCAGAAATCAGTGCCACTCTTCAAGACCTACGGAGAAGGCAATAGCACCCCACTCCAGGACTCTTGCCTGGAAAATCCCGTGGATCTAGGAGCCTGGTAGGCTGCAGTTCATGGGGTCGCTAAGAGTCAGACACGACTGAGCGACTTCCCTTTCATTTTTCACTTTCATGCATTGGAGAAAGAAATGGCAACCCACTCCAGTGTTCTTGACTGGAGAATCCTAGGGACGGGGTCACACAGAGTCGGACACGACTGAAGAGACTTAATAGCAACAGCAGCAGATTCAAGACCTAAAGATTCAGGATGATCCCCATCATATTCCTGTTGTATTCATCAGACTGATTCCTGCAAAATCCAGGAAAATCCTGACGGATGATAGTAGACTATTGGAAACTCACCCAAATAGCAGCTACAATTGCTACTGTGACACAAGCTTGGATGCATGGTATGAAGTCATTTATCTGGCAAGTTCATTCTTTTCCATTCCTCTTGAAAAGGAGAGGATCAAAGCCAGTTGATATTCACTTTCAGTGGACAACAGTGTACATCTGCAGTCTCACCCTGGAACTCTGTTAACTCCTCCAGTCTCTGACACAGTATAGTCAAAAGAGACCTGGGCTGTTTGGTGGAAAGTGTATTGATTAATGTGTGTTCAGTCTACCCTGTTTAGCTGAAAGTCAGATCGTTTTTCTAATAGAGCTGTGGGAAGAGGAAACAGCTGCCTCCCGAGGAATGGGAACTTCCTTCACTGGGAGAGTCCCAGCATAAACCAGGTGCTTCTTGTCATGGCCATTGCAGAAAGGAGCCATGTTTCTGATGGAGGGAGTTGCAACTGTCAACCATAATATCTTCCGATTTGGAAACAGGGTGAAGAAGACTCAAGCTGGTGACACTTGGGAAAAATACTTTCAGGTGTTTATTTTTAATCAGAAGCCAAGAAGTACCCAAGTCCCCGTCATCTAATGGCATGAACTTAAACAGAGTAGAGAAAGTATGTCTGTCAGAAAAAGAGTTCATTCTTGGAAGTCTACTTTGAGAACATTTCAGCCTCTTCAGGTTATCTCTTGGTGAATGCCGTTCACAACCTAATGTCATTTGGGCTTTATCTCTTATTCCAATCACTCCTGTGGTGACCAGGTCAGTAAAGATTTCTAGCAGTGTCATGGGTACAACTCTCAGGCCAGTGCTATGCTCCCCATTGTGCATCTTTTCCTCTGCTGCAGTGTGGAGGTCCTTCAGGAATTGCTTGGCTCTCAAGCATGTGGATGTGGCAACTCTAGACCAATGGGCAACAGGAGCTGGTGGAGCAATGCTTTATCTCTTCCCCCTTGGTGGACAACATGGGCATCACACATGATCCCACACACAGTCTTATATAACAGGGGCCAACTCAGTAATGCATCCTTATGTTGGCTCTTTCCTGTTCTTTCTTCCTTTCCGATTGCTTCCAACTTCTGCCTCTTGAGGTCACACCTCTGGATAAACAACTTGCATGTGAGTGTTTGTCTCAGGCTCTGCTTTTGGGGAAACGAGCCTATATTCTGTAACATGATAAGGCATGTGTTGTCTACCCAGTCAGATGTTACCTAGAAGTATATTGTTAGCATGCAGTCTCCACGGTGTGTGTGTGTGTGTCCTTCTGTGTTCTCACTTGTTTTCTAAGCTACATGAAACAAGGCAAAGGAGGTCAAGTTTTATTTTGAAGAAGACAGACATTGGAGGAATAGCAGCAATGAACATTCTTTGGATTGGTCCTTATCGGTTAAGCGCTGTTGTAAGTGGTTTATATGCATGACTTTACTTACTTTTTTCACTAAATCCTATGGGGAAGGTGCTATTATTGTTTCTACTCAGAGAAACTGAGGCTGAGGGAATGTTATCAGCTTTCTTTAAGTAGCTTAGCTGGAGAATAGTGAAGCTGGGAGGACATCTGATTCCATTGTCTGATGTCAGAGCAGAACTCTTAAATATGAAAAACCCCAGATGCAAATCAATATTAGGCCTTGTGGGGGTGATGAATGGGGTTTGATTGCCAACATTTAATGGGCAAGTATTAGCACGTGATTGTGTACCAAGCTGATTTTTCTCAGGAGCCTGGAGAGAGTTACTAGGCTCTGGCAGCAGAGATAGAATTTCTCATTCTCCAGGCAGGTGAGGGTCAGCAAAATGGGGCCATTTGACCTTTTATCTGGCTTTATCTGATTGCTGGAAAAGGGTGAACACTGTGATATTTATTTACGGTTATATATAATGTTTATGATTATTTATGATATTTGTAAATAGATGGCTCTGCCTGGTAATTTATGGCTGTTTCTTGTGCTTTTCATCATAGAGACGGCCTTAAAAATAATTTCAGTTTGTCATTAGAGGACAAATGGTTGGTGTTTGCTATGTCAGTCTTCAAGTAGAATCAGCTGGTGACACCTGGGAAAGAAAACAAATAGGATTAGGTAATTTACAAAAGTGCTTCATTTTTCAAAACCTTCTCACTTTCCTCACTTCTTTGTGTTATACCAAAATAGAATGTTTGTCTTAATTAGAAGAAACAGGTCATGACTCTGAAGGCAAACAGATCCATTATTCTTCAAGAAATGCTCTAATCCTCCAGCCTAAGGTCAGGCTGTGTGGATAAGGGGTGCACTGGGGGAGGGGACTTTTTAAAAAACAACAACTACTGCTGAGCAAATATTTCCTTCTCCCCATGATAATCAGCTTCCAAAGCAACCCACAAATGTCTTTCTGGAGAGTATACATGGAATCCAGACCCCGGGCCCAGTCCTGGTCCACCTGCTCAAGCTGAAGTATTTTAGGTTTAGGTTCCTGTGATGACAGCAGTCATCCACGCCATATCTGTCCCCTGGAATGGGGCTCAACAAAACCAGTGAAGGTGGGGTTTCCTTGCAATTGACTTTTGTAAAACATACAGTCATTCATACATTCTCAAGTTTGTAACAGGCATGTAAAATTTTGTCACATGGCATGGAGTTATTCGCATGAACCAACTTTATTAGTTTCCTGGGACTCTGGCCCCAAATGAGAACCACAGTGACAAGAAATATAACTTAGGAGCTCTGTGTCCTTACTCAGCTTAAGGAGGCTTTCTGAGCATGTACTGGAGTGACAGGTGATTGAAAGATGAGCCAGATACAGGCCATGCCTTCCAGAAGCTCACAGACTAATGGAGGAGCATGTTAACAAATATACCCCAAATAACTAAAGCCTGAGAAAGAAAGAGTCAAATTTCATCACAGGTCGAGTGCTAGAGGAGCTTAAGAAGGAGCTTATTTCCATCTTAAGGATCCAGGAAGGCTTTGTAGAGTCCTTTGGATTTAACTTGAAGGGAGGATTGGATTTGAACATTCAGAGGTTGGGCTGGGAAGAACTGTCCAGAGGAAGGGCACAGTCTGTGCAAAAGCAGAAGTGAGCAAACATCAGTGTATGTGTGGACAGCAGTCTGAGAGCAGAGCAGAGTCCAAGGAAATGTGGAAAGAGAGTGCAGGGATTGATTTGCCCATTGGATGAGGGATAGTTGAGGAGCCGTGTAGATAAATTAATCCTTTGAGAGCTGGAGCTGTGAACTGTCCAAGGTCACATGGCTGGCAGTTGGCAGTAGGGTGGATTTCAGTCCCAATCTCTTGGTTCTTAGTTCATTAAGATTTTTCTTCCTCTCTTTATATTACAAAGGGTTTCTAAACTTTGCTTTTCTACCAGCTTTGTGAATAGGTTTACTCTTGCTTTTCTTCTACCCTCTTTTATCCATTAGGATACCAGCAGGTCTGAGCCAGTAAGGCTTTGGGAACAGGCATGTGTCTGTCTGGAGGTATGTGTGTGTGAGAGAGAAGGATTTGCGTACGTGCGCCTCTGCTTGATGTCTCTGTACTGAGGCCAACTGTGAATCACCTTTGGAATTTTGTTAAGTCAACTTGACATGGGCAAAAAGCCAGCACAAAGAATTTTACTTTGCCCTAAAGTGTTTTTATTTCTGGGTCTAGCTGGAGATCAGGAAATGGGGAGTGTTTCATTGACTAGGAAAGCCCTTTTTTGGGTGTTGGCTGTGTACTACTTTAGAGGAGAGATACAGAGAGAGAATGAGGAGACCTTTGAGGTCACCTGGTGTAAAGCTTTCCATGACAGCACGTGGCTTCCTCACGCAGGCTGGGATGTGCTTCTCAGGGCTAGTCCGTTGGTCAACAAATAGCAATTGAGAGCTTAGTATTTGCCGGACAGGCATGTGGCGAGGAAAGAGTGAGGCCAAACTAGTCAAGTGCCTAGCAAAGTGGAGACACTCGGTTCAGAAGTGGTAGTTTCTGTGTGGAGGGTGCTTCTGGAGGCTGAGAAACTTGGTGTTCAAGATATTCGGGTTGGAGAGGGTCAATTTCCCAGGACTTCAGCTCTGAAGATTCCCTTCTCTCTCAAAGCCCAGGTTTTCAGCTGATATCATCGTTCTTTTACAAACTTAGCACCCAGGAAACAGCTGGAATTGCTCCAAAACCCAGATCCAGTTTTTAATTTTTCTGTTAAACCTTTTCTGTGTTTTGAAATTTTTCCTTTGGTGATTATTTTAAATGGAATCACTACTTCTTTTTCCTTTTAAAATTGGTTTTGAATTTAGCATTTCTTTTAGTTTCCCAGTTTATCTGTTCAGTTCAGTTCAGTTCAGTCACTCAGTCGTGTCCAACTCTTTGTGACCCCATGAACTGCAGCACGCCAGGCCTCCCTGTCCATCACCAACTCCCAGAGTTTACCCAAACTCATGTCCCTTGAGTCGGTGATGCCATCTAACCATCTCATCCTTTGTCGACCGCTTCTCCTCCTGCCCTCAATCTTTCCCAACATCAGGGTCTTTTCAAATGAGTCAGCTCTTTGCATCAGGTGGCCAAAATATTGGAGTTTCAGCTTCAACATCAGTCCTTCCAATGAACACCCTGGACTGATTTCCTTTAGGATGGACTGGTTGGTTCTGTTATAAAGTACCAAATAGTGAGTGGTTTAAAATGACAGAAATTTATTTTCTCACAGTTCTGGAAGCTTAAAGGGTCATGTCTCTTCCTTGTTTAAATACAGCTTCTGGGGGCTCTTGACAGTCCATGAGATTCCTTGGTTTGTAGGTGCATCACTCAAATATTTGCCTTCTTATCACATGAACTTCTTCCCTGTGTATCTCTGTGGTCACATGGCCATCTTATTAATACAAGAATTCCAGTCATTGGATTTAGGACTCATCCCAATCCAGTCTGAACTCATTTTAACAGAACTAGTTATTTCTACAAAGACTATTTCCAAATAAGGTTGCTTTCTGAGGTCCCACATAGATATCAATTTAAGGGGACATTCTTTAGCCCATTTCAGTAATCATAAAGGGATTTTGGGAAAGAAAGAAGGGTCATAGTAGATGATGAATTCACATTATTGTTTGTCTTCTGCTTTTTATCTCTCTGAACTCTAGATTTCCTGAGGTGGCTGTAAAGCTAGGCTCTAAAGAGCTAGGGAGTTGGTGATATAAGATCACTGGCATGTAGGGAATGGGCCCAGGAGGGCAGGTGTCCAGGATGGGCAGTGACATTGACTAGCTGGTTTTGACCAAACTTCAGTGATTCACTATGGTTCATTTATCCCTGTCCAGAAGGAGTTAAAAGAGAGTTCTGGCATGGCTCTGATCATTTATGACTCATGTAAATTCAAACAACTCAGAAAATCTCTCTGAGCCTATTCCCCACTTGTGAATTAGGAATAACAACAATACTTGCCTATCCTACCTGTGGAGGGTGTGGTAAAGATTGAGGGAAGGGAAACGTGAGCGGTCCTTGCCTGCTTGCTGATGATCACCTCTATGCATCTAAAGTCAGGGTGACCTTTCAAAAACATACTTCAAATCCTTTTACTTCCTTCTTTTAAACCATTTAATTGCTCCTTCATATTTAGGATAAAGCCCAGACTTGTCAACATAGCTTAAAACTCCTGTAGAATCTGGCCCCAACATACATTTTCAGAGCCAGATTTCTCTAGAAGTTCTCAGTTCAGTTCAGTTGCTCAGTCGTGTCCGACTCTTTGCAACCGCATGAATTGCAGCATGCCAGGCCCCCTGTCCGTCACCAACTCCCGGAGTTCACTGAGACTCATGTCCATTGAGTCAGTGATGCCATCCAGCCATCTCATCCTCTGTTGTCCCCTTCTCCTCCTGCCCCCAATCCCTTTCAGCATCAGAGTCTTTTCCAATGAGTCAACTCGTCGCATGAGGTGGCCAAAGTACTGGAGTTTCAGCTTTAGCATCATTCCTTCCAAAGAACACCCAGGGCTGATCTCCTTCAGAATGGACTGGTTGGATCTCCTTGCAGTCCAAGGGACTCTCAAGAGTCTTCTCCAACACCACAGTTCAAATGCATCAATTCTTCGGTGCTCAGCCTTCTTCACAGTCCAACTCTCACATCCATACATGACCACAGGAAAAACCATAGCCTTGACTAGATGGACCTTTGTTGGCAAAGTAATGTCTCTGCTTTTGAATATGCTATCTAGGTTGGTCATAACTTTCCTTCCAAGGAATAAGCATCTTTTAATTTCATGGCTGCAGTCACCATCTGCAGTGATTTTGGAGCCCCCCAAAATAAAGTCTGACACTGTTTCCACTGTTTCCCCATCTATTTCCCATGAAGTGATGGGACCAGATGCCATGATCTTAGTTTTCTGAATGTTGAGCTTTAAGCCAACTTTTTCACTCTCCACTTTCACTTTCATCAAGAGGCTTTTGAGTTCCTCTTCACTTTCTGCCATAAGGGTGGTGTCATCTGCTTATCTGAGGTTATTGATATTTCTCCTGGCAGTCTTGATTCCAGCTTGTGTTTCTTCTAGTCCAGCGTTTCTCATGATGTACTCTGCATATAAGTTAAATAAGCAGGGTGACAGTATACAGCCTTGACGAACTCCTTTTCCTATTTGGAACCAGTCTGTTGTTCCATGTCCAGTTCTAACTGCTGTCTCTT
>NW_011494787.1:3652605-3671667 GCF_000754665.1 Bison bison bison
GGGTGGTCTGGTATTCCCATCTCTTTCAGAATTTTCCACAGTTTATTGTGATCCACACAGTCAAAGGCTTTGGCATAGTCAATAAAGCAGAAATAGATGTTTTTCTGGAACTCTTTTGCTTTTTCTATGATCCAGCGGATGTTGGCAATTTGATCTCTGGTTCCTCTGCCTTTTCTAAAACCAGCTTGAACATCTGGAAGTTCACGGTTCACATATTGCTGAAGCCTGGCTTGGAGAATTTTGAGCATTACTAGAAGTTCTACCTCTTCCCAATTACCCTTCTCTGACTATTCTAGCCCACACCTGAGAGCTCACTTATATCAGTACTTGATTATAATTTGTCTTGAATTATTCTTTGATTCTTTCTTGTTCTTTCATGTAGGAAAATCTAATCAAATGAAATATATCAAAGCACTATCAATAAAAGCAGCAAGCTCTAGCTGGGAAGTGTCACTTGATCAGCTCTTATTTTGGTGTCGCATCCTTGCTCTTTCTCTTCATAAGCTTGACCTTGTGGAGCACTACCTGAAAACCATTTCATGGACTTTAGTTCTAAATGGCAGAATTGTTCTCTCTTTCTCAGACAGCATTAAATTATGTAAAGAGTTAAAAACTAAAAATGTATAAAAACTAAAATTAATAAGTGTGTAAGTGAGTAGTGATGGTTCATAAATCTCAACAAATCTCTAAAAGGCAGAAAACATTTTGAGACTTGGCTAGTAAAACAGAGTGAATGAAGTTTAGCATACTAACGTGTACTTGGATTTTAGTAAAAGGAAAACATCCATTGCCCCCCCAAATTATAGGGAGGCTCTGTCCTTGAAGGTAGCATTCATGTCAGTAGGACTGAAAATGGAAGACAAATTGGAGCTCCATGCAACTGTTGATATCACTCCTGCTATCTTCCCTGTGCAACTCAGAATAGCCCCTTTTCTCAAGATGAACATTCTCTAAAGAAACTGAATACAGTCTTTGGAAGAGAATTGATGTTAGGATTACTGCCCTAGGTCAAAGCTCTCTTCATTATGGAATTGAGGAGTCTCCAGATGTAATGGCAGGTTCCCCACTGGTTCAAGTAAAGCAAAACCTGCTGGTTGATAAGCCAAACCTTATTCACAGACCTGGTCAGCTGTTCTACTGTTTCCTTCTTAAACATGAAAAGATACTTGATGATTATCAAAGTCTTGAGCAAAGCCAGTAACTTGAAAGGGAATGGCTAAGAGAAACAACAAGAAATAGAAATAACTCAAGAGACAGAGGAGAACTTAAAAAATTAGCTTCTTCACAGGGATTTGAGAAACTTTGGTATTCATAAAACAAAAGAGAATGTTATAAAAAGGAAAAAAGAGATAAAATAAGAAAGAGCTTTGAAACATAAGTGATGATTGCCAACAAAATAAACTATATATATAAAGATATATATATATATATAGATGTAAAGATTGGGAGGGGGAATGAAGGAAATCTCTAAGAACTTAAGAGTATAAAAATGAAAAAGAGAAAGAAAGAAAGGGAGGAGAGAAAGAAATAATTAGAAAGAGAATGAAAACTTAGGAGGATTAATACAGGAATAGTATCCTCTGAATAATATACTGGCTTTAATAGGGGCTTCTGAATTTACAGAGAAAACCAGAGAAGAGGAAATTATTAAATAAATAAGAAAAGAAAATTACCCAGAACAGGAGAAAGATACAAGTCTTCAGATTAAAATGACCTTCTAAGCATTGAGTATAATAAATTAAAAAAGATCCTCACCAAGACAAATAATCATACAATTCTGTTTTATTGGAAATAAAGACAGGGTCTTAAAAGTTTCCTGAGACAAAAGCAGGCAATTTAGAAAGGAACAAGGGTCAGTGTCTTAGTTTGTTCATGCTAAGTCACTTGAGCTGTGTCTGACTCTTTGCGACCCTGTGGACTGTAGCCCACCAGGTTCCTCTGTCCACGGGATTTTCCAGGCAAGAACACTGGAGCGCGTTGATGTGCCCTCCTCCAGGGAATCTTCTCAACCCAGGGATTGAACTCATGTCTCTTATGTCTACCTGCATTGGCAGGGAGGTTCTTTACCACTAGTGCCACTGGGGAAGCCCATTGTTGATGCTACTATAACAAAATGCAAGAAACTAGGGTGGCTTATAAAAACAAACATTTATTTCTCACAGTTATAGAGGCTGGAAGCCCAAGATCAAGGGGCTGGTATGGTCACATTTGGTGAGACTCTCTTCCAGGGTCATAGTTGGCCCCTACTCATTGTATTTCCAAAGTGGTGGTAGGGGGCTAAATGCACTAATTCTATTCCTTAGGGCTCCAACCCTCATGACTGAAGCAACTCCCAAAGTCTCCACCTCCAAAGAATATCACATTGGGCATTCTAATTTCAATATATGAATTTGAGGGAGACACAAACATTTCAGTTCAGTTCAGTTCAGTTCAGTCGCTCGGTCGTGTCCGACTCTTTGCGACCCCATGAATCGCAGCACGCCAGGCCTCCCTGTCCATCATCAACTCACGGAGTTCACTCAAATTTACATCCATTGAGTCAGTGATGCCATCCAGCCATCTCATTCTCTGTCGTCCCCTTCTCCTCCTGCCCCCAATCCCTCCCAGCATCAGAGTCTTTTCCAATGAGTCAATTTTTTGCATGAGGTGGCCAAAGTACTGGAGTTTCAGCTTAGAGACACAAACATTTAGACCACAGCAATTGATCTAACATTGAAGTTCTTAATAGCAGCACTGAGTGCTAGAAGACTTTGAGCAATTCTTTTAAAGTTCTGAGTAAAGATGGCTTTTGTAAAATTCTATACCTAGCTAATCTATCAATCAAGTTTGAGGTCAGAACGAAAATAATTTTTTTTCAAGGGCTCAGAAAGATTAAGACCATGCCCACTGTATTAGGAACTATTAGAGAATATGTTTTAGAAAAAAGTGGAGAGGGGAGTTTGGGAAAGAATGGATTCATGTGTATGTATGGCTGAGTCCCTTTGCTGTCCACCTGAAACTATCACAACAGTGTTAATCTGTTATACTCCAAAAGTTAAAAAAAAAAAAAAAATCAAAGGTATGAACTAAGAAAGAGGAAGCTATGGGAAACAAAGACTCCAAGCTAGAAGAGCAACAAACAAAAATCCCATCCTGAAGCTGTGTCTCACATCTCAAGAGAAACTAGTCCTGATGGGAGAGCAAAGACAGGGGATGCTGTGAAAGAGGTCATGGCCATGTGGAGGACAGGGGATCTTATAGGATGAATTGTATACTGAGAACTTTGAAAATTATGAGGTTGTTATAATACTGCAGAAAATAAGAAAAAGGAAAAATGAATCAGAGGCTTCAGGAAAACAATTATAACACAAGTGTACAAGAAAGTCTAGGTCCAAATATAAAGCCAACACACGTGAGGCATGATTTTGACCAACTGATGGAATGTGAAGCGAAGAATTCTTTTGAATAGGTGCCAGAAATATTATGTTATTTTCATGTTTTTCAACTTTTAATATTTATTCATATAAATCATGAAGGACTTAACTGGTTTCAAACAGAATATAAATATTATGTATCTTGATAATGTAAGTGTTACAGGTATAGCTGACAGAGGTTGGGGAGTGGAAGAGAGGAAGAAGGAAATAGCTGTAAATAGTTGATGGAACAAGAGGTGGGCTTTAATCTGCCACTTGAAGTTCCTGATGTTGAGAGGAAGAATTGAAAATGGGAGTGTAACTAAATTGGGGTGGGTGGGGAGGAAGCAAGGTAGAGATGATGGAGACGAGTTAAATTTTTATCCATCATAGTGGAAGTCAGTAGATAATGTCTAAGTATAATAAATCAAGAAATAGAGCTATATATCTATTATAGAGAGATTGGAAGTAACCACTAGAAGAAATAAAAATAGAAATGATTAAAAGTGCTTGGTTCTGGGAAGAAGGAATGAGTGGGGCACAGGAGAGGGTCACCAATTTTCAATGTAAGTCACTTCATATAGTATTTGATTTTTTAAACCATATACACATATTACTTACACTGCATTAAAAAAAGACATATATACACACAAAGAAAACTGCTGGATGACCTTTGAAATTTGCTTTTAGCCCTCAATTTCAATTATAATTAGCTGAAGTTTCAGCTCAGCTGAATATAACTGTAATTAAAAATCTCAACTGCCTAATGGCAGACAATTAGCTGGAGCTGTCAGGAGCCAAAAAGAATGATGGGCAGCTTGAAGATTTTGCTCTAAGGCTTGGCAGCAAACTGCCAAGGATTCCCGCTCCCTGATTCTGCCTTCTTGTCTTCTAATCCCAAGGAGACAGCAGGATTTATGGCAGAATCCTTGGCTTTAGACTTCACTGCAGACCTCCTTCAGGTCTTGACTTCACCACTTATTGCCGATGAGACCTTGGACAAATTATTTAACCGTTGTGATATTTTGTCAGCTGCAAAATGGGGATAACACCTGCCTTGAGGTATAATAATAAAGATTGAATAAAATAAATAGGTGATGATCACAGCATAGTGCCTGGGATACTGTAGCTATTTGATCAGTGGCAGCTATTAGAGAGAAACAACACTTTATGGTTAAAACACTATTCTGGAAAAATATAGGGCCTTTCCACTTGACAGAATTTGAAACACTGATGTGAAGTCTTCTGTTCTAGCCTTTGGAATCTGCTTATTAGGAATAGCTAATAGGCAACACCTATTTCCCACTCTCACCTATGGAAGACATAGCTCATTGATCTCAGTATTCATTTTTTTTTTAATTGAAGTATAGGTGATTTACAATGTTTTGTTAGTTTCAGGTGTACAGCAAAGTGATTCAGTTATACATATATATGCATATACCTGTATTAGTTTTTTGAAAGATTGAAGTGCAATTGATTTATAATGTGTTAGTTTCAAATATACAGCAAAGTGATTTAGTGACATATATGTACATGTACATATATACATTCTTTCTCAGATTCTTTTCCATTTTAGGTTATTATAAGATATTGAATAATTAAATATGGTTCCCTGTGCTATATAGTAGGTCCTTGTTTTTTAATCTGTTAATCTCAGTATTCTCATTTGCTAGATTTGAATGTGGCTGAAGGATCTTTTTCAGTATAATTTTAAAGATAACCATTAAGAATTAATCAAAATTGGAACTTGAGGTAAAAATCTATTTTTTTTTTGTCTTTAACTGGATAGATAACAGATCTATTAAGATGACCAGTTATCTTTTTTATTTTTATACAATTTTAAAGGCTACTTTCCATTTACAGTTATTACAAAATATAGGCTATATTCCCCATGTTGTAGAATCCACCCCTGTAGCCTATCATACCTCGATGCTTTGTACCTCCCATTTCCTCACCCTTACATTGCCGCCCAAGCCTACCCACTGGTAACCGCTAGTTTGCTGTCTATATCTGTGAGTCAGCTTCTTTTTTTTGTTATATGCACCAATTCTTTGTGTTTTTTAGATTTCACATGTAGTGATATCATACAGTATTTGCCTCTCTCTATCCAACTTATTTCACTAGCGTAATGCCGTACAAGTCCATATATATGTATATACACACACACATGTATGTCATTTCCTATACATCTTAGGTCAATTCCATACCCTGGTTATTGTAAATAATGCTGCTATGAACATTGGGGTGCATATATCTTTTTGAATTAGTGTTTTTTCGATATATGCCCAGGAGTGAAATTGCTGAGATCAGTCATCTTGATGGCTGGGTGTCCATATGGTCACATGCAGGCAGCGACATGCATCAGTTTTCTCTGTTGATATACAGTGATTCCCCCATTGGTGCATGGAGCTTCATGGACAGGGTTGGTGTAGAAGGGCTTCAGTGACCCTGTGGAAGCTAGTATGTTTATCTAAAAGTTCATCATTAGCAGAGCAGGAACCTTGGGGGGATGAGGATAAAGTCCTGATGATTGTAGGATCATTATGGAACTGTTTGGGCTACAAGGGGATGCATCACGGGTATGTTCTCAAATGCACTTGATTTCAACGACTGCAACTTTCAGAAACCAACCAAATTCTTAGTTCTATTAACTACTTTATTACTGATTCGTCAAATGTTTGTGAATTTCTTTGCTGGGCTGCTTGCTTTCCATGCACTCTTCTCTCCAGGAGACTACCTACAGAAGGGGTGGACCAAGCCCTTTAAAGTAGCTGATCCTTAAGTCTATAGAGTAATTTCCCATTCACCCACCCATGATAGCTTCTAAACCATCATACCCAGTTTACAGACGCATAATTACATAAGATTCCATGCAGGGGAGAGAGGGTGGGGGAGGGAGGGCCTATGGCTGGTGGACTGGTGGAATCTTTTGCAAAGAGTCAAAGGTACTGCTCCTGAGGTTAGAAGAAGGCATGATTTTGAACTCACAAGAGGATGAGAGCTTTGGGCTTGGGATAGTTGTCCTTCCACTGGTGTTTATTTAAATATTATGTAATGGCTGTCTGGGCTTCTCTGATAGCTCACACTGTAAAGCATCTGCCTACAATGTGGTAGACCTGGGTTGGGAAGATCCCCTGGAGAAGGAAATGGCAACCCACTTCAGTACTCATGCCTGGAAAATCCCATGGACCGAGGAGCCTGGTAGGCTACAGTCCATGCAGTCGGCAAAGAGTTGGACACGACTGAACGACTTCACTTTCACTTTCAACGGCTGCCTCCTCTATGCTTTCTCTGAGAGAAAAACAAACAGAATCCAAAGTTGGCCCCTGAACCCTGTGACATTAGAACCAGAGAGATTCTTCAGAGGAGCAAATTTGATCTGTTACAAATAGATCTGAAGCAAAGTGCACCCTGCCCCGCAGCACCTCCATGCCCTGCACACATGCCTGCCTGGTTGGTACAAAGCCATACACTGGTGTGTGGTTCTCTTTTGTGCATCTACTCATTCCTGGCTTTCAGATGGACTGCTCTCCAAAAAGGAAACAACTTGCAAGAGGGAACACACCCACACCATTCCTGTTGGGGCGGGAGGGTTGTGTGTGGGTGGAGAGAAGGAGAGTGTGAAATCCAAAGGATGATTAAGAGAATTTGACAAAGAAAACGACTTCTTCCACCCATTTAACACCCACATTAATCCACTTGGATGATCAAATGCAAAAGACAAAGAGAATTACAACCTTTTCCAGTCCAAGAAATAATAATTATTCAGAGGAAAATCTTGGCAAAATGAATAAACCAAGCAAAAAGAGGAGGGGAGAGAGAGAAAAAAAGACACACACATGCACACACACACACACACACACACAGAGATGGGAGAGACAGATACTGAGAGAAAAAAAGCCAACAGTTGGGTCTCTGTTTGGGCAGGCTTTGTATGTTTCACCTTCTCTCAGTTTAAAAGTAAAAAACAGAAAAGAGTCAAACTGTTTGTATGAACCTGCAATGGAAAACTAGTGATTGTACTAATCCTGATGTCCCCTTTACAGTGGCTCTCTGCCATTTTCCTGGCAGAAGTCGCAAAGGTCAGCTGAGGAGAGAGTAAATTCTCAAGGCTGTCACGTGGCAGCTGTGTCATTCTATACAAACTGCTCCTATTTATGTGCTGGGTTTTATTTTTAAAAGCTCTGCTGTCCCCTGGTAGAAGGAGGGAGTAGAAGCAGGAAGAGGTAACTTGTGAACAAGGTTAGAAGCAGAAAGTGAAAGGAAGGAGAGAAAGAAAGAGGATGGGTCCAATTTTCTTGGGAAGCATATTGTATTGTTTGGCTTGCCTGGCTCTGTTCCAGGGGCTCAATTGAAAGTGAATTTCTCTTATTGAATTCCATCCAGAGATATCATAACCTCAAAAGGCTACTATTACCCAGAGGGCTTCAGATGGAACCATTTGTGCGTGACTCTTGAAATGCAGGGAGTCACAATTGTCATTCGACAACACGAGAGCCGTCAGGCCGGCTCCTTTCAGGGTGAGGGGGATTGTTGACATAATCTGGCCTCTGTTCCCCTTCAGAGAGACCAGTTTCTCTGCTTCTCAGGCTTCTTCTTCTTCTTTTTTTTTGCTTGGCAGGTGCAGCAGCAAGAAAACCGGGGAGTTTCACAAAAACTGACGAGAATAACAACAACAAAAAAGGCTCAGAGTGATTTAAACATCAAATGCCTACCCCGTGCAGGCAGAATAAGGGGCCACAGGTCACTGTACAGGCCTTCAGGGTCCTTGGGACTAAGTTTATCTTTTTAACCAAAAGAGGCAGTGAAAATATTACAACCCGCCCCCCTCCCCCCCCCAAAAAAAACACAAAAACTAGTAGAAAACCAAATACTGTCTCAATAAAGATACTCAAAGAAGAGCAAAGGCTTTGGGAAAGCAAATCAGAGTTGACTTTCTGGTTTGTATAGATAGTTTTTTTTTTTCCTTCTTTTGAACCAGAACAACAGACAGCTATATGCTGTGATAGTGGTTTCTCAAATATTTCCCATCTTGTCATCTCCCGTTCCTTCTGTTTCTCCATCCCCTCATTCCTCTTTAACTGCCTCCTTCCATTCATGGCAGCTTGGATTCCCTTTTCTTTTTCTCCCTTCCTTTCAGCATTAAGTAGTGGGAGTTGCTTTCCGAAGCTTCGCCCTGATAATAAACCTCTTGTGTGGTGACTCCACTTATTCTTAGATACACACAACCTGTTTTGAATGGGGCTATGGAGAGAAACTCAAATAGAATTAACTACTCTTTTCAGAAGTTGCTGAATACAAGCTTTGGTTCTCAAAATCAAGTTTCAATGACTGGTTTCTTTTGAACAAAGTGCAAAGGAATTCAGAATAATAAGTGTAACAAGATGGAGAAAATTTTATTCACCAGTATTCTTGAAGAAAACACCGTAGGCGTTTGGGAGAACTACTTTGATAAGCCACTTCGGCTGGGGATTAAGCCCCCAAAAGATGCTCAAGTAACAAAAGACAGTCACTCCACTGCCTCGGAAGGAGGGTGGGTCCTGTTACTTGGAGAGTCCTTTGTTTTGCTGAATTCGGTGGAGTTTTGCTGAATTCAGTGGGGTTTAGTAAGCCAGCATGGAAGAAGAGGAGGGAAGAACTGGAGGCCTGAGAGAAGAGGAAGTTCGAGTTGCAGGGTGTGGAGGGGAGAGAATCTGAGAAAAGGAGAGAGGAGACGGCAAAATGAAATGCCACAGGCTTCACAGCTAGGGTGGGTGGGGGGACTGAGTTTATTTGTTTAATATTTTAATTACAAAATTTTGAAACATATTTAAAAGTAGACAAAATAGTATAATGAATCTCCAGGTACCCATCACTATGCATGGACAGTTTCCTTTTCATCTGTATCTTCTATGTACTTCTTCCTCTCTCTCTTTTTCTTTAAATGTACTTTTTTTTTTTTTTAATGCTGGGCGGTCGTCATGGCTGCGTGGGCTGTTCTCTAGTTGCGACGAGTGGGGGCTACTCTCCAGTTGCAGTGCCTGGTCTTCTCTTTGCAGTGGCTTCTCTTGTTGCGGACCTCGGGCTCTAGGGAGCATGGGCTTCAGTAGTTGCGAAGTGTGGGCTCAGCAGTTGCGGCTCCCAGGCTCTACAGCACAGGCTCAATATTTGTGGCACACGGGCTTAGATGCCCCCGGGGTTTGTGGAATCTTCCTGGACCAGGGATCAAATCCGTGTTTCCCACATTGGCAGGCAGATTCTTTACCATTGAACCACCAGGGAAACCCTCGCCTCTCTCTTTTTATTCTGAAGCAGATCCAAGGGGAACTTGGAAGGAAAGAAGTATTTTTTAAAAATTTATTTTATTGAAACATAGTTGATTTTCAGTGTTGTGTTAATTTCTGCTGTACAGCAAAGTGATGCAGATTTATACATATATTCTTTTTCATCTTGGTTTATCACAGGATATTGAATATAGATGTCTGTACTATATAGTAGGACCTTGTTATTTAATCATTCTATACACAATAGTTTGCATCTGCTAACCCCAAACTCCCAATCCGTCCCTCCCCCTTGGTAACTGCAAGTCTGTGCTCTGTCTGTGAGCCTGTTTCTGTTGCACCAAAACGTTCATTCGTGCCATATTTTAGATTCCACATATAAGTGATATCATATGGTATTTGTCTTTCTTTTTCTGACATACTTCACTTAGTATGATAATTTCTAGTTGCATTCATGTTGCTGCAAATGGCATTATTTCAACGGGAAGAAGTATTTAATAGGGATTTTAACACAGCTTGCTGTAGTACGTTCTGCCTCTTGCACAAGCATGTGCCTTGGTCACTAATGTTTATGTGAGTAGATTCATCCTAGAGGAAACCACGGACACACTGTTCTGACCAGGGTTTAAGCAAAGCGAAAAGTCACAACACGTGTGGACCCAGGACTTGGCTGATGAAGAATTAGCTGAGAGACCTAAGTTGTATAGATATTACAGATTTTGGCTGAAAAGAAAAGTGTGATCTAAAAAGAAGATGTTAAAATATCTGTATACAACTCTCTTTTTAACTTTTCTACTCGCCACAAATTTTAGACACACTTTCAAGTGTCTATTTACAAAGTGGCTTGATGATGGACAAAGAACACTTGACTGAGAGTTAGATTCTTGTATGACTTAGTTATGAGCTATTGGGCAAATAGCCCATCTCTCCAGGTCCATTGTTTACTCATATCTGCCCTAATTCTCAGTGTTATTTTGATTGTCAAATTTGGGAAATGCAGGTAAAAATGTTTTAAAACATGGTGCTTTATCAATATGAGCTATAGCATTAATGTTATTGAAGAAGGCAGGGCATGATTCTCCCATCAGTGCTCTAAGCCAAAAGGACTCCATCTTTTAGGTTCTCTTAAAGAATTCGTGTGTTAGGATCTGAAGTCTTAACAAAAGAGTTAAGTTATTGGTTTTACCTTTAGGACATGCTTTTCTGAATGCCCTCATTTGTTGTCCAGTCGCTCAGTTGTGCTCGACTCTTTGCGACCCCAAGGACTGAAGCACGCCAGGCTTCCCTGTCCTTCACCATCTCCCAGAATTTGCTCAAACTCATGTCCATTGAGCTGATGATGCCATTGAGTCAATGATGATGTCCTCATTTGATCTTTGATTAAGAAAGTGAAAGTGAAAGTCGCTCAGTTGTGTCTGACTCTTTGAGACTTCATGGACTGTCCATGAAATTCTCCAGGCCAGAATACTGGAGTGGGTAGCCTTTCCCTTCTCCAGGGGATCTTCCCAACCCAGGGATCAAACCCAGATTTCCCGCATTGCAGGTGGATTCTTTACCAGCTGAGCCACAAGGGAAACCCCTTTGATTAAGAACCATTTCTTAATTTTTGTGTTGTTTTCCATCTGGAGAGGCTGGGAGTGTGCAAAAACAGCAAGCCTTGGTACCCGTTGTTTGAATAGTTCTTTTGGTCTCTTTTCTTTTGCATTTTCCTGTAAGCAGCAAAAAGAAACCTAGTGGCCCCTTTAACATTATGGCTGAGAATCTTCTCAGCTAGATTATCCATTTCATTAGTTACATGTTCCGCTTTCCAAATTACTGCAGGTGACAGTGTTGCTAAATTTTCTACCACCATGTCTTAGTAAGGCTCTCCTTTCCCCCACTTTCCCAAAAGATGCTTTTTCTTTTCTCTGCTAGTAGCCTCCTCACATTCCAAAGTTCTTCAAACAGTGTGTTCAAGGTACTTTAAGCTCTCACTAACAATCTATTCTGAATTTTATAGCTTTGTAGCTTCTGATCACTCTCTGGATCCTTCTTGTCATTCCCTTATTTGAAATTTTTGTTGCAGCTGAACTTCATTTCCAGGTGCCAAAATATGTATTAGTTATTAAGGCTGAGTAACAAATCATCAAACTTAGCAGGTTAGAATAATAAATTTTTATTACCTTGCAGTTCCTGTGGGTCAGGAATCTGGGAGCAGCCTACGTGGGTGCTTCTGGTTTATGGTTTCTCACAAGGCTGTAATCAAGGTGTCAGAAGGGCTGCAGTCACCTGAGGGTCCACCCAGGCCAGAGGACCAATCCCTGCTATGTGGGCCGTAGTGCTGCTCACAATGTGGTGGTTAACCTTCCTCAGAACAAGTGATCTAAGAGCACAGGAGAGAGGTACCTTACTGCCTCTTATGACCTAGTCTCAGTCACACAGTGTCACTTTTTCCTTATTCTAGGCATTAGGAGTAAGTCACATAGTCCAATCCATACTCGATGAGAGTGTGTGCACAGAAGCATGAACTGCTGGAGGTCATGACCATTTGCAGGCCATCTTGGAGACTGGTGACCACATCTATTGATAACTATAAGCTGGTTACTACATCCAGGTCATGTGATCTCCTGGAGACACCCACAGTGAATGAGACGTTATCCTTGTCTCTAAGGAACTCTGAAGGAAGTTCAAGTTGTGGGGGATATAGAGAAGTAAACTGGAAGTGTCACAAGTACCATGACAAAGATACAGGGGATCTGTGAGCAATGGGGCAAGGCGGCCTAACCTAGACCAGAAATGAAGGTTCCTGTGTGGGTGAGAAAGAGGGTTCTGTGGGGGAGAATCAGGGAGAAGTAGGGACAGAAGATAGAAGACCCTGGACACCAGGCCAGGGATTTTAAACCATGCTCAGTGAGTGATAAGGAGACACTGATGTCTTTTGAGCCAAGATTGTTTGAGTCTAGATAATAGACGGTCAGGGCTTCCCAGGTCAGACACAACAGAAGCGACTTAGCACTCATGTAATAGAGGATCAATTCCCTCCCTGCCACCTTCGTTTCTTAAAAACATAGTGCTGAAACAGGTTCCTTCCTGCCTACATTTGGAAGGACCCAGGAAGAGAAGGATCTAGAATGTAGACCTCAGGACTCAGAGTTCTGTGAGCCCCAGTCAGACCATGGGCTCTGTGTAACAGGTACTGAGTCCTACTCAGGGAAAATATTCTCATAGGCTCAGTATTTTCACTGCTCATCTGATTACTGTTTAGCATCTTGTCTGATTAATGGAGCTTACAGCAGGAGAAGTTAATCAGCTATTAATCACCATAGAGTTTCTCTGTAGCTTTTCTGGAAGAGTATCCGTGTTCTAATTGAAATTGTAGTTGTTTCCTGAACGTGGGTGCAGAGAAGGCCCAGAGGTAGATAGTCGTGGGTCTCTTGTTGGGAAGGTTTGGCACAGGTACCTTGGAGTTTGTTTGGCTGCTGTTAGAAGAATGTAACTTATTTTCCTAAGCTCATGGGTGTCTAAAGAAGGCAGCCTTCAACTAGAAGAGAAGAAAAACATGGGCCATGTGGTTCTCTGTGATGAACCACAAATTGGGCACTTCAGATGGTCCTAGCTCTAGCTCTGCATCTATGCAGCCATAGCACGCTGGACAGATCTTTTAACTTCTTGGGACTCAATTCTCTTATCTTTAAAATCAAACATTTTGGGAATTTCCAAAACCTGTTTCTGTAGACCACATGGCCCAATGGCTGCTTTAATGAACACAGAATTCCCAGTCAAATGAGTTTGGAAACTCTATATACTACATATGACTCTCTGAGAGTCATGACAGACACCAGTGTAACGAAGAGTGAAAATGTTGTGGCCAAATAACAAAACAAAAACATGTTTCACCTAGCACGTACCCAAACGCTTTTGATCACAGAAACTTTTGTTCACTAAACATCTAGAAACACCAGCAGATTGTGTTCCTGACTCTGTTTTTCTGGTTTCTGATTCAATTTCATTACCAGTTTTCAGTTTTCTCTCCAGAAATATTCTTGTGGGCCCTTTACTGGCAAACTTCATAACCAACCCACCTGCTTCTCAGCCTTAAGATGGTCTCCTGGATTATAAACTGAGGCTCATGTCTGATTTCCCTCCCCTACTGCTAACCTATGGTGACAGGGGCTGGGGACCATGTCTCTAGTCTGCTCAGCTCCCACCCTGCCATCCATTCCTTTGTGTGGTAGCAGAATACCATGTTGGCCAGGATTACCTTTTATTGTATAAAAAGGACAATGTAATTTGGTGAGAGCTGAAGATTATTTGAAAAGTTAGCTTTGTGACTTTTGAGGATCAAATTCTGATTTTTAAATGACAACCTCATCTTGTGAATTCATTGTTTGATTCAAGATACATTGACTGCCATAACTCTACCATTCTACAAAAAGAACACATTTATTTCTGTGAGTTAGCACAATATTAGACTTTAGGGGGTCTTACTCTTTTCCTTTGGATACTACTTGTCATCTTGGAATTTATTGTTTCAATCTAAAGCAATACTGTAGGCTTGCGGCTGGAATATGCCTTTTCAGAGACTGAATGTAAATTGCCAGAATGAGGCAGCAATCTATGTAACTGTTAAGTCCTATTAGTCATGTTAAAGACCATTGATTTTGTGAGAAATTAGCTAAAACTATAGAGATCCATGTGAAGTCAAAGGTTTGCAGAAATATCCAGTGGCTCATCTTCTTTGCTAACTTTCATGATGAATTTTAGGACACGAATTCTCAAGGAGGAGGAAGAGATTAAGGAATTATCCAAGTCTTAGGTAACAGTATCTGGTTACTAATTTTGATTCAAGCCAGTTCTGAGTCATTTATAATTCTTGATAAATATGGTGGAGCTGGATGTCCAATTACTTTTTGAGCAAGAAAAGTCTGTTTGATCATAGGCATAAAATCTACCTAAGCATGCATTGTGACTGGTTCATATTTCTTTAACCAAATTTATTCTTGACTTGGTTATATGTACTAAGAAATAAAACTGATGACCATACCATAATGAGACTATCTGTTAACCAGCACCCCACAACTTTATATTCACATCTCTTATATTTTTGCTGTTTTTCTGAGTCATCAGGATTCCCTGAGCCCATTGTCTGCATGCATACTTCTGAGGCCAGGTTTCTTTTTGGCATTGAAATATTAATGTAATAAATTTTTTTAACACTATTGGAAAAACTGTAGGGGAAACAAAAATTCCTTCTACCCTTCTGGGTTCTGTGACTGGCCTAGAAATGAAACTGACATATGAGAGGGAGACAGGAGAAAAGTATACAAATTTATTTAATCTTTTCACATGTACGTGGGATTCTTCAGAGGGAAAGTGAGGACCCGAAGAAGCTGTCAGGCTCCAAAGCTTACCAGTGAGTGATAAATTATGGGGATGTGACAAGACAAAGAGGTTTGGACCAGAAGGATTAAGGGTGGAACAATGATCAGGAAATATATGGGGAGGAATTAATGGAAGATATAGGTTGTTACAGGAGCTTTTCTTTGTAGATCCATTTCAGCATGGACTCTCAGTCTTTGGTGATAAGGATGTTTTCTTCTGGGTTCAGGGCGTACCAGAGCCTTTCCTGCACCTGCTGTTTCTCAAGTACCTCAAAATAATCAAGATGCCTAAGTGGCATGTTTTGGGGATGGTGGGCAAGTTCCAAATCCCTTTGAAATCCCACTTTATGCCAAATGATAGATGAACTCATTTACCTGGAGTGTCTTCTTGAGCTCTGCAGAAGTCACTGGCTTGTCAGCATGGATGCTCACCACAGTTATTGCATCTTCATGAGACTCTCATAGAATCTGATAAAGGATTTGGGCCAGATGGTCTCTGAGTTCCCTTGTAGCTCTACCATTTTGCAACTCTGCAAAGAAGAAATGCCAAAAACTACTTTACTTCATTTCCAGAAAGCAGGTAAGAAATTGGCCTTAATGTGATAACATAAATGATTAAAACTTCTCTTGAAAATAGCAGTTTCAAGGTCCTCTTGTCTAATTGCTCTGTCTTGAGCATCCATTTGAAATGGTCTCTTGCCCTGGTATTTCTTGTAGCAAAGTTGTCCCTGTTATCAAGGGCTTTGGTATCATGCCACACTTGGGTTCAAATTCCATCTTACTGGCTTTGTGACTTCTGGCTGGCCTCTTAACCTACCAGAGCCTCAGTTTCCTCCTCTGTAGGAGGAAGTGGACAGCTCTGGCATTTGTCTCCCAGGGTTGCTGGGAATATTAAATGAGTCAATCTGTGCAAAGAGTGAGCGACTTCACTTTCACTTTTCACTTTCATGCATTGGAGAAAGAAATGGTAACCGACTCCAGTGTTCTTGCCTGGAGAATCCCAGGGACGGGGGAGCCTGGTGGGCTGCCGCCTATGGGGTCACACAGAGTCGGACACAACTGAAGCGACTTAGCAGTAGCAGCAGCAGTGCAAAGAGTGCAGCCTAGTGCTTGATACAGCGATGCTCAAATTCCTGATTTGGGGACCACAGAGCCTCTGTCTTTACCCTTTGTTGTGTGGAAACTTACTTTGCATTTTGTTTAGGTTGGCTGCTTCGGATTGGTTCCCCTCTGGAGCCTTGAGTCCCCATCCTTGTCATTGTCCTAAGCCTCTGCCATAGCTTCTTCCACTATCCACCGTCTACACACTTGCACACATTCACATGTTCCTTTTGCTCCTCACAAACCCTCCTATTGCTTCTTGAAGGTAGAAAAACTCTCTTGATTATCCTGAAAGCATTTTTCTCGCAAGTACTGGTTACCAGTCCTTCTCCCTGATGAGACTGTGCTCTTCCCAAGAACTGAAGTTTGAACAATTGGGATGGGCGGATGGCTTCATTCCGTCTCTCCTTTTAGGAAGCATGGAGGTGATGTGAAGGCAACTCTCATTTGTGGATACTGTGGCCCAGAGAGGGATGATCTATGTCAAGAATGCATGGATGGATGGAATATATAATGTCTAGAGTCAGCCTCATACAATATCTAGAGTTAGCTTCTCTGGTGGCTCAGATGGTAAAGAATCTGCCTGCAATGCAGGACACCTGGGTTTGATACCTGGGGGAGGGGAGGAAGATCCCCTTTAGAAGAGAACGGCTACACTTTCCAGTATTCTTGCCTGGAGAATTCCATGCATAGAGGTACCTTGTGGGCTACAGTCCATGAAGTTGCAGAGTCAGACACTACTGAGCCACTCACTAACACTTTCACTTTTAGAATCAGCATAACTCATACTGATATGTATTTTTTTTTTCCTAACTCAAGAGTTTGGTCCAGAGACTTTAATTTTTTTTTTTTTTTTTATTTGAGGCTGTTCAGTGCCAAGCAGATATCACTGGGGTGGTGATGCTATCAGAAAAATATCTTTCTTCCATAGCTGGGATTGCATGTGCATGCTCAGTCGCTCAGTTGTGTCCTATGCTTTGTGACTCCACAAATTGTAGCCTGCCACGCACCTCTGTCTATGGGATTTTCCAGGCAAGAATACTGGAGTGGGTTGCTCCTCCAGGGGGTCTTTCCAACCCAGGGATTGAACCTGTGTCTTCTGTGTTTCTTGCAGTGGCAGGCAAATTCTTTACCACTGAGCCATCTGGGAAGCCCTTACTTGGGATTAGGTGAACTGTTTTTTCCACTAAGGGAGCACAGAGAAGTGGAGGATCAAAGCACCTCCATGCTGAGTCCTTTTATATGCACCATGGCCTTCCTGGCCCTGGTAAGAGCTGGATAATGTCTCTGCTGATACCTAAACCAGAGGATCTCAGGTACTGGGATTTTATTACCGAGCAAAACAGGCATCACACAAATTTGGCAGTTAATAGTTAATTTTTCTGGTAAGGATATTTACAAAAAAAAGGCAAACTGAAAAAATGAACTTTAATTTAGAATCACAGTCATTTCACTAAAGAAAGAACTTCTTAATATCAAAAGTAGGACAAACATAATAGCACTCTCCTTTAACTTGAATAAATTTAGCCTTATAAAGAATTGATTACAGTGTCCTTATTTTTTAAAATGTGCCCTGAACTGGGAAAAATGTTGGTACGAACTAGCACCTGTCCATGGCCTCATGGTTGAGGCATGCAAGGACACCAATAAGTGCAAGGAAGAAAATGATTGAGATGAAATGAATAAATTAAACAGAAGTTCCACTGTGTCTTTTAGACAAAGTAGTATTCAAACTTTCATCTTGTTATATTTTGAGTCTCCAGTTCTTATTGCTTGATTAAAATATTTAGGAATAATGCATTTAAAATAGTAAGATAAACTCATTTTCCATTGACAAAAAAGCCAGTGACTTTTCTTCAGTTTAGAGTAGGATGATTTGCTCAGAGAGCAGTTGGCCTCTGCAGTCCTTACTGAGAGAGTTCTTGCCCATAGCCTGCCGGTCCCATTTGCATGCTAATCATTTCTGTAATTGTTCTCCCCAGCTCCCATCAAACCTGGGAGGAGGCAGCTCTGAAATTAACTAAGGTTTGCAGAGTGGGGCCATGCCAGTTGGGGGCCGGGTCACGTGGGCATTGTGGAGCTGTCTGACTCTCCACTGCACTCTGGCCTATGACCCCATAATGGAGAATTCTGGTCAGTGTGCAGGTAAAATAGCCTTGATTG
This sequence comes from Bison bison bison, assembly GCF_000754665.1. NCBI lineage: Eukaryota > Metazoa > Chordata > Mammalia > Artiodactyla > Bovidae > Bison > Bison bison. The sequence continues at coordinate 3,670,882 of NW_011494787.1, forward strand.
TAACACAGAGCTCATGGTGCAGGTCAGCCAGGGGTTATTATTGTCAAAATGGAACAAGAGAAGTTTAATTTTGTCTTATGTTTAGAGGAAAGTAGGAGCGATGCTAGTGACCAGGCAGCTGGTTGTTGGGTTATGTATTGATATTTAGATTGTATGCCATAAAATGCTTCTCTCTATGAGGGTCACTAACATGCTGAGAGGGAGGAGAAGGGGGAGAGAGAGAGAATAAGAATGTTCCTAATTTTAACCAAAGATCTGAACACAATGAGAAGAGCAACTGTTGTATTTACTCATGTATTATAGAGTGAGACAACTCCGAGGAAACACAGACATCTCCAAGGAACCACAGATATCTCTTATTCTTGCTCTCAATTTCTCCAAAATGAACTAAAGATTCAGGGAAGTTTAATGACTTGCCCAAGGTCATACCCTTGGAACAGGGTATGCATGCTAAGTTGCTTCAGTTGTGTCTGACTCTTTTTGACCCTATGGATTGTAGCCCACCAGGCTCCTCTGTCCATGGGATTATCCAGGCAAGAATACTGAGTACCGTGCCCTCCTCCAGGGGATCTTCCTAACCCAGGGATTAAACCCATGTCTCTTATGTTTCCTGCATTGGCAGGTGAGTTTTTTACCACTGGCACCACCTGGGAAGCCCCTGAAACAGGGTATAGAGCTGCACTACCCAAGAGGGTTGGAGAAGGTGATGGCACCCCACTCCAGTACTTTTGCCTGGAAAATCCCATGGACGGAGGAGCCTGGTAGGCTGCAGTCCATGGGGTCATG
>NW_011494787.1:3671767-3721458 GCF_000754665.1 Bison bison bison
AATCCCAGGGACGGGGGAACCTGGTGGGCTGCTGTCTATGGGGTCACACAGAGTCGGACACGACTGAAGTGACTTAGCAGCAGCAGCAGCAGCACCCAAGATGGTAGTCATTAGCCACACATGGCCATTTAAATGGAAATTGGTCAAATAAAATGAAAACTTCAGTTCACTAGCCACATTTCAAATGCCCAATGGCCACCATATTGGACAGCACAGAAAGAACATTACCATGGCTGCAGAAAGGTTTATAGATAGTGCCATTCTAGAGACTCTTGGTCCAAGTTCTTTCCATTATTACACCAAGATTCCCTCTCTACCTTATGTACTCAATCTGTATGTATAATTCTTGTGTATAGGGGGAAAATGCATATTTTAACAATAATTTAAGAATAAAGTCAAAGTCTCCTATTCTTGCCCATCTTTGAAAGTAGGAGCAACTTGAGTGATTTTCGAAACTCCTCCAGGACTGGCACTTACCTGTAAGCATTTTTCCCATCCTGCAGAACTATTGGAGTCTGGTTTAGCAATGTGGTTGCTTTGACTTCAGGGTGCAACTTTTCCTTTAAAGCTAATATTGATCTAACAGTGAATTCTTTAGAAAACTCATACAGCTCCTTGAGGAAACATTGGCCAAGGTGGTATGGTGTCACAGATGTCTGAGGGCTTTAAATTAACACCGTAAATCTCAGGATTATGGGGGGAAGAATGAGCAAGTTTATTGAATGTCTCCCATCTGGCTGTGTTTCAGGCATGCCTGACTGGCAAGGGGAGTGGTAGGTATAAGAGCAGAAATTCAGGTATCAGAAAGTATTTAATCAAGAGTCTGTTTGGAACCTTTACCCAGGGACTCTATTTCAAATGGGCTTTTCTTACTGTGATCAACAACAGGACATTACACTGCTGACAGTGGTGGGCAGCACAAGCCCAAGCTGTGGAGCCCACATTGGCGTGAGGCAGGGCTGAAGGGGTGAGGTTATGTGGATATCATAGGTTGAGGAGTCCTGAATTCAGGGACATAATAGCTCCCCAGCAGGATGTGGTTAATGAGATATACTGTCCCCTGTTCCTATGGCAGTTAGGGAAATGGCACCCCACTCCAGTACTCTTGCTTGGACAATCCCATGGACAGAGGAGCCTGTTAGGCTGCAATCCATGGGGTTGCAAAGAGTCAGACATGACTGAACGACTTCCCTTTCACTTTTCACTTTCATGCATTGGAGAAGGAAATGGCAACCCACTCCAGTGTTCTTGCCTGGAGAATCCCAGGGACAGGAGAGCCTGGTGGGCTGCCGTCTATGGGGTCGCACAGAGTCAGACACGACTGAAGTGACTTAGCATAGCATACTGCCTGTTAGGTGTAGGCAGCCCAGAATCTTAGGGTGTTGAATAACTGGGGTGAGAACTGTGTTCTATCTGACTAACTTAACCTCTGTCTGTTATTTCTTACACTATCCAGGACACATGATAGTATATATACATATTTTCAGAGCAGTGTAGAATCCCAGTGTTAGAAACTTGAAGGTGACATTGAGATTGTCCATGGGCTTTTATAACTGTGGTCCATGGACCAGCAGCATTACGTGAGGGCTTGGTAGTAAAAGAATTATTTTGGGCATAAAGATTATTTTAAAGTGAAAACATTTGAGATCTTACTTGAACTTTTCTTATTTAACTAAACTAGAGCTTCCAGAAAATAGAGCTGCCATTAACTCTCCTCTAAGGATGTTCTCTTTGAAGTCTAGGTAGGAGACAGACAACTGCCCATTCCAATTAGTATTAAAAAAAACCCCCAAGAGAACCATTCATACTTTCCCATTGAAGCCCTAACCTTTCCCCTGCTTTTTTGTTTGTTTGTTTGTTTTTAAGTTGGTAAACCAACTTTTACCTTTAATTATTCATTGGGCTACTCATCCCCTATTTGATAAGGAAACCTAGATGGTTCATTCAGCCTTTTGTCTGAACAAAGGGTAAATTCATGATGCCTGGCCTTAAAAGACCTTTCATGAGTGTTTTCTGAGTGAATACATGAGAAGTAACTTTCTGGTAATAAGCAGAGGTAGGAGATGAGTTGCCTGGCTACTAATCCAGGGCCTTTTCCTTTAAATAAGGCCAGAAAATCATGATAAAAAGTAAGTGTGAAAAAAAGAAAAAATAAGTGTATGTCTAAGCAGAGATTTATGCTGGTTCATGATAAATCCACTTTTTTGGCAAAAGAGCCATTCTGAGCCCCCAGATCCTGTCTGTGGTAGACATCAGTCAGGGCTGTTCCTCAGTACTTCTGGTTCTTTCCTTCCAGGCCCCTGGTGAAAGGCACTTCCCCAGGCTCTTGAGGTTAGGCATGGCCATGTCACTCACTTTGGCCATTGAGTGGAAGTGAAGTAACTGAGCAGGGTCCTCTGGGGTCTTCCTGGGACAGACACCCCCCACCTTCCAGCATCCTCTGCCTGCTTCTTGTTTGTAGAAAAGCTGAAACCATCACAATATTGTAATTATCCTCCAATTAAAATTAATTAATTAATTAAAAAAATTAATGATTGAAAGAATGTGAATGCATTTTGGTTATTTTTCATCAGTTGTTGGAAATTTGGACAATTTCTACTTTTTGGCTATTATGAATAATGCTGCTGTGAATATTAGTGTGCAACTCTCCATTTGAATGTATGTTTTCATTGCTTTTGAGTACATGTATGTCTAGGGGTGGAATTGCTGAGTCATGATGCTTAATATTCTGAGGAACTATAGCCCAAAGTGGTTGTATCATTTTACATTCCCATTAGCAATGACGGGGCTCCAATTTCTCCACATCTTCACCAATGCTTGTTATTATCTGTCTTTTTGATTATAGCTATCCCAGTGCATGTGAAGTGGTATTTCATTGTGGTTTTAATTTGCATTTCCCTAATGACTCATGCTATCAAGCATCCTTTCATCATTTCATGTTCTTAAGGGCCATTTAAGTATATTCCTTGGAGAAATGTCTGTTCAACTCTTTTGCCTGATTTCAACTGGATTATTTGGTTATTTCTTTTATTGTTGAGTTATGCAAGATGACTTTATAGGTGGGAGATTCATTTCAGTAAGACTAGATTTTAGTTTTTTAATCCATCAAGGAGAGGGTACCACTTCTATTTTCTGTAGGGTTCTGAGGGCTGGTTAAATTTGCTGTATATTTACTCCCTTCCTTGACGTAAATGCTTGAAAATAGGATAAAAGCCAGGGAATTCTAAGTTGAAATGGAGAAAGGAAAAAAAAAAAAGATTTGGGAAGTTTACTCTGCAGTGAAGAACTTTGTCATTACAAAGGTTTTGGAGCTTTCTTCTCTTTGCAGAGAAAGAAGCCTCTTTTAGGATTCATAACATTAGCCAAAGGGGAAAAACTTTTTTTAGAAAAAACTTTTCCTCCTTTTCCCTTTAAACAATTCTTTGTGAGATTTGTGATTTGTTTGTTATTGCCTTTAATGGTTGAACTCTGGATACAAGGGTTGAAGGTTTTAAGTTGAATCAGTCATTCACCTCCTGCGGAAGAGATTCCGTCTTTGTTACCTGGACCAAAGCCTAGTCTTTCCTCCCGACTATGCAAATCTAAAGCAGATAAATGTGAGCTATCAGGAGCCAATTTGCTGGAAATCTTCCCCTTAGTAATTGGCTTCATATTTCAGCTCTTAGAAAAAGTCGTGTCTCATTATCACCCCTGCCTTCTCCCCCAAGGCCAACAGAGAGAGGTAGGGTCCACTGGCGACGAAGAAGGGGAGAGAATGAAACTGCGGATGAATTATTGTTTTTTTTCTCTCTACTGGCTTTATTTCCAGGTGCCCCCTCTCAGTCATGCTTCTTCAGAAAAGCATCTCATCAGCTGGCTGGGGCCTCCTTGGCAATGGTAATCATGTCCTTCCCACCCCAGGCTCACTTTAGCAAGATAGGAAGTGACAGGCAGGGAGACCTTCTGCTCCTGAGTTCTTGGGAGGGGTATACAGAGCATTATATCAGACACTGCCATCAGGCTGGCTCTTTGGGGTTGCATTAGGCAGTCAAGCATTTTGCTGCCTGCTGAATGTCATCTCATTTAACATTTTGTTAAACAGCTTCTAAAGGTCTTAACAATATGACAGATGGGCCATTGACTAGGTACTTAGGAGCTAAGTACCAGTTTGGCTGGGCTGGATTGTGTTTATTGTTCATTAAGTGTTATTTAAAGAACCCAATCTTGATGCCTCCCACCCCCTGCTCACCCCTCAATGCACACTTTCTGCGGGACACCAGAGTGTCACATTAGAGGCCTATTTCTATAGAAAAGCTCAGTGGAAAGGAAAGGATGGAGAGAGGCTCAGGAAGGAGAAGAAATGAGAAAATAAGTGGAAAGAAGTAGAAGGAGGCAGAAAAAAGGATGTGTGTGTGTGTGTGTGTGGTAAAGAGTAGCTGGAAGGGGTTATGGTTCAAAGGCAAACGTAACAGCCAAATGAGACAGACCTAAGTGGATTTCTTCTGCAGATAGCAGGCCCTGTCCCTCTTGGCTTTTATTCCAGAGAGGGTCACCCTCCACCTTGTTCTCAAATTCAGAAGGAGGGAAGAGGGCTCTGTGCACTGAGAGTTGCTTCTTCCACTGACCACAGCTAGCATTATCCTTGCTTATATGGCTATTGTCTTCCCAGGTCACTCAAAGTGATACAAAGACAAAAATACTCTTCACCTTTGTTTTCCCCAAGAAGATAACAATGCCTGGTATAGAAGAAATACTGTGTTACTTGTTTTTGATTGATTGTGAACTTACTCTGTGCAGCACAGTCAGGTCTTTGCAGTTAAGAGATAAACTGAGTCATATGAAAAATTTTAGTTTATTTGAGCAAAAGTCAATTTGGCTTGGGCAGCACCAAACTGGAAATGGGTACGAGCACTCCAACAGCAGGAGCCAGGGAAAGCCTTTGTTGATTAAAAAAAAAAAAAAATTGCACAACGTTAGAGTTGTAGAGTTGTGAGTTGTTTTATTTGGGGCAAAATGAAGACTGCAGCCCTGGAGACAGCACCTCAGATAGCACTGAGAAACTGCTCAGGGTAGGCAAGGTGAGGAGCTAGGATATAAAGGAGTTTTGCAACAAAGGGCAGGTAGTCAGGAATGTCAAAATATTAACTTAAGAAATCAGATATGTCAGGTTAAGGAATTTAGCACTTTTCTATATATGGGAAGATGCAGGAGTCTGGGATTACTGAAATCATTCCGTTGATATGCACATCAGCTATCTGGGGCCAGAATCCTGTGTTTTCACCTCCTGAGTTTCCTCAGGACTTACCTTAGGGGTTTGCAGGGAGTGGCCGCAGTCTGGTGGCTACTAGATGGCAGGTATTCTTTTCAGCCCCGAGTTTTCTCAGGGCTCACTGGCTCACATTGGAAGGCTGCAATGGCGGATGACTGTGACATCCTATGTTTACTGATACAGCAGGAAATATTCCATTTCACCTTATATAGAGAAGGTGCAGAAGCAAAGAAAGGAGCCTTTTGATTGGCTATAGCTTGTGATGGGTGGTCCTTAGATTTTGATTTCATTACCTTGAGACATTTGCAGGCTTGGGTTTTGGTTGGCTTACATGGGCCATGGAGAGGGGGCTGAATATGCAGAAGTGAGAGAACGCAGAAATAAAGTAAAAGCAGTCAAGAAAATAATATTTCAGCATCTTAGTTCATCCTCAAGGGATATATGGAACAGTCTGACACATATCTTTGAGATGTTCTGCAGGAACTAAGATACCCCATCCAGGAGGAGGGTGGTGACCCCAAGCTGACCACAAGCACATAGACCCCAGGTTGGTTGGAATAAGATTCCCCAAATATCATCCTATTACCTCACTATCAACCAATCAGGATTAAGTCATTCCCCTTGTAATCCTTATCCCAACTGTTGCCTTTAAAACTAAGCCCTTCCCTGAAAGTCACTGGGGTTTGGGTCTTTTGAGCATGAGCTGCTCATACTCCTTGCTGAGCCCTAAAGTAAATGCTATATTTTCCTTCACCACAACACAAATTGGCTTTGCTGTGCAGTGGGCCATCAGACCCATGTTTGATCTGCTTAACTGCCTAAAAGAATTTATATCTGGACCTGTACCAAGAAGAGAACATTATCAGAGACAAATTTTTATGTTGGAAAGATTTATCTGTGCGGCAAACATTTGTTAACCAAACATTTTGTTTTTCTTGTCTTTTGTGAATTGTCTTTATTTTTGAAGCCTCAGATATTTACCTGCTTCTTAGTTCAGGATGGGTGTATAAAACTCCATGATATATGGAGAGAGCCCTCTGGGAAGGTTAGAACAGTGACCTGGAGCAAAGGACAGAGAGCCTGAGCCAACAGAGAGGAGGGCAGGCCTGAACTAACCAGCACTGACCTTTGGAGATCATGCTGGTTCCTACTGACATGTGTTGTGCTAAAAACATATTCTCATATTTGCCAAATCAGATTCCATCCTTTTGATTTGGGGAAGCTAAAAAAGTCACATCATTACTGACTTCCTTCTAGATTCACTAGAAACCAATGAATAATTATTGGATAAAATAAATATATTTTCATCAAGCAGAAGTTATTCACACGTATTTCAGGGGATAGTCTTCTCTGAATAGGTTTCTGTTGCCAGCTTGATTGTGCTTTCTTGTGCTCAGTCACTCTGTGGCGTCCGACTCTTTGTGGTCCCGTGGACTGTAGCCTTCCATGGAGAAGGAAGAAGACTTCCTTCTCTGTCCATGGAATCTTCAAGGCAAGAACACTGGAGTGGGTTGCCATTTCCTACTCCAGGGGATTTTTATGACACAGAGATCGAACCCTCATCTCTTGCATCTCCTGCATTGGCGGGCAGGTTCTTTACAACTAGTGCCAGCTGGGAAGCCTGCTGGAATGACTGGACTCAAATAAATATTCTAAGAATTTACTAAGACAATGTCATAAATTGAGTAGAAATCACATTCCCATTTCCTTTCAGTTTCTTGTGACCAGGAGCTTGAGATGCCAGCTTGAAAATCACATTTTATAATCTCTTTGTTAACTGATGGGTATTGTGCTGATATTCCTGTCCTCTGTGAAGTGGAATTCTTCTTGGTGGCTGAGTTTACCTTTTATCTGTTGGTGGACAATTCCTTTCCTCCCTTCCAGAAATTTTGTTTTTCTTGTGGACATTCTTTTTTTTTTTTTAATTGAGTGTAGTCAATTTACAATGCTGTGTTAATTTCTAATGTACAGCAAAGTGATTCAGTTATACATATATATATATGTGTGTGTGTATATATATACATTCTGTTCTAATATTCTTTTCCAACATGGTTTATCACAGGGTATTGAGTAGAGTTCCCTGCACTGTATAGCAGGATCTTCTTGTCTATCTATTCTATATAAAATAGCTTATATCTGCTAACCCCTACCTCCGACTCCATTTCCCTTCCATAATTATTAAGTGCACCCACCAACACTTAAGGCTCAGTGTTAGCTCTATGTCGAATATAAAGAGATATCACAAATATACCCTAACTTTAAAATGCTCACAATTTAGTTAAGGCATAGGCACAGAAAGAGTTAAATAATAGAGCAAGACAAGTTGTCACTTAGCACAGGCTGTACTTGCTATGAGCTCACAGGAGGAGATGGAGGGATGCTGTGGGGAAATGATGTCTCAGGGTAAAGGCATTCTTGAGGCTGGCCTTGTGCGGTGAGGGTGGCTCTTGGTTTGCACTTTTCACACTGTGCTCTCTCCTGGAAAATCCAGACAGCTGGAGCTATCGCTGCTCCAACTGGAGCTATCACTGCTCCAACCCAGAGGGCTTGAGTGGCCTCTGCAATTTCCGTCTTCCACCCTGCCCACTGCAAGGGTTAGTGTGTGCTCTCGATCAAGTCCTCTACTTGGTTTCCAGCTAAGGGACACCTCAGAGGACAGCTGGGCACTTGCTGTGGGCAGATTACATCTTCAGCATTTTTAGAAGCTGAAAAACTGGGTCGTCCTGCCATAACTGAGCTGGGGATCTGAGAGACTGGCCTGGCAGCTTGTGCTGAATATATTACATATGTGTCTTCTGGGTCAGAGTAAATTGGGCCCTTAAAAGACAGCCAACTTTCTGGGTAATTAACCCAGTTTTGTCTTGAGAGGTATAACTGAAATTTATGGGGAGAGACATCCTGACACATATTTTGTGAAAAGGGGCAGCTCAGAATAGACTTTGGTGATTCACCATACAGAGGTGAGAAGAGAGACTTATCCATGGAAACTCACAGTAAGAGTCCCCAAGGTGGTGGGTGGCTCTAGGACCTACTCCTTCACCCCCCTACCACCCTGCCTGAAATCAGAGAAAATAACTTTGATCTCAGACACCTTGCCAAGATTTGCCTAAAAAGCAAAATTAACTGAAAATTGACTGAATTGGCCTAGTGCAGAGAGAAAACAGGTGAGATAGAAAAGAAGTGACTTCTTTTTATTTAATGTGATAAAAATCAAATGATTGCTTTTTGCATATTTTTGTATGTACTTTCTGAGTTTATATTTAATAGCTCACTCTCTTTTTCAATCTAGTGCCTCAGAGTCGAAATGACATGCCTTAGCTGTTGTCCTGACACACAATCACAAATTCTCAATTTGTAAGCTGAGTTAGAGCCACAGCCCACATGCATGATGGCCCATAACATTTAAAAACAAAATTTAAAATGATGCCACTTTAAAGCTAGACTATTTCTATTGCTAGACTATAAAGATGAAGCTTCTGGAATGCTTTGAAAAATCAAAAATTAGCAACACTAAGTCTGGTGTTCTGGCATGGAAATAATTATCCTGAGCTCAAATGTCAGCTTCTCTGCTTCAAGGGGACAAACATTCCCCTGTGGAACACAGTATCAACCAGGCCCTATTGTCTATTTTATCTAGCCCACTTCACCTACGTAAATGACCTGTCTGACGTCTGTTGCTATTTGAGTTTGTGACCTTACCTCAACCAAAAATACAAAGTCCTTGGTAAAAAGGAAAAAGAAAAAGGCACAGTCTAGGAAGAACTTGCAGCATCCCTTTGAGACTTACCTCTGCCCTAAAACATAGATGTCCTACTATCCATACTGGATGCAAAATAAATGTTTGAGATTGTCTGATGTTTTTGGCTCAGTCTTCAAAAAGGACAAATGGAATGTTCCTGTACTTCCAAGGGCATGAGTCTGGGACTATGGCTTTCTTAGAGAAGGTTTAAACCCTTGAGCCCTGTTTGGCCTCTGCCAGTGAAATGAAAATAGGCAGCCATGGATATGTGTCCTTGTCTTTCCCCTACCATTCTTAAAGTCTGAAGAGTTCTTTTAATTATCTTTTCTTCTCTAGCCCAAGATCTTTTTACCTCCCGGGTATGTAGCTAAAGGGAACGAGTAGGGCAAGATCCTTATTTCAGCTCTCAACTGCCAAATGACATATGAATCTGATGAATTTTCCTATTTGGCTTTATTCAAAGTATTTCATTGCCTCCCTCTCAACTTTCTTTTGCTTAAACTTTGGATCTGAAATAACAAAATATTACAGTTGAGGTCTGATTATTGCCCTTTAAAGTTTTTTCTTTTTTATTCTTCTCTATGACCAGGCTTTACAAAAAGCTATTTTACTCTAAGAAATTAGGTTTCTGGTTATCAAGAGTCCTAAATAGACATGAATTACAAGAACGTCCTTTGAAAACCCCATGCAGCACTTGTTTCATTAAATTCCATGAAGCGACCTTAATTTAGTGGAACACTGGATGGGCTGTTCTTTTAACCTATTATCACTTTGGCCAGGCCCATAAACCATATTCATGGATGATTCCATCAAGAAAGACAACAGTGGGATTAATATTATTTCAGGATACAGTAAATGCCACAATGATGAAGCTGTTTAAGATCTGGTGCTCACGGTGTCACACTGAATGCATTGACATTTACTCTGCTATCACTTCATTTCCAATATTCCTTCCAAATCAGCCGATGCTAATACTTCAGCATGTGTGCAGAATATAATATGGGCGGGGGTGGGGAGGCTGAGAAGGGATCGCATGAGTCCTCTGCCTTTCTTTTTCCTTTTGGTCTTGAGTGGGGAACTACACACGGAGAGTATCTGACATTCGATGAATCCCACAGTGTCTGTTGTTGGGATTGCAGAGGGTCCCAGGAAGTCAGCTTTCTCCTGTAGGTGGGTCAGCATAGGCCATGACACCCTTCTCCGCTGTGACTGTGCCTGTGACATGAGTTTGATGTGAACCAAGGAAGCACTGGTTGGTGTTTTTGGCCTGCAGAGTGTTTTGGAATTGAGCACACATGAGAATTCAAATGTTTATAACATCATATCATTTGGAAACTCTTATTTGTGGTATAATCTCCTTTACCCTTAAACTTGATGCTCCTGACAACAGTATAAACCTAGTGATACTGCATAACTGAAAACTCATGGGTGATTTTAAAGAATCTCTTTTAAAGAAGCAGCCAGGATATTACCCAGAATAACTTTGCTAATGTCTAGTTTCTCAACGGATCCCTGTGCCTAATTTTGAAAGTGAGGTTCTCAGGGTTGGAAGGAAATTGGAAGACTGTCTAGTTTCTGGTTCTCAAAGTTTAATGTGTGTACAAATCACTTAGAAGACTAGTTAATTCTAATAAACTAGAGTCTGCTGCTGCTGCTGCTGCTAAGTCACTTCAGTCGTGTCTGACTCTGTGCGACCCCATGCACTGCAGCCCACCAGGCTCTTCCGTCCATGGGATTCTCCAGGCAGGAGTACTGGAGTGGGGTGCCATTGCCTTCTCCAAACTAGAGTCTAGGAGATTCTAATCCAGTAATTCTGGATTAGGGCTGAGAAGCTGTATAGTGTCTAACATCCAAGCCTTGTAGATGGGTACAGGATCTAGTCCAATCATCGCCTGTATCCTCTTATGATGAGCATTTAATACATGTTTAAACCTGTCTTAGTAGGAGGTACTCATATTCTCTTAAGGCAGTCTGTTCCATCTTTGTATGATTCTGAATATTGTATTGCACGTTACATATTGCAGCCACTGTCCCGCTCCTAAGACCTGTCAGTCACCGGCCCTGGCTTTAGTCCTTGGTCCGGTTCATACATATGGCAAGGCAAGAAAACATCTCTCCTATTGAAAAGAGAGAAACTTGTTAGGTAGAGAGAGATAGCTGACTCAGGAGTAATTTTTGTATCTTGGGGTTCACAATTCCTATTGACTTCACTGCCCTCTGTTGGCCCCTAAAGTCTCATGCTGGTTCTTGGTTTGGTTCCCATACTTTGTGTCCTAAATAGATGACATTTTCCCATCTTTTGAACTCTAACACTGCATATATATATATAATATGTGTGTGCATCATAAAATACAATTTTTCCTCCCTCATTATAAATCCATGAAGGCAGAGATTGTGTCTTATGCTTCTTCAAATTCTCTCTAGTGCTTTGCACGTACTAAGAGCCCAAACCATGTGTATAATTTGGAGTAACACATAGAAACTGCTTCAAGGAATTTGTAGCAGTAACACAACAAAATGTGAAGACTGTAGCACAGTAAATCGTCACCCTAGCTGGCAGTACCACAGGTGGACTCAGAAAGGAGAAGTTCAGTGCAGACAGGAGTTTGCCAAAGGGCTTTGTGAGCAAGGGGAGAGGAGACGTACAATTAAATTGTTTGGACATAACTCATATTTCCGTGAAGGATTCTGAGGCTAGATAGGAAAAGACACTAGTAGACAGCATAGGAGTCATACGGTTCTTTCCAAGGAAGCTGGGGGAGGGAAGAGCTGTAACTTGGACGGATTCAAGGCAGAAGTCAACACACCTTTTCTAAAGTTCTGAATAGTAAATATTTTGGAATTTGTGGACAATGTGTAACTACTCAACTTTTCTACTGCAGTGCATGGACCATATGTAAGTGAATTGGCATGGAGGTGTTCCAAAAAAACTCTGTGGACATGAAAATCTCAGTTTCATGTAATTTTCATGTGTCATGATGTATTGTCCTTGTTTAGACACTTTCAAACAAACTGAATGTAAAAGTCATTCTCGGCCTGGGGCTGTACTGACACAGGCAGCGGGCTAGATCTGGCCTGAGCTGCGGTTTGCCAATGCCTGGTTGATGGCCTGGGTGTCCTAGTTGAATGCTTCACCAGCAAGGATTCTGGGGAGGGGTGATTGGAGACAGATACCACCCCTCAAGAAGGGAGTGGTCAGTAGCATTCAGGAGAGAGTGGTTGTTTGAGAAAAATATGTGATGCTGAGTGAGATGTTATTTTATAGGTGTGGCTGGCTCCCCAGAAGCTGTTTCCTTGTGAGAGTGAGCTTATCAAGTGAGGTTATTCTCTTCCTCTCTTCTGCTCCTCCTCCTATTCCTTATCTTCTCTTCCATAACATTTCTGATTCCACTTTTCCACGGTGTCATTTTTCTATCTTGTCAAGTTTCCTATGGCATCTCAGGCTTTTAGAATTTTGTAAATAGATTTTGTTTTTCCTTACAAAAACATTCCTGGTATTGGAATATGATCACCATCCTTATCTGATGAAATTAAGCTTTCTATGTGTAATATGGACATAAGAAATGAACCGTCTGCACGAAATATTTGGGAAAGCATGTATCTCGGGGAGAAAAAGAGACAGATGTGTGTCCAGAAAAAGTACAGCTAACCAGCTTGGAGACTTGGAAGAACCACTTTCTTCCAGGAAGAGAAGCAGGGCAGAGACACTGAGTTCAGTGTGGGACGTGTGAAGCCTGCATGGCCTGGATGAAGTTTGATAACCAACCAGGAGGACATATTTATTACATTGTCAGATGATCAGATCCAGAATCTGGGAGAGAGATACAGATTTGGGAATCATCAGCCACTTTTGCAATGGGGTGAGCCTCTATGTCAGGCAGGAGAGGGGCTGTGTGATTTCTGAGCTAGGTCATAAGGTGATATGGCTTCTGACTGACTTTCTATCAGGGAGTGGTCACCCTGGAAGTGTAGCTACCATGTGGAAACCCAGACCACATGGAGAAACCATGCACAGGTGTTGTGGCTGACATTACCCAGCTACAAGCTCAGCTGCAGCCAGCATCGGCTGCCAGGAATGTGACAGAAGTAGGCTCCAGATGATCCCCACCCCAGTGTCTAAATCTTCCAGCTGAGAACCCAGCCATCAAAGAGCAGAAGGTTTGTCCCCAGTCTACTGTGAATTCCTGACCCATGGAATTCATGAGTGTAATAAATGCTTATTTCATTCAGTGCTAAGTTGGGGGTAATTTCCATAGTAGTTGGGAAGGTTGTGTGGATAAATGATATTTATGAATGTGTATGTATAGGATCATTTATACACACAAATAGAGCCCAAGACCCTAGCACTTCCTGGGTGGGGAGAATCTCGTATACCTTTTCCCCTTCTTTTGTGCGGTCAGATAAGCCAATTCACATTAAGGCATCAATAACTGATGATTGGTTAAAGGGTGGAGTTTCAGGCAGGGTGGCAATTGACTAAGCACAGCAATTTGCAGTGGGCTTGGGTTGAGGCTTCTGGAAACCTTATGTCAAATCCATGCTGGCCTTCTCTGATGCTTGTCTTTATTCCTTCTTGCAGTTGTCTACAACTCTCAAGAAGGGACTGAGTCTCCTGCAGTGTCCCAGTGAAGCAGAAGCCACCAGGCGATACTAATGGCAGGAAGCCAGGGAAGAGAAAAAGCAAAGGACCCTCCCCCACAAATGGGGTGAGACCCCAGAAGGAGGGAACTTGAGAAATGACATGCTCCTCCTACTCGGAATCCTGGGCCACATGGGTGCATGGGTGAATGTCACCTCTGAGGTGGACTCAGGCTTCCCTGGTGCCCTTGCACCCACCCCCATGACCCCTTTCCCCTGGGGCTACAACAGAAGCTATCTCTTCAATTCCTGTCCCCTTTGTTCCTGTCCTGGAGTCAGGTAAGCCCTGGACAGTTCCTGAGTTGGAGGTGTCTCTGCCTTTTACAAGTGAAACTTGATTCTCATGAAAGATAAGAAGAACAAGAACAGTATTATAATTACCTCTTTTTCTTCTGCCTCCCTTTCCATCCTCTCTCCCCATCCTTTCTCCTGCACTTTTCTCCTCCTTTACACTTTCCTTTCTTTTCATTCTCCTTCCATTCTCTTCTTGCCCTTATCTCACTTGGTCACTTCTTCCTTCCTTCCTTTCTGTCTTTTTGTTGTTGTTATTATTGAGCTATTCAGCATGTGGAATCTTAGTTCCCTGACCAGGAATTGAACCATGCTCCCTTGCACTGGGACCATGAAGCCTTAACCACTGGACCACCAGGGAAGTCCCTACTCTTTTCTGTCTTGATTCTCTTTTCAAAGCCATTTATTTTAATTTTGGCACAAATGGTGGTAAACTGAGGCTGGGGGACACTGGTTGCCAGTTTGGTAATGGAATCATATTTTCACAGTGGCTGAGATGACTCTGGAGGGGAAAGTAGACAGTCGGTTTTGTTGCTGTTGTTGTTGTTGTTGGAGAGGGTGGGGGTAGAGAGGAGGGGAGGAGGATGTGGGATCAGAACAGAGGAGAGGAACTTCCTAGCATCACTAGAGAAATAGCCTGCGAGTAGGAGTCCCAGCTTCTGGGTCTTTATTGGATATAAGAATTCTCTGGTGAGTGAGCTGGAAAGGTCTTGCTGAAGCTAGACACAACATAGTTCACGGGCAGTGCTATGGCCTTGCCGTAAATGTTTCTCTGGGGCATCCTCTGGGAAACTCAGCTACATGGATTGCTGTTGAGCCTTCAAGTCACCTGCTCAGGGCAGGTCTGTGAAAAGCACAGAAGCCCAGGCTTCAAAAATCTTTCTGATTATTTTTCACTTCTGGGTGCTTGGTGGAGCAAAGAAGGAATTCTGGCTCCCTAACCTCTCTGGAGAAGGAAATGGCAACCCACTCCAGTGTTCTTGCCTGGAGAATCCCAGGGACAGGGGAGCCTGGTGGGCTGCCGTCTATGGGGTCACACAGAATTGGACACGACTGAAGCGACTTAGCTAACTTCTCTGGAGTCACAGACTAAAAGCTATTTGCTGTGGGATGGCTACTCAGAGCCAGCTCAGTCTCAACACAACTGAACTGGCTGCTTGAATAGAGCGATAATCGAGGTCTATTTTCAACTCTGCTCTTCAGCTTGGTCTAAGCCATGCGGTCGATGGGTTTAGACTCTGGCTTCTCAGCATCAACTTGCTTTGGAGCAGGTGGGGGTGGTTCTGGATACAAGTATAGAACAAGCCACCCTTACCCACTTCCCATTCTGCTGGTTAATGAATGGATTTGGTTATTTGCAGTTGGAACTGGGTTCTCTTCCCCTCCATTCTGTCTTGAGCCCCCTCCCCAAGCTGGGCTCATCTTCTTCTGTTGCCCTCTGTCATGGAGCAGGTCGGAGCTGGACCAACACACAGTCAGGAGCTGGGTGGTGTCATCACCTCCTAACACTGAATATCACCCCCCACGCCCACCACGGGTCCTCTGAGGAATGATGCTCTGTGCAGCGGGCCAGTTGTAAACAGGGTTCTAGGTGTAGGGAGAGTGACGGTGATGGGTTAGGCATTTTCAGGCTTGCTTTGTTTTCTGTTTTGCCTTTTTAAGACCATCAGCCTTTGGAATTTGTACAGCATTAATGATTTGGCTGAGCGCAGTGGTCTGCCTCCATTTGGTGGGCTGAACTGGTGAGGAACCAGCATCTGACTGAAACTGATGAAAGACCAGAAATTCAGAATCACATCCTGATCCTTTTGGTTTCAGTTTAGGGTTCTTTAAGGTCAGCTGACAGAGTGCTGCTAGGCCAAGAAACAGGCTTGAGTTTTGAGCTTAGGGCACAGTGCTCAGGGGTGGGGACTGGGGGAGGACCCAGATGCTGAAACCTCTTTCTCATGAGGTGGCAGGGGCAGGGATGTGGGTCTCGGGTGGAAGCAGTGAGGTTTTGCATGAATCCTTTCCTGATTGGCTCTTAGGTCTTTTCTCCTGGGGACACCTATGGTCTTTGCTTTCTTTCTGACAAGATCCCTGACCAGGGAGCCACAGGCCTTGCCCCTGGCTGGCAGTGGAGCCGGATGTAAACAAGCAGAGGGCAGTGCTTGGTATCAAACATTATGTTTACTAAACAAAACCGACAAGTTCTTATTGTTCCGTGAGGAAGCCCTGCAACTCTCAATCCCCTGGAGCTGAAAAGGATCCATTTTATTGAGCTCTGTAATGACAGCCTCGGCTGGAACAGCTGGGTAGTTTGTATTAACTCTAAGAGACTCAGGAGGACAGTTTTTCTTTAGAAAAATTATGTTTTTCATTTAGCCCAACACCAGCTTGTCTCAGCACACCTTCCTATAGTTGTACAAAGAGTGATACAGTCATAGTCCACGCTGTTCTGCCAATACTGAGGGTGGCCAGAGTTAGCAAATAAGAATAGGGGACATCTAGATAAATTCAAATTTCTGATACTTTTCTAGTGCAAGTATGTCCTATGTAATCTTTGGGACAGACTGTTACTGAAAACATATTTGTAATTTTGTTTACATTTAGATTCAAATGGGACAGTCTGGATTTTACCTGGCAATACTTGATACTATACTAAACATCCATGCTTGCATACCTGTAGTGCTGAGGAACTCACTACCTTTCAAAGCAATCATGAGACAATTACTAGAAAGCTCTTCTGCACATTAAGATGACAGTCTCATACACCTGCTCCTCATGTGAATTTCTGGAGCCCCTTGGAATGTGCCTAATTCATCTGTCATGTGACAACCCTCCAAATGTCTATGGATAGCTCTGTGTTACCTTGAAATTGCTGTTCTCCAGCCTGAACATCTCCTACTCTTTCAACTTTTCCTCAGGTGGTGTGGTTTCAGATCTGCTGGTGAATGTGCTCTGGCTTGTTGAGAGCCTTTGTAATCAGATGGGATCTGAAGGCCTGAATAATGATTCCAACTGACATGGCTTTGTGCCTGTTGCCACAAGTCTATGTCTCTGGTGCCAGGGAAGTTCTGGCCTGAGCCAGACTTTGGCCCAGATCCTGTCCTGAAAGAGTGCTGCTAGATTTCAGAGTGGAACTTAGGAGCCACTGGAAAACTGAACACTCCTTACTACACGATGATTTGTGTCCTCTCAGAGGCTAAATGTTGAAATGTAATTGCCATGTGATGGTATTTGAAAGTGATCCTTTGGGAGGTGATCAGGTCATGAAAGTGGGATTATTCCCATGAATGGGATTAGCGCCCTTATAAGAGACCCCAGAAAACTCCCTTGGGCTTCCCAGGTGGCTCAGTGGTGAAGAATCGACCTGCCAATGCAGGAGACCTGAGTTTGATCCCTGGGTGGAGCAGATCCCCTGGAGGAGGAAATGGCAACCCAGACTAGTATTCTTGTAAAATACCATGTAAATTCCTGTAAAATCCCATGGACAGAGGAGCCTCGTGGGCTGCAGTGCATAGTGTGGCAAAGAGCTGGTAATGACTGAGCAACTGAGCATGCATGCAGAGAACGCCCTTGCCTTTTCCACCTTGTAAAGGCACGGGGAGAAGATGTCCATCTGTGAGCCTGAAGCAAGCTCTTATCAGACATCAGATCTGCTAGTGCTTTGATCTTGGACTTCCTAGCCTCCAGAACTGTGAGAGAGAAAATTCTGTTGTTTATAAGTCACCCAGCCTGTGGTATTTTTGTTACAGGAGCCCAAATAGACCAAAACATACCAAACTGACAGCCCTATTCTCACTTTAGGTGAGAGTTGGTAGTTAGGACATTAGCATTACCAAAAGTCATGCCAGGTATTGATGAAAACGACCTGCTAACAAGAATACTTTCTATTTCAGGTCATATGGAGAAGGAAATGGCAATCCACTCCGGCACTCTTGCCTGGAAAATCCCATGGACGGAGAAGCCTGATAGACTACAGTCCGTGGGGTCACAAAGAGTCGGACACGACGGAGCAACTGCACTTCACTTTCACTTTCAGGTCATATTGGAGTTGTGAATAAAAACATCAAGCTTGTCTCAGAGATTTGCTACACCGATGGGTTGGAACTTTGGGAAAGTCACTTATATCTCTGGCTTTCAGCAACATCATCTGAAAAACAAGTTAATTCTTGAGTTTATTAACTGAGTTAATTCTTGAGGGCAGAAGTGCATCTTCCAAAGCCTGTAGTCATGGCTATGGGCATGTGAATCTGACTGTAATAAAATAGATTTGAAAAAAAAAGACAAATAGTATTACTAGTTCTAGACCTAAATAACTCTTTGGTTCTCAGCTTTCCTTGCACAGGAAATGGTTAGAAAATTAAGTGCTGTTTACCTGTACCCGTTGGTGCATGCCTTCGAAATCTTTATGCCTGGTCCATGTCAGAGCAATACAGAAATGGGATAGTTTTTAGAAACTTTTAAACCCACTTGACGTTGTTGTGACACACAACTGTATGATCAGTGGGTTGTTTCCTTGACTAGGGTATGGACCAGTCTGGGTGCTATTGAACTTGTGGGTGGTGAGTGGCATACGACATGAGCTATGTGTCAGTCACTTGAAGTAGAAACCTGTCTTGGTCTATAATTGTTTAGAAAAAAAAGGAAAAAAAAAAAGTGGGTTTAATACCCAGTTGGATTGAGGCAGAGCTTCCTTACTGGCATGTCATTCTTGAATTACAGCTGTGCCTACGTGTTGTGCCCTTGACTGTTGGGGCAGCTGGGAGAAGCCTGGGCCAGTTTGGGACCAGTCAGTCAAGTTGCTTCTGGCCATGAGTAATTAATGTGCTCTACAAATATTACCATTTCTATGTGTGCCATGAAGTGAATAAGGGAAAAGTGAATAAGGCTGGAAATGTTACCTTTTCTCCAAAAGAGCAAATAGACAAAGACAGGAGACTGGGGTCATTGTTTCTTCAACAACAGCCTCCAAGTGAACTGGCCTAAGCTAGAGATTCAAACTAGAACTGTGCTCCCAGGCAAAAATGCACAACTTTTCTTCTATTAATTAATATCTATTAATACCTATCTATCAATACCTTTTAATATCTATTAACTAATTAATACCTATTAATATCTATTAAGACTTCCCTGGTGGCTCAGACGGTAAAGCATCTGTCTAGAATGCAGGAGACCCGAGTTAGATCCCTGGGTTGGGAAGATCCCCTGGAGAAGGAAATGGCAATCCACTCCAGTACTATTGCCTGGAAAATCCCATGGACAGAGGAGCCTGGTAGGCTACAGTCCACAGGGTAGCAAAGAGTCGGACACGACTGAGTGACTTCACTTCACTTCACTTCAAAATCTATTAATACCTCCTATCTATAATACCTTTCTCTTATATTTAAATTGAAGACTTCCCTGGTGGCCCAGTGGTTAAGAGTCTGCCTGCCAATGCAGGGGGCACGTGTTTGATCCCTTGTCCTGGATGATTCCATATGCGGCGGAGCGACTAAACTCGTGCACCACAACTACTGCAGCCTGGGCACCCTAGAGCCTGTGCTCCACAACAGGAGAAACCACCACAATGAGAAGCCTGTGTGCTGCAACGAAGACCCAGTGCAGCCAAAAGTAAATAAATACATAAATAATAAATTTAGAAGGAGTTCCTTGGTGACCTAGTGGTTAGGCCTTCACTGCTGTGGTTTGGGTTCAATCTCTGGTTGGGAAACTGATATCCTGCAAGCCATGCGGCACAGCCAAAAAAAAAAAAAAAATAGTACATTTAGATTTATCATAGAAATATATGCATGTCTCTTAAAAGCAAGCAGTACAAAAGTAGAAAACATGAGTCATCTGCACCTCCCTCCCCAAGTCCTGTTCAGGTTCCCCAGAGGTAATCGCTTTCAAACTGGAGCTTCAGTATTTATGGAAAGAGGATCCCACAGAGAAATGCCCCGATTTCCCCACGGAACTCCAGTGGGCATGGCGCTGGAGGCACTAGCACCGTCATGCTCCACTGGGAAGGTTCAAAGTCAGCACATAGCAGTCGGACCAGGGGCCTCCCCAAGGCCACCTCACCCATCCATCACAGTCAGGCAGCTCCCCCTTGCCATGGTTCTTCTCACACCACCCTCTCTTCCACTCCCTCTCTGCAGAAGTCCAGAGGTTTAATCTCTGACAAAAAGGAATCTGAAGGATTTTGGACTCTGGGATTCTGGATGCAGCAGAGGGGAGAGGTGAAGCTTGGGCTGACAACTAGAGGGTTCTGGGAATGTCTACACACTAAACTGTGCCACCCCAGGCCTTCCCTCTGACTTGCTATCAGAATTATTAAAGCTGAGGTGGCCCAGCAAAGGGGACAATCAACAGAATGAAGAGATAACCTATGGAATGGGAGAAAATAGTTGCAAACCATTTATCTGATAAGGGGTTAATATCCAAAATATGTAAGGAACTTATACCACTTAATAGCAAAACACTATACCACTCAAAACAAATACCACTCAAAAATGAACAAAAGCCCAAACAATCTGATTAAAAAGTGGACAGAGGGCTTGAATAGACATTATCCAAAGAAGGTCAACTGATACATAGGAAGATGCTTTGTTGTTATCGTTCAGTCACTAAGTCATGTCTGACTCTTTGTGACCTCATGGACGGTAGTAGCCCAAGCTCCTCTGTCCTCCCCTGTCTCTCAGAGTTTGTTTAAATTAATGTCCATTGAGTCAGTGATGCTATATAATCAACTCATCCTCTCCTGCCCCTTCTCCTTTTGCCTTCAATCTTTCCCAGCATCAGGGGCTTTTCCAATGAGTCAGCTCTTTGCCTCAGGTGGCCAAAGTACTGGAGCTTCAGCAACAGTCCTTCCAATGAATACTCAGGGTTGATTTCCTTTAGGATCACTAATCATCAGAGAAATGCAGACCAAAACCACAATGAGCTATCGCCTCACATCTGTTAGGATGGTTATTATAAAAAAGAGACAAGGGTTGTATCCTGGTGGTGGGAACGTGAATTGGTTTATCCACTATGGAAAATGGCATTTAATTTTAAATAGAACTACCATACAATCCACTTAATTCTACTTCTGTGTATTTGTCCAAAGGAAATGAAATCACTGTCTCAAAGAGACATCTATACCTCCATGTTCACTGCACTATTATTTACAATAGCCAAGATATGGAAACAACCCAAGTGTCTATCAATAGATGAACTGACAAAGAAAATGTGGTATACACACACACAGACACAGACACGTGCGTATGTGTGTGTGTGTGTGCATATATATATATATATATAATGTCTGACATATTACTCAGACATGAAAAAGAATGTAATGCTGCCATTTGTGACAATATGAATGGATCTTGAGGGCGAAGGATGAATACTGTATGATCTCTTATACATGGAATATAAAAAAGTTGAACTCATAGAAACAGAAAGTCTAATGGAAGTAGGGGAAATAGAGAGGTATTGGTTAAAGGGTGCAAACTTCCATTTACAAGAAGAATAAGTTCTGAGAATCTAATGCACAGCATGGTAACTATAGGTAACAATACTGTATTGTATGTGTGCTTGAAGGTTGCTAGTAGAATGCATCTCAGATATTCTCAACGCACATACATATGCGCACACACATATAGGAAATTATGTGATGTGATAGATGTGTTAACTAACCTTATTATGGTAATCATTTTGCAGTATACCTGTAGCAAATCATGACACTATACTTTTTTTAAAACTTATTTTTATTTATATATTTATTTTGTCTGTGTTGGGTGTTTGCTGCAGGCTTTTCCCTAGTTGTGGTGAACAGGGGCTAGTCTCTAGCTGTGGTTCAAGGTCTTCTCATTGTGGTGAGCTCTCTTGTTGCAGAGCATGGGCTCTAGGGCATGCAGGCTTCAGTAGATGTGGCCTACAGGCTTAGTTGGAGAAAGCAATGGCACCCCACTCCAGTACTCTTGCCTGGAAAATCCCATGGACGGAGGAGCCTGGTAGGCTGCAGTCCATGGGGTCGCTAAGAAGTCGGGCATGACTGAGCGACTTCACTTTCACTTTTCACTTTCATGCATTGGAGAAGGAGATGGCAGCCCACTCCAGTGTTCTTGCCTGGAGAATCCCAGGGACGGGGGAGCCTGGTGGGCTGCCGTCTATGGGGTCGCGCGGAGTCGGACATGACTGAAACGACTTAGCAGCAGCAGCACAGGCTTAGTTGCCCTGTGGCATATGGTATCTTCTCAGACTAGGGGCCAAACCATGTCCCCTGATTATACACCAGTGACCTTCGGCTGTCAGCAAGCTCCGTCCTCCTACACAGCACTTCCCATAGGCTTCCAAGTGCTCCACACTTAAATAGCCAAGGATCATGAGCTCTTTGAGTGAGTTTTTCAACTTGAAGGATAGATGCTGTAGTAGATTGATTTCATTAATTGTCCCAGTTAATGCCCTCTCTGTCTTCATGTCTTTTGCTCTGGGATTCCTGCTACAGAAATATGAGAGGCACATCTGGCAGAGTCAAGACCACCAAATCCAGGCCATCCTAGCCCAGCCAGATCACAGTAGTCCTGCTAGAGGAGCACCGGTGCATGAATGTGCCCAGCCAAGAGCAGCCAAGTCTGATTCAGCTGACTCATAGACCAAGAACTGCCCTTTCTGAGGAAAGCAAAATGCTCTGACATCAAATCTCTGGTTTGTTAGTGTGGATGAATACATCCCCTGCCTTCTCCTTCTGCACCAGCCGGCACCGTCCCACTACTGCTTGAGGTCTAAGAACACTCCCTCACGTGCCTCTGTAGGTGTGATGCTCTGGGCCCATCCACAGGAGAAGAGGCCATGGACAGAAGTCAGGAAAAGCAGATGCCACACAGGGCTTGCTGGACACAGTTTTATCCTCTGGCTGTTTGATGATGATCTCATCTGGCCTATGGCTCCTTGGTATTTCTGTCCTTGGGTTGGTGAGAATGCCAAGTGAAATTAGATCTTGAATTCAAGTCTTAGCCTGGGGAAACTCTTGGGTTTGTCTGTAAGCTGGAGGCAGAGGAAATTATGAAGTGGGTAAAAACTCATCTACCACACTAGCCCCAGGCTACTCCTTTCCATGGCCGTTATTCTCTCCTTCTCTCCTGACCTCTTTTCTATCCATTTTCCCTTCCTTCCTTCCCTACATTCAAAGTACATGCAACTCTCACTTTCCACTAGTCTCATTTTAAGAATCTACTGAAACTCAGGCAACATTTAAATGTTACCTTTCTCAGTTTGTCTTACAATTCAATCTTGTTTCTAATTGGGACGTGAGTCTTTTCACTATTTAGAAAAAAAATTTTCTCTAGAAGTTGGAAAGCCTTTTGGGGAGGATGGGGTTTTTCATTGAAATGCTAACCTGTGGCTAGATTGCTGTGGTCGAAGCCCCATGTTGGTACTTTTCTTTTGCCAGAAACATTTTGAAAATGGTCATGAGCTCACTGGGGACTGGAGAGAAAGTGAATAAGAAAATTTCCTTGCAAAAGTACAATGTGTTTTGTAATTTGGACTCGTTCTCTGCTGATATTCAAACAGCATTCAGAGCCACGCACCATTACCTAAGTAACCATCCTTGAGTTGGCATTTTAGGATCAAACAGGATTCATAGGAATAATTTCATTCTTTCCTGGGCCTTTGCCAGCTTTCTGAGAGATGTCTTCCTCTTTTTGATACTAAAGTAGAACTTATAGTCTCCTGGGATGATGAACTCTAATAAATCAGTAGTCACTCCTCTGGGCTTTACAGATGAAGCAAAGGGACAGTTGAGGTAATTGTCTGAATAATATGGGCAAAACAACAAGCTATCCTCAATGGACAGCAAAAGTTGGAGTTACTGAAATAGAACAATGCACCAAAACTACTCAGTCCCACTCTTTCTTTTAGGGGATACTCAAATGTCCCTGTTCGCTGCCCTGGGAATGGGGCACAGAGGAACTCCATGAATGTAATAACAATAGCTGATACTTATTGGGCTGGTGTGTGTTCTAGGCACTGTATTAAGCATTTAAAATAGATCTCATTTAGATGTTGTCATAATTAGCCTATTACCATCCCCACTCAGCAGCTGTTGGACAGGAAGCCAACAGAGCTTAAAAGGACTTGGGTGAGGCTCACAGCTGGTAAGTCGCAGAGCTGAATCAGCCAGTCTGACTCCAAATCCTTGCCAATATGAAGGCTCTTGGTGGGATGATGCTCTGAGGATACTGACATGCAGAAAAATTGTGATTGGTACAAGGGAGATTTGTTTCTTAGTGGAAGAGATGAACTGTATAAAAATCACTATCTAGCTGGATGATATACGGCAAGAAATGCCCCCTTCTTGGCCCGAGATTCCTCAGGGGTAAATGAAAGGGTGGATGGGATAATTTGTAAGTCCGTCTCAGGTCTCACTTATGTTTTTTAGAGTGGTCTGTGTCTGTGATCCTCAGTGTTCATTTCCTGAGCTCTGATTGAAGCTCAGCTTAGCACTATTTGAGTCCAGCTGTTCTGGCAAGGAGGGATGAATGAATGGTCAGCGTAGGCTGAGTTTTCTTGTGGTAACAAATAGCCTTCAAGTCTCAGTGCTCTTAACAACCCAGCATTCGCTATATCTCATGTACATCTGTGTCCACTTCAGGTGTCTGGGGATACAGTGGTCCTCCAGAGTCAAGACTGATGAAGCAACTGCCATCTCTAACATTTTGGGTCACTCTGACTATGGAAAAGAAAGCTCTGGAAGGTATTAACACTAGAAATTAAATGCTGTGGCCCAGAAAATGACATAGGCTATAGTCTCTCCTAACTCATTAATCAGAACTAGTCCCTTGGGCCTGTCAAACCATGGGACTGGGGGTGGGAATAAAAGGTACAATCTTACCATCTACCCAAAAGTGCAGACAACTGGGAATATTTGGAGAATATTTGGAATATTTGGAAAACAGTATTTTAATGACCACCTAAAATTCAAATGGAATAGTGTCTTTTAGAATCCTTTGTGACTGGGGAGGAGAGCAAAGTCAGGCAGACAGGGCTGCTAGTATTGCACTGTGGTCAGGAGGACAGGTTGGACAAGAGAACACTTCCTTTTCAATGAGATAATGGAGACTGGGTTGGGGGTGGACATGGGGGTAAAAAGAGGTCACTCAAAGCCAGATTTTCTCTAGGGTCACCTTGATCACATTCCTTCCTTTACTGTTTCTTGTAAACCACTAATTAAGATAACTAAAAATGTTACCATGAGCTAAAGTCAACATCAATTAAAAATCCCATATATATTTCACATGAAAACACATGGCCTTCAGACATGTGTGATTTTCATCAGACCTCCTCATCTGTTTGTCATTTAAGGTTCAGGCCATGTTCAATATTTCTATCAAATGCTGCCTGCTGTAGATGAAAGCCTGGCAAATAACTGTGCAAAAGAAACTTTCTGAAGTTATAAATAATCAAATGCCCATGGGGGGTTGACCTCATATACAATAATACACAGAGTAATGATCAGAGCTCAGAGGGAAATGGAGCTCAACGATGGCCTTCTTGGTAAGGAGATGGGTGCAGTGTTGCTTACAATAACATGAGTGTCATTTTCCTGACCCCCTCATCCTCTGGTAGGAGTAGGACAGAATGGAAGAGAGAGGGAAAGTAGCTGAAACCGTAGGGACAGTGAAGTGTCAGGGTGTTTAGCATTTGACTCTCTGGTGAAAAAAGCCCAGATTTGCAATATTTGCCAATTTCGATGGTGTAAATACCCCCAGTATGCCTGAATTTCAAGGTACCAAGATGATGGAAAACAATAGAATGGGAAAAACTAGAGATGTCTTCAAGAAAATTAGAGATATCAAGGGAACATTTCATGCAAAGATGGGCACAATTAAGGACAGAAATGGTATGGACCTAACAGAAGCAGAAGATATTAAGAAAGAGGTGGCAAGAATACACAGAAGAACTGTATTAAAAAGATCTTCATGACCCAGATAATAATGATGGTGTAATCACTTACCTAGAGCCAGACATCCTGGAGTGTGAAGTCAAGTGGGCCTCAGGAAGCATCACTCCCAACAAAGCTAGTGGAGGTGACAGAATTCCAATTGAGCTATTTCAAATCCTAAAAGATGGTGCTATGAAAGTGCTGCACTCGATATGCCAGCAAATTTGGAAAACTCAGAAGTGGCCATAGGACTGGAAAAACTCAGTTTTCATTCCAATCCCAAAGAAAGGCAATGCCAAAGAATGCTCAAACTACCACAAAATTGTACTCATACTCATCACGAGTCATGTATTGTTGAAGCCTTGCTAGGAAAGTAATGCTCAAAATTCTCCAAGCCAGGCTTCAACAATACGTGACTCGTGAACTTCCAGATGTTCAAGCTGTTTTTAGAAAAGGCAGAGGAACCAGAGATCAAATTGCCAACATCCATCAAAAAAGCAAGATAGTTCCAGAAAAACATCTATTTCTGCTTTATTGATTATGCCAAAGCCTCTGACTGTGTGGATCACAGTAAACTGTGTAAAATTCTGAAAGTGACAGGAATACCAGACCACCTCACCTGCCTCTTGAGAAACCTGTATACAGGTCAGGAAGCAACAGTTAGAACTGGACATGGAACAACAGACTGGTTCCAAATAGGAAAAGGGGTACGTCAAGGCTGTATATTGTCACCCTGCTTATTTAACTTATATGAAGAGTACATCATGAGAAATGCTGGGCTGGAGGAAGCACAAACTGGAAACAAGACTGCCAGGAGAAATATCAATAACCTCAGATATGCAGATGACACCAGCCTTATGGCAGAAAGTGAAGAAGAACTAAAGAGCCTTTTGATGAAAGTGAAAGTGGAGAGTGAAAAAGTTGGCTTAAAGCTCAACATTCAGAAAACTAAGATCATGGCACCTGGTCTCATCACTTCATGGTAAATAGATGGGGAAACAGTGGCTGACTTTATTTTTCTGGGCTCCAAAATCACTGTAGATGGTGACTTCAGCCATGAAATTAAAAGACACTCCTTGGAAGGAAAGTTATGACCAACCTAGAAAGCATATTAAAAAGCAGAGACATTACTTTGCCAACAAATGTTGTCTAGTCAAGGCTATGATTTTTCCAGTAGTCATGCATGGATGTGAGAGTTGGACTATAAAGAAAGCTGAGTGCCAAAGAATTGATGCTTTTGAACTGTGGTGTTGGAGAAGACTCTTGAGAGTACCTCGGACTGCAATGAGATCCAACCAGTCCATCCCAAAGAAGATCAGTCCTGGGTGTTCATTGGAAGGACTGATGTTGAAGATGAAACTCCAATACTTTGGCCACCTGATGCGAAGAGCTGACTCATTTGAAAAGACACTGATGCTGGGCAAGATTGAGGGCAGGAGGAGAAGGGGATGACAGAGGATGAAATGGCTGGATGGCATCACTGACTCAATGGACATGAGTTTGAGTAAACTCTGGCAGTTGGTGATGGACAGGGAGGCCTGGTGTGCTGCAGTCCATGGGGTTGCAAAGAGTCGGACATGACTGAGTGACTGAACTGAACTGAACTGAAGATGATGTCATTGAACATAGATTTGGGAAGAAATATGTAACTGGCTCTTGTAAGTCAGTACCTCCATATTGCTGGCTAAAGAAATTAGGATGCTTTCCTGTTTCCTGTCCTTTACTCACCTCTAGTCCCAAAATATGATGTTAGGAGCTTAAAGGCAGGAAGCGTAGAAGAAGACAGTAGCAAGAGGGGAGCAGATCTAGTGCTGAGAAATGCTGATGACTCCCGGATTGTATAGTGTCCTAGGTCTGTAGCAAACTGGGTGGCTTAGACCAACAGAAATGTATTCTTTCACAGTTCCGGAGTTCCGACTTCTGACAAAAACGTGTTGACAGGGTTGTGTAGAGGAGGAAAACCTTTTCCTTTTTTCTAGGTTCTTGGGCTGGCCCAATAATTAAATTGGCATAAGACAGATTTGGGGATTGCAAAGAGTTGGACACGACTGAATGACTGAACTGAACTGAACTGAAGATGGATTAACAGGAGGAAAAAAAATTGATTTTGTGGGTATGGGAATCCCAAATATATGGGAGCTTCAGACAGGCGATTGAGGTTTATATGCCAATCTGAGCTAAGGAGAAGGGGGTGGGGGTCTGAGACTTCAAAGGGGAGGAAGAGAATTCACCAGAAGATGGGAAGAGCAATATATGGTAAACAACGTGTGCCATGCCATACAGATAAGTCTTTCTGATGTAAAATTTTATCTCTGGTAATAACTCTCTTTCTTGTACAGGCCCCCTATCTAAATTCTTTCAGGCAGTTAAAGGAGAGGTAAAAAGCCCTTCCTCAGTCTGTTGGGCCATAATTGTCTTCAGCTCAAAATAATTCACATGCCCAAGTAGCACATTCTGGGCAGCCTGCCCTGAACCCCATCAGTTGGTTCTTTGTGGGGTCTCTTAAGAGAGGAACCATCCCACATTTCTCCTAGCTTCTAATGACTGCTAGCAATCCTTATCATTTCTTGGTTTGTAGACATAGTCCAGTCTCTGTCTCTAGCTTCACATGGCCTTCCCTGTGCATCCCTCTGTGTCTTCTCCTCTTCTTATAAGGACACCAGTCATTGCATTTAAGGTGGACCTACCCTAGATTCCAGAGAAGGCAATGGCACCCCACTCCTTGCCTGGAAAATCCCATGGATGGAGGAGCCTGGTAGGTTGCAGTCCATGGGGTCGCTAAGAGTCGGACACGACTGAGCGACTTCACTTTCACTTTTCACTTTCATGCATTGGAGAAGGAAATGGCAACCCACTCCAGTGTTCTTGCCTGGAGAATCCCAGGGACGGGGGAGCCTGGTGGGCTGCCGTCTATGGGGTTGCACAGAGTCGGACACAGCTGAAGTGCCTTAGCAGCAGCAGCAGCAGCAGTAGCAGCACCCTAGATTCAAGGTGATTTCATCTTGAGATCCATAACTAATTACTTCTGTAGAGACTCTATTTCCAAATAAGGTCACATTCTGAGATTCTGGGTGGACAAGAATTTCTGGGAGATAGGATTCAACTCACTGCACACATATACACATAGCACAGAAGGGAGGGGCAGGCAGGACCAGAGCTGGCCACCTGGCCCTAACACTTCCCCCTGGCTTCCCAGAGCATCCTTCAGGCTGTGATCTGCTTCCTGATTTATAATGGCAGGTCAGGAGGGGAAGTGGTCTGTGATGGCTGGATTGCCTTTCCACTTAGTCATGCTCCTAGCCTCCAAGCCCAGCTGGGTGAGGGGTGGAGTGACCTTGGCCTAGGATGCTTTTATGTTTATATTTGTGCAGTTGTCTCCTTATATCATCTTCTATTTTCTTTGAAGATAAATTTTGGCAAAAATAGCAGAAATCTTCAGAGAGTTCTGTTCTTTGATTAGTATTATACACCCTACGTGGTAGAATAGGCCATTAATAGACACTGAATGAGTGAGTGAATGAATAAATGAATGAGCAGAGTTAAGGGCTACTTAAAATGGGCCTTCTCCAGGAAAAACAAAACAAAACAAAACAAAACAGATGAACTCTCAAGTTCAAAAAATATCTTTTCAATCTAAAAGACATATTCTGGCCCATTAGGTCAGTGGAAGACAGTGACAGAGGATCAAGTGTCAAAGGCCCTGGGGACATTAAGTAGGGCTTTCCTTGGCCCTGTAATAGGAGCCAAGCATGGCCCCTCCCCACAGCCCTGATGAGAAAGCCAGCCTGGCTGGGCCTCAGAGGGCAGGAGGAGGTCACTGAGACTCCCCCTGTGGCAACTTTAAACCACATCTTGTGGGTCCCTTTAGTTTCATCCGTGACACTCCTCTCTCAGCCTGGAATGCAGAGGAAGGGAGTGAAGGGAATCAGGTTTCCAGGAAAGAATCTGCCTTCTGAGTTTCTATGCTTCCGCCGAGAGCTCACACCTAGGAAACTCCATGGTTGGGAGCATCTGATACACCAAGGAGATTTTCACATCTCAGGCCCCTTCCCCATCTCCACCCACTGTGCTTGAGATGGATTGAATTTATGTGCCATGGTTTAAGAGTTCATAACAAACACCATTCTCTCAGACACCTTGACCTCTGTTCCAGCCCCTTCTGCTCCCCCAAGGTTGCTCTTTCTCCTGGGCCTAAGGTATGCAGTCATTTGGCTGGTCGAGCCCTATGATCACATGAAACAATGACCACATAAAACACACCTCAATTTAGAGACAAGCACTGATGCATGCCCTGAAGCTGAGATTAAAATCTGTCCCATAAATCTCTTTATAATGCTGTATATTCCACACCATAATGATGAGAAGTGAGCTAGTAAATAAACACTTGAGGAAAAAACTCCTCACAAAATACCCGATGATTAAGTGGCTTGATCTCATTTTGCTAGAAACTATAGGAGAAGTTAAGATTTGTCAGTGATGTCAATTCCTCCATTCACTATGGCATTGCATGAAAGGTTTGATTTCATTCATCATACATTTTTTTAAAAGTCTACTGTGTGCTGGGGATGTATATAGGTTTAACTGGGAGTTTAAAGACATAATCGATAAGACAATGGAATTTGAAGACATGTCAATTTGAGATCCAGCTATGGAAAATCCTATCCACATGTGTATGCATTTTGGGATTTAATGATAACATTGCTTGGAGGCATCTGATACACTTTTTCACATATAGGGAAATATAAGCTCTCAAGGTTCAAAATAAATAATAATGGAATAAACCAACCAATTCCATGATTTTTTATGCCTCTGTCATGATGGTAGGCTGCAGTCCATGGGGTCGCTAAGAGTCGGACTTGACTGAGCGACTTCACTTTCACTTTTCACTTTCATGCATTGGAGAAGGAAATAGCAACCCACTCCGGTATTCTTGCCTGGAGAATCTCAGGGACGGGGGAGCCTGGTGGGCTGCCGTCTATGGGGTTGCACAGAGTTGGACATGACTGAAGCAACTTAGCAGCATGATGATGGATTTTCTGGAAAAGGATTTATGGGTTCATACCTGTGGCTCAGACGGTAGAGTCTGCCTGCAATGTGGGAGACCTAGGTTTGATCCCTGGATTGGGAAGATCCCTTGGAGAAGGAAATGGCAACTCATTCCAGTATTCTTGCCTGGAAAATCCCATGGATGGAGGAGCCTGGTGGGCTACAGTGCATGGGGTCGTAAGGAGTCAGACACGACTGAGCGACTCACATGCACCTGCTCCTTGGTCTGTTAGTAAACAAAGACAATCTGATGGTCTGAATCTTGGTGCTGCCCTTTTCTCTCATCCAAGGTAACAAGGAGTGTGTGTATGTGTGTATGTCTGTTATGTGTGCACACCTGGGTGCTTTTGTGTGAGTATGAAGGGGTTGACTAGGAGCCACAGAATTTACAGAGGAAAACTAAACATCATTAGAGTCCATTCTGAGATGGTGAGTCAACTCATTTTATCCTCAGTAATTCCTTGTTCCAAGTGAACTTGTAGTTGGAGAGTCATTACATTGGTAGGATCAGGTCACTGAGGTGCTCCTCTGTGTCATGTGAAACTGAAGGGGCCCACAGGATGAGGTTAAAGGAGGGTGCTCTCCTGCCATGATGGCTGGGCCATGAGGTTGCAGCCATAGATTAAGGAGAAGACAGGTTGGGGTAAAAGGGAAAACTTGCCCTCTGCACTGAGCTAAGGTGGGAAGGGAATGCGGCTGAGTAGTGGGTTAATGAAATGCATAGCCTAGAAGAGCTATGGGGGGAGCAGACTTAAGGGTCTGTTTCTCTCACCTCCTTGGTCCCCATCCTCTGTGCTCAGAGAAGTATGATGGAGAAGGAGAAGCTGGTGGGTTGGTGGTGTGTGGATGTATGTGTGTGTGTGTGTGTGTGTGTGTGTGTATGAGAGGGGAGAGGGAGAGAGAAAGAGGTCCCAGGCTCTAGGAGACCTCCAGCATGACTTGGGAGGTCTGGTGAGGAAGAAGTTAGACAATGGAAGAAGGATAGATTGAAAGACCAGAGGCCATGGTCCGGGTTACCATAGGGTGACTGGGGCATGCAAGGAGCCCAGAAGGACCCACCTACCTGGTGAGGGCATGGAGGAGGGCTGAGAGGCTTGTGGTCAGAGTGAAGAGACTGCAGAGGACAGGGACTACACACTCTCGTGGTGAGGGACATTATGTTTGCCTCAAGTAACAGTGCTTCCCCCAACCCGTCCCCCAAGAAAGAAGCACAGCATTTTCATCACCACGTCTACTGTCACTACTCTAGAGTTCAAATCTGCTCTGGGTGGTATATAACCGGGATCAGGGATAATCCAGAGAAGCTTCTCCCCTTCTGGCAAGAGGCTGAAAGCATCCCTTTGTATATAAGATGACCTCTAGGGAAGGCAAAGGGGAGATGAAAAGCCAGAGACCAAAATTTGTCTAGATACAATGACACCCAAAAGGGAACATCTGAATGAATCTGACTTAGGGAATTTGATTTTGAAAAGTTTGAGTGCCTAAGGGGACATTTTCTAAGGGGTAGAACTGAAATAGAGCTGACTTGTGGACAACGCAGAGGTTAGGAACTGTGACTCCCCACCACGCAGTCAAAAATTCAAGTCTAACTTTTGACTCTCTCCAAACTTAACTTCTTGGCCTTTTGGCTGAGACCAGGTGTAGTATGGGGGCTTCACAGGTGGCTAGTGGTAAAGAATACATCTGCCAATGCAGGAGACATAAGAGACGTGTGTTCCATCCCTGGGTGGGGAAAATCCCCTGGAGGAGGAAACGGCAGCTGACTCCAGTATTCTTGCTGGGGAAATCCCATGGACAGAGGAGCCTCGTGGCTACAGTTCATGAGGTTGCAGAGTCAGACACAACTTAGCAACTGAGCACACAGCACACAAACTTGACTACTAATAGCCTACTTTTGACCAGAAGCCTTGCAATAACATACATAGTTGATTAAAATATGTCTTTGTGTTATATATATATCTACATATATTCATGCATTCATGCCTTTTCTTTTTTTGATATATATATTTTTTGATATTTCTAAGCTATGTAGTTTATCAGAAAGTCTTTTTCAAATTGTAGCAAATTTCCAGAATATAATTCTAATGTATTTAGTGAAAAAAATCACAGTTCTATCTTGTGTAGTTCAAGGATCAATTGTATTATTATCTCTCAAGTTAAAATTTCCCATCTGCCTAGCTAGGAGCAGTCCCTTTTTGGGGAAAAAAAAAATTCATTTCCCTGAACAAACAACTGTGATATAACAGAGCAACCCTGATACATATGGATAAAAATAAAGCTGTGAACTTTCAAATAAATAAACTTAACTTTAATCTTAAATAAACAAATTTAAAATAGTCATGAAGTCTTTCGAAATTTTCAGTTGTCTTTTGAGACTTTTCTGAAAATAGCCTGGGAATAAGAGTCCTTGTCATATCATCCAGCTGGCATTCAGCAAGAAGAGAATAGGGAACCCCAAGCAGAACATCCCAGCAGCACCCAGGGGGTCAAGCAGATTTGGGACTGTCAACATCACTTGAGGACACTGGTCCAAAGATGAATGAAGAAAAGATGCTGAGAAGTTTAGTCTTCAGGGAACATTTCCCAGTGGAAGCCTCAAAGCCTGTGGAGCACAAAGCTTCTGCAGACAGTGACAGGCCTCTCTCTGGGGACATTTTCTGAGTAAGGGAGATTGGTAGTCGTGTGACCAAGACGATTTTGGTGCAGATTGTTCTGGACACAGGGGAATGGTCTAGGTGACCTTCCAAGAATTTTGTACCTAATCTGTGATTCTGTAAGTAATGAGTTGACAGGAAATTGCATTCTGTATTTGGTTGGCCATCTGCTGTTTTTCCAACGCTGGCTGATAAAGGCATGGCTATGTGGGGAGAAGGTGAGCTGTAATTAATTATCTATGGCATTGATGAATTTCTTGTAAGATATTCCCCTGCTAATCCAGCAATATAGCTGCATCCCTCCCCCCACCTTCCCAGTGTTAACGGTCTATTTATGGACCCAGCTCCATAATTAAATGTTTCATTTGCAAGAAAATGGTTCCGAGGAAAATCCAGGCTCCCTTTATGTGCCTGCAATCGGCTACTGCAGACGTTACATAAGAGATTAGTCCACATTGGCCTGCTGTTCTTAGCTTTTTGGATAATCTAATGTATTATGTTTCTGGTGTATGTAAATTACTAAATGTAATATTCTTCAATATGTCTGTTGAATGAAGCCAAATGTATTGTGGGTGTAATTTTAATTATTTATATGCTATAAAAATGGAAGAAATTGGAATTACAGAAATAGGGCTCTAAAAAACCCCTCTGGTTTTCTTTTGGGCAACAGTTTAATCAGATTAAAACCATAATTGTTTTCCAGTCCTTGCCTCACACTTGTTTTGGCCCTCTCTTTTGTCAGTATGTGGCTATGCCCCATGAAGGCATTTAATGTCGGTCCGAAGTGTTTGCCTTATTGGAAAACAGCACATCCTAGTTGGCTGGGTTCAAGGCAGGGACACCATTGGGAAAGCGCAAAGTTTCCTTCTGAGGCTTGGTTTTCGTTCTTGAAATTGGTCCTGGGCAACTCCTTACCGGATTTCTTCTGAGTCAAGGAGGTAGCAGCTACATAGGTAAGACTGGAAAGCAGAATAGGGGAAGATGACGAAATGAAAGTGTTAGTCGCTCAGTTGTCCATGGAATTCTCTAGGCAAGAACACTGGTGTGAGTTGCTATTCCCTTCTCTGGAAGATCTTCCTGACCCAGGGATTGAACCTGGGTCTCCTGCACTGCAGGCAGATTCCTTACAGTCTGAGCCACCAGGGAAGCCTTGATCAAAAGAAAGGTGAGAGGAACATGCATATCTCTGGAAGTAGCAACCAGCTACTTTTGTTAACTAGCTAGAGATGTGGAGGCCAATTTTAGTTCAAGATGGCTGATAAGGATTGAATGGATTTGGGTACCTATTCAAACCTCATAGACTGTAATCTGAAATGAGTTTGTCCAGTGAGTGCTATTACATTGAGACATTGTGGTAAGACGCAGTCTGGAATCCAAGCACCTGGCTTGGAATCCTGGTCTCATGTTTCAGGTGAAGCTGTTTGATTCCAGAGCACTCACTCTTAGTTATCTTGCCACTCAAAAAGAGTTTATCATTGTTGTTATTATTATTACAGATGGAAAAACTGAGTCCCAGAGAGACAAATAACTTGCCCAGTGTAGCACAGAACTGAGATTAAAAGCTGCTGGCATCCTGTGTTCCTCGCTTGTTTGTATGGCTGGGTCCTGGGAATTTAGATGAATAAAATGGCCTCAGCCTGTCCAGGCAGACAGCACCAAGAGCCGTGCCTCTGCACAGTAGATGTGGATGGATGAGGGCAGGGTTCATGACCTCTGACATCCCCCTGGAGGAGCTGAGGTCTCTGCAGTGAGTCTGAATTATGAGGTTGCACAGCAGACTTGTTGGAGCCCAGAACCCATCCACACCCAGCTTTGATTTACATGGGAACATTTCCTCACTGTTGGCATTGGGAAAGGGAAATAGCAAATTTGGGGTGTTTGCTTATTTCCATCAGTAATTTCGACTGGGAGGGGTGAGGGCTGATGAATTATACAGCAGTGCATTAAAACATAATATCCCTTTGAAGCCCAGAGCAGCAAGTAGAGAGCTGTTTTGCAACGTTGGTGGGAGGCTGAGGAAGTCTCCAGCTCATCCCTTTGATGCAGCTGGATAGGGTGTTGACTCTTGAGTTGTACCTTTCGGCACAGTTGAGGAAAACTTGGAGTTGGGCTTGAGGTGTACAGAGAACTCTGGGAATACAAGGCTACTAAAGAATTTCACAGAAGGACCCCCAGGCTGAGACTGGGCTTAGCCCAGATCCTGTCCCCAGGCTCCCGACTGGCCTTCATCCCCCGGCCTGGACAGCTGCTACCTTCCGCCATGAGCCAAACTACCCCAGGGAAGTTGGGGGCCACAGTTGGCCAGAACTGTTGTGGCTGCCAGTGCCTCCATCTCAGGAAGACACTGCAGGCCAAGGAAAACACTTGGTAAACTTAGACTGGGCAGCTCTCAGTAACTCATTTAGGATTTAATGCTTCTTTTAAAACAGAACACAGAAGGCTTGGAAAGCAAGCTCAGTGACTCCTGAGAGGATAACCTAGTTCCATGTCTTATTCATCTTTGCTTTTGGCACCTAGAAGGTGCTCCATAAATGCCTGTTCAATTTCAATCATCTTTTGTGGTTTTGAAAAAAAGTTTGGAAACATCCCAACCATCCTCTATTGGCTTGCTTAGGTGTTGGCCAAGGCCAAGTGTTGAAATCTTGGGTTGCTTAAGACTGATTATTCCCAATTAAACAAATAGTCAGTGAACATTCATTGGTGAGGCATCGAGTGGGATGCTGTGGTAGGAGAAAGATGCAAGGGAGTTGGTAGAATGCAGAACAGGAGCTGCCACAACAGGAATGGAGATGAGCAAGCCACAGGGAGAACACAGAAGACAAAATCAATTAGATGGAGAGACCAGGAGCATCATCACACAGGGGGACTGTGGGAAGAGCCTTAGAGGATAAGATTTTGAAAGATGTTGGGTCAAGTGGGGATTTTTGGTTAGTGTCATTGACAAGAGCGAAGGCTTCTAGGTACACAACTGCACTGGCAAGCGTGCAGTGAGATTGAGCCTCTGATCTGAAATGTCAAAGATATAACTTTTAAAAAAATTTAAAGAAAATTCTCATACAAATATATGGTGAACCCATGTCAAAGACTCATTAATTAGGGGACCAGTGGAGTGGGAAATTGGTTCAAAGAAGAATTGGAGAGATCAAAGCATGTATAATCAATAAAAGAAGGAAAGCTGAAAGGAGACTGTACAGTTAGATATGAATCTGGTTAATATTTTGCAGAGCAATAAAGCCATAACCGGTGGAACTATTTTTTCTATCAGACAGTATTCATGCAATTATAATGGATCAAAGAAAATCATTTGTAGCTTGCCAATTTTATACACATTCACCCAATTATATAGAATACAGGATATTCTATTGAATATAGGATACTAGAAGAGAAACTTTTGCTTTATATTCTTCTCTACAGTTTTAACTTTGGCTTTTTTCCTATAGAATCTGGGCCAGAATCAATGGTAAAATATAAGACGAAAAAAACTTCACATTTTTCCAGAACATTGGATGACCCCAAAGCAGACTTTTATCACTATGCTCCAAAATGACTTTGAAAAGTCAATAATCTTCCCTAATTTCCAAGGTTCCGATTGTTTAGCTAAAAGAAAAATGTTCTGGATGGATTTGGAGGACCTAGTGAACCTGAATTTGATTCTTTGTAAGTTTTAGCAGAATTGATATGATCTGTACTAGCATACGGCAAGATTATGGGAAAAACTGAGTGGAGAGGAGAAATAATAGAGAAAGAAAGCCTTGTTCAAAGGTTATGGTAGTAGGCCAGGTAGAGATGATGACATGGTACTGGATTTAGAAAGGTGGGGACCGATATGGAGACCATATGAAGATGAATTGACTCAAGGGAGCTGTGGGAGGGAATTCAGTTTCACAAATGTTTATTGTGCATCTGCTGTACATCACCACGATCAACACCAGCAGCTCAAAGTGAGTAAGATGTTACGATTGTCCCCCAGGAGCTTAAGACATGAAAAATTATTCTCAATTCCGCCTGGAAAAGCCAATGTATGCTTTATGTACACAATGCATATATGTACAGGATGAATGGTGTCAAGATCAGATGAGGGAGGCTATCCAGAAAGGGTCTTTAAGGACTAATGGGCATTGCCTGGCAAAAGAAGTTGGACGGTGCTCAAACGCTGGCTGCACAATGAAATCACTGTGGTAGCTTAAAAACTCCTGAGCCTGTTGCCCACCCTCAGAGATTCTGATTTAATAGAATTTCTGAGTGTAACCTGCTTGCAAGGGGCTTTTGTATCTTCCCAGGTGTTTCTAACTTGCAAAGTGGATAAGGCTTGAAATGGAAGAAACCACAAAAGCTCAGGAAAGGAGGTATTATGGAGCCCGGAATGTCATGCAGAAAGAAACATAGTAGTACTTCACAATTATGGTTGTGATGTGGGAAAAACTGGGAGGAGAGACTGGGCTGGCTACTGGCCACCATGGAGAGCCTCGTCTCGTCAGTGTAGAACCACAGAGCATACTATTCATGTGCTACTCTGGGAGATTTGGGGCCTGGGATGCCCTTAAAGACCTCATATAAGGACAGAGAATTTAGAAAAATAGTCTTGTTCCAGCTCTACCCTGAATTTGTTGTGGGACCTCAATTTTCTTATATTGAAAGTGAAGGGTTGAACTTGATGGTTCCCCTAAGTTTCTTTCAGTTGAAGAATTGCAAAAATCCTACTTTTCTGTCATCAGTTTGGTTTTACTGATGTTGGGTTGCCTTGTACTCGAGATGTCTATGGTCAGAACCTAAGGGACTATCTATTTAATTAGAATGACACTGTTTCTTTTCTTTTATTCCAAAGAGTACTATGGACTTGTAGTAAAAAAGCAAAAATTAAAACTGTAGAGAAGAATACAAAGCAAAAGTTAATCTTCTAGTGTCCTGTATTCCATTTTCCACAGCCTCTTGGGTATCTTGTGTACATGGTATCTTTTTGTGTATAAGCATATACTTATGTTTCCCTGGTGGCTCAGATGGTAAAGAATCAGCCTGCAATGTGGGAGACCTGGGTTTGGTCTCTGGGTTGGGAAGATCCCCTGGAGGAGGGCATGACAACCCATTCCATTATTCTTGCCTGGAGAATCCCCATGCGCAGAGCCTGGTGGGCTATAGTCCATGGGGTCGCAAAGAGTCAGTTGGACATGACTGAGCGACTAAGCACACACACATATGTGTATGCACACTTAATATTGTACACAAATAGGGCCATATTATGTAAATTGCTCTGTAACTTGTGGTTTTCACATTACAATATATTTTGGGCATCTTTCCATGTCTGTGTATTTTTATCAGTTTTTTATAATTTTTTAAAAATTAAAGTATAATGATTTACAATGTGTTAATATCTGCTATACAGCAAAGTGACTCAGTAATACATACACATACATATATTCTTTTCAGTTATAGTTTATTCCAGGACCTTGTTGTCCATCCATTATATATGTAGTAGTTTACATCCACTAACACAGTGATGGACGGGGAGGCCTGGTGTGCTGCGGTTCATGGGGTCGCAAAGAGTTGGACATGACTGAGTGACTGAACTGAACTGAACACCAAACTCCCAGTTCATCCCTCCCCCACTGCTCTTCTTGGCAACCACAAGCCTGTTCTCTCTGTCCCGTGAGTCTGTTTCTGGTTTGTAGATAGATTCATTTGTGTCATAGTTTAGATTCCACATATAAGTGATATCATATGGTATTTGTCTTTCTTTTTCTGGAATTCACTTGGTATGCTCACACTAAGTGATTATCATACAATGTCTATGTATTTAGAATGACCCCATTCTGGGAATCTCCCAGTTGTCCAGTGGTTAGGACTCCATGATCCCACTGTACAGGTCACAGGTTCAAATCCCGCATGCCTTGATCTACCCCCCAACAAAAGTGAAGGAATGACCCCCTTCTTATTGCCAGTTGTATGGTATGACCCCATAATTTCCTTAACCTATGATAGCCATTTTAGGTTTTGTTAGTAATTCATTGTTTTACAATATGTTTCAGTGAAACTTCTTGTGTGTGTGTGTGTGTATATATATATATAATTGTGGAAGTTCCATTTTTTCATAGGACCCATCCTTATACATGGAATTACTAGTTCTGTGGTTAACACTGAAAATTTTGATAGGCATTAACAAATTGTCTCCTAAAATTGTTGTACTGAGTTATATGCTTAACTACAAATTCCTTGTCACTTTATAAAAGCTGAGTATTTTTCAAGTTTTAAATTATTTTTGGAGATGGAAAATGGCATCTAGTTGTTTTAATCTGTATTTGTTTCATAAGAAAAGAGTTGGTTATGTTTTCATATTTTATTGGTTATCTGTGACCTTTCATTCCAATCCCAAAGAATGCTCAAACTACCACACAATTGCACTCATCTCACACGCTAGTAAAGTGATGCTTAAAATTCTCCAAGCCAGGCTTCAGCAATACGTGAACCGTGAACCTCCAGATGTTCAAGCTGGTTTTAGAAAAGGCAGAGGAACCAGAAATCAAATTGTCAACATCCAATGGATCATCGAAAAAGCAAGAGAGTTCCAGAAAAACAATTATTTCTGCTTTATTGATTATGCCAAAGCTTTGACTGTGTGGATCACAATAAACTATGGAAAATTCTGAAAGAGATGAGAATACCAGACCACCTGACCTGCCTCTTGAGAAATGTATGCAGGTCAGGAAGCAACAGTTAGAACTGGACATGGAACAACAGACTGGTTCCAAATAGGAAAAGGAGTACATCAAGGCTGTATATTGTCACCCTGCTTATTTAACTTATATGCAGAGTACATCATGAGAACTTGAACTAATAACTTCTAGATGTACAAGCTGGACTTAGAAAAGGCAGAAGAACCAGAGATCAAATTGCCAACACCCATTGATTCATAGAAAAAGCAAGGGAATTACAGAAAAACATCTATTTCTGCTGCATTGACTATACTAAAGCCTTTGACTATGTGGATCACAACAAACTAAGGAAAATTCTTAAAGAGATGAGAATACCAGACCACCTTACTTGCCTCTTGAGAAATGTATGCAGGACAATAAGCAACAGTTAGAACTGAACACGGAACAATGAACTGGTTTCAAATTGAGAAAGGGGGTATGTCAAAGCTGTATATTGTCACCCTGATTATTTAACTTCTATACAGAGTACATCATGCAAAATGCCAGACTGGATGAAGCCCAAACTGGAATCAAGATTGCTAGGGTAAATATCAATAACCTCAGATATGCAGATGACACCACCCTTATGGCAGAAAGTTAAGAGGAACTCAAAAGCCTCTTGATGAAAGTGAAAGAGGAGAGTGAAAAAGCTGGCTTAAAACTCAACATTCAAAACACTAAGATCATGGCATCTGGTCCCATCACTTCATGGCAAATAGATGAGAAACAGTGGAAACAGTGAGAGACTTTATTTTCCTGGCCTCCAAAATCACTGCAGGTGGTAACTGCAGGCATGAAATTAAAAGACACTTGGTTATTGGAAGAAAAGCTATAATAAACCTAGACAGCGTACTAAAAAAGCAGAGATATTACTTTGTTGACAAAGTTCTGTATAGTCAAAGCTAAGGTTTTTCCATCAGTCATGTATGGATGTGAGAGTTGGACTATAAAGAAAGCTGAACGCTGAAGAATTGATGCTTTTGAACTGTGGTGTTGGAGAAGACTCTTGAGAGTCCCTTGGACTGCAAGGAGATCCAACCAGTCCATCCTAAAGGAAATCAGTCCTGAATATTTATTGGAAGGACTGATGCTGAAGCTGAAACTCCAGTGTTTTGGCCACCTGATGCGAAGAGCTGACTCATTTGAAAAGACTCTGATGCTGGGGAACATAGAGGGCAAGAGGAGAAGGGGATGACAGAGGATGAGATGGTTGGATGGCATCACTGACTCAATGGACATGAGTTTGAGCAAGCTCTGGGAGATGGTGAAAGACAGGGAAGCCTGGAGTGCTGCAACCATGGGGTCTCAACATGTCAGACATGACTGAGTGACTGAGCAACAACAATAGCAAAGATAAGAGTGGTTAGGGATCATGCCGGAAAGAAAGACATGCCTCTATTCCTTATCTTTTGTGTGCTATTCATTGCATTCATCAGAGAGCCCTCCACATGTGATAGAAAAATCCACAACTTGGATGCCTATGTGGGGTGTGTGTTTGTGTGTGTGTGTGTGTGTGTATAGCTGGACAAGGAACACAGGTACCAGTCTCAGAATCTGTGGGCTCACATGGCAGCTGATATTGCTGGCTTCGTCTATAGCCAGCATGTTTCCAACCCTAAACTGGCATGCAAAGCAAGTGCAAAAAATTAGCTTCCCTTGATAATATGTAG
Organism: Bison bison bison; assembly: GCF_000754665.1. NCBI lineage: Eukaryota > Metazoa > Chordata > Mammalia > Artiodactyla > Bovidae > Bison > Bison bison. The sequence continues at coordinate 3,713,633 of NW_011494787.1, forward strand.
TGCGGTCAACTGGAGCATGGATTTGCTTTCCCTCGGATATGAGAGCAGTAGATAAATAGCAAGACAGTTAAAAAAATCTTGTTTCAAGTGCAAATTTGTTCAAATGGCACCAAAGTTCCCCAAATGGCCACAAATCTCTGACTTGGCTGGAGTCTGGCCTCCCTTTTCCTGCCCATGTTTAGCAGACTTGCCGCCAACCATCAAGGTTCCCTTGGCACAGCAGGGTGCAGGAAGAAGAGCTGCTTGATTGGCATATGGCATTGCTCTCTCCCTGATGCTTTCTGTTTGTCCAGCTTCGTGCTTTGGCAATATGGCGACTTTCATTGGCTGTGATATTAGCGAAGGGTAAGGATCTATAAATATCATTGCACTTATGAAAAAAACCCTTCCAACAACTATACCCTGAGGGCTAGCCAATAGACTGCTAAGAAAGCAGACTTTTCCAGTTGTAAGACCTGAGGTGTCCAGCTCTGAATAAAGAAGGAGCATTGACATGGAGGCTGATGGTTAATTCTTGGTGTTTGTTGTTGTTCAGTTGCTAAGTTGTGTCCAAATCGTTGTGCCCCCATGAACTGTAACACCAAGGTTCCTCTGTCCTCCACTATCACCCAAAGCTTGCTCACACTCATGACCATTGAGTCAGTGATGCCATCTAACCATCTCATCCTATGCCGCCTCCTTCTCCTATTCCATCTTTCTGAGCATCAGAGTCTTTACCAGTAAGTCAGTTTTTCGCATCGGGTGGCCAAAGTTTGGAGTTTCAGCTTTAGCATCAGTCCTTCCAATGAATATTCAGGGTTGATTTCCTTTAGAATTGACTGGTTTGATCCCCTTGCAGTCCTAGGAACTCTCAAGAGTCTTCTCCAGCATCGCAATTAGAAAGCATGAATTCTTCAGTGCTCAGCCTTCTTTATGGTCCGCCTTTCACATCCGTACATGACTACTGGAAAAACTTTAGCTTTGACTATACGGACCTTCCTTGGCAAAGTGATGTCTCTGCTTTTTAATTCACTGTCTAAATTTGTCATTGCTTTCCTTCTAAGGAGCAAGCATCTTTTCTTTTTTTTAAATATTTTATTTTATTTTTTAACTTTACAATATTGTATTGGTTTTGCCATATATCAACATGAATCTGCCACAGGTATACACGTGTTCCCCATCCTGAACCCTCCTCCCTGCTCCCTCTCCATACCATCCCTCTGGGTTATCCCAGTGCACCAGCCCCAAGCATCCAGTATCGTGCATCGAACCTGGACTGGCGACTCGTTTCATATATGATATTAAACATGTTTCAATGCCATTCTCCCAAATCATCCCCCGCCTCCCTCTCCCACAGAGTCCAAAAGACTGTTCTATATATCAGTGTTTCTTTTGCTGTCTCGTATACAGGGTTATTGTTACCATCTTTCTAAATGCCATATATATGCGTTAGTATACTGTATTGGTGTTTTTCTTTCTGGCTTACTTCACTCTGTATAATAGGCTCCAGTTTCATCCACCTCATTAGAACTGATTCAAATGTATTCTTTTTAATGGCTGAGTAATACTCCATTGTGTATATGTACCACAGCTTTCTTATCCATTCATCTGCTGATGGACATCTAGGTTGCTTCCATGTCCTGGCTATTATAAACAGTACTGAGATGAACACTGGGGTACATGCGTCTCTTTCAATTCTGGTTTCCTCAGTGTGTATGCCCAGCAGTGGTATTCCTGGGTCTTACAGCAGTTATATTTCCAGTTTTTAAAGGAATCTCCACACTGTTCTCCATAGTGGCTGTACTAGTTTGCATTCCCACCAGCAGTGTAAGAGGGTTCCCTTTTCTCCACACCCTCTCCAGCATTTATTGCTTGTAGACTTTTGGATTGCAGCCATTCTGACTGGCATGCAATGGTACCTCATTGTGGTTTTGATTTGCCTTTCTCTGATAATAAGTGATGTTGAGCACCTTTTCATGTGTTTGTTAGCCATCTGTATGTCTTCTTTGGAGAAATGCCTGGAAAATCCCATGGACGGAGGGGCCTGGTGGGCTGCAGTCCATGGGGTTGCTAGGAGTTGGACACGACTGAGCGACTTCCCTTTCACTTTTCACTTTCATGAATTGGAGAAGGAAATGGCAACCCACTCCAGTGTTCTTGGCATGGGGGAGCCTGGTGGGCTGCCATCTTATGGGGTCGCATAGAGTCGGACACGACTGACGAGACTTAGCAGCAGCAGCAGCTGTTTAGTTCTTTGGCCCATTTTTTGATTGGGTCATTTATTTTTCTGGAATTGAGCTGTAGGAGTTGCTTGTATATTTTTGAGATTAGTTGTTAGTCAGTTGCTTCATTTGTTATTATTTTCTCCCATTCTGAAGGCTGTCTTTTCATCTTGCTTATAGTTTCCTTTGTTGTGCAGAAGCTTTTAAGTTTAATTAGGTCCCATTTGTTTATTTTTGCTTTTATTTCCAATATTCTGGGAGGTGGGTCATAGAGGATCCTGCTGTGATTTGGTCACCATCCACAGTTACTTTGTAAAATAAAAATAAAATCTGTCACTGCTTCCACTTTTTTCCCTTCTATTTGCCAAGAAGTGATGGGACTGGATGTCATGACTTAGTTTTTTAATATTGTTTCAAGCCAGCTTTTTCATTCTCTTTTTCCACCCTCATCAAGAGGCTCTTTAGTTCCTCTTTACTTTCTCCCATTAGAGTGGTATCATCTGTACATCTGGGGTTGTTGCTATTTCTCACAGCAATTGTGATTCCAGTTTGTGATTTATCCAGCCTAGCATTTCGTATAATGTATGTACTCTGCATATAAGTTAAATAAGCAGGTTGATAATATACAGCCTTGTTATATTCCTTTACCAACTTGGAACCAGTCTCTTGTTTCATGTTGGGTTCTAACTGTTGCTTCTTGACCTGAATACAATTTTCTTAGGAGATAGGTAAGGTGGTCTGGTATTTCCATCTCTTTAAGAATTTTCCATAGTTTGTTATGATCCACACAATCAATGAAGCAGAACTAGATGTTTTTCTGGAATTTCCTTACTTTCTCCATGATCCAATGAATGTTGGCAATATGATTTCTGTTTCCTCTGCCTTTTCTAAACCCAGCTTGTACAGGAAGTTCTTGGTTCATGTGCAAAGTTCTTGGTTCATCCTTCTAGCTTGAAGGATTTGGAGCATAACCTTGCCAGATGTGAAATGAACGCAGTTGTATGAACATTCTTTGGCATTGCCCTTCTTTGGAATTGCAATGAAAACTGATCTTTTCCAGTCTTGTGGCCACAGCTGAGTTTTTCAATTTGCTGACATATTGTGTATCACTTTAACAGAATCATCTTTTAGGATTTTAAATAGCTTAGCTGGAATTGTGTCACCTCCACATGCTTTGCTCATAGTAATGCTTTCTAAGGCCCACTTGACTTTATACCCCAGGATGTCCAGCTCTAGGTAAGTGATCACTCCATTGTGGTTATCTGGGTCATTAAGAATTTTCTTATATAGATCTTCTGTATATTCTTGCCACCTCTTCCTAATCTTGTCTGCTTCTGTTAGGTCCTTACTGTTTCTGTCCTTTATCATGCCCATTCTTACATGAAATGTTCCCTTGATATCTCCAATTTTCTTGAAGAGATCTCTAATATTTTCTGATCTATTTTTTCTCTCTATTTCTTTGCATTGTTCATTTAAGAAGGGCTTCTTATCCCTTCTTGCTATTCTCTAGAACTCTGCATTCAGTTGGACATATCTTTCTTTCTCCCTTGCTTTTTGCTTCTCTTCTTTCCTCAACTATTTATAAATCTTCCTCAGACAATCACTTTGCCTTTTTGCATTTTTTTTCCCCTTTGGGATAGTTTTGGTCACTGCCTCCTGTTTGATGTTACAAACCTCCATCCACAGTTCTTCATGCAGTCTGTCTAGCAGATCTAATCCCTTAAATCTGTTCATCACCTCCACTGTATAATCATATCCTAAGGACCTAATGTTTTTCTCTACTTTCTTCAATTTAAGCCTGAATTTTGCAATAAGGAGCTCATGATCTGAGCCACAGTTATCTTCAGATCTTGTTTTTGCTGATTGTATAGAGCTTCTCTATCTTTGGCTGCAAAGAGTATAAGCAATCTGCTTCTGGTATTGACAATCTGGCGATGTCCATGCATAGAATTGTCTCTTGGGTTGTTGGGAAAGGGTGTTTGCTATGACCAGCATGTTGTCTCGACAAAACTTTGTTAGCCTTTTCCCTGCTTCATTTTGTCTTTGAAGGCCAAACTTGCCAGTTATTCTGAATATCTTGACTTCCTACTTTTGCATTCCAATACTCTATGATGAAAAGGACATCTTTTTTTGGTATTAATTCCAAATGGTGTTGTAGGTCTTCATAGAACTAGTCAACTACAGCTTCTTCAGCATTAGTGGTTGGGCATAGACTTGGCTTACTGTGATGTTAAATGGTTTGCCTTGGAAACAAATCAAGATCCTTCTATCATTTTTGAGGTTGCACCCAAGTATTGCATTTAGGACTCTTTTGTTGACTATGAGGGCTACTCTATTTCTTTTAAGGGATTATTGCCCATGATAGTAGATATAATGGTTATCTGAATTAAATTTGCCCATTCCTGTCCATTTTATTTCACTGATTGCTAAGATGTTGATGTTCAGTCTTGCCATCTCCTGCTTGACCACATCCAATTTACCTTGATTCATGGACCTAACATTTCCGGTTCCTATGCAATATTGTTCTTTACAGCATCGGACTTGACTTTCACCACCAGACATATCCACAACTGAGTGTCATTTCCTGTTTGGCCCAGCCACTTCATTCTTTCTGGAGCTGTTAGTAATTGCCCTCTGCTATTCTCCAGTGGCATATTTTGGGCAACTTCTGACCTGGAGGACTCATCTTCTGGTATCATATCTTTTTGCCTTTTCATACTGTCCATGGGATTCTTCAAGCAAGAATACTGGAGTGGGTTGCCATTTCCTTCTCCAGTGGACCATTTTTTATCAGAACTCTTCACTATGACCTATCTGTCGTGGGTGGGCCTGCATGGCATGGCTCAGAGCTTCACTGAGTTTTGCAAACCCCTTCTTCATGACAAGGCTGTGGTCCATGAAGTGGTAATCCTTGGTACTTTAAGACTATAGAATAAGAATGAAACTTACCCATGGTTTGAAGGAAAAGCTCTTTCATAGAACAGAATTAACTCTCAAATTCTAGAGAAGCATTTCTCAGGTTGTCAGATAAAATACAGAACATCTAGTTACATTTGAATTTCAGATAAAAAATGAATACAAATTATTCCTACTTTTATTTGGTAACTCTGGCAATGCTAAATAGTGAGTCTTTCTAAAATAGAGATATCCATACGGTATGGGAAAAACATGAGCAAAGCTGAGCAGGACTTTACTGGGTTCTCCCATTGGCTGAAGTCTCTTTGTTTTTTAATTAATTAATTAATTATTTTTGGTTTTGCTGAGTCTTTGTTGCTGCATGGGCTTTTCTTTAGTCTTGGTGCACAGGCTTCTCATTCCTTGTTGGGGAGCATGGGCTCTAGAGTGTGTGAATTTCAGTAGTTGTGGCATGGGGGTTCCCGGGCTCTAGAGCACGGGTTCAATAGTTGTGGCACATGGGCTTCATTGCTCTGAGGCATGTGGGATCTTCCCAGATCAGGGATCGAACTCATGTCTCCTGCATTGGCAGGCAGATTTTTTACTCCTGAGCTACTAGGGAAGCTGTGAAGCCTCTTTGGAAAGAAGTATTCAGGGCAAGATTTCCTAGACATCTATTAGATTGCAGTCACTATCCTTTCTTTGTGTACTGAGCCCTCATTTCCACCTTGTCCACTCCATTCCATGGCCATCAAGGGAATTCCAACTATCAACGACATTGATTCCAAATGTTTATGTGCTCAGTGACGACTCTAGAGGGTGTTTTCCCTTTGCAGGAAGCTCCTAGTGGGCTCTCTGCTTGGTTGCCCTCTCTCTCAACACTCCCTTCACACCACACAAGTCCACCCTGAGCATGATCATCTGAAAAATGCTTTCCCAGCACCGCTTCATTATGTCCTATGGTGGTGTGCTGGCAGTCAAGCCCACGGACCCATAGAACTTGAACCCCATCTGCATGTGGCCCGGGATTTTCAGCTGTGTGATTTTCTCTAGCTTAGTCGCATCTTGAGTTCATGTGAGCTGATCTTCCATACCCCTTTCACCACTCCTCACTCAAGAAACACTCTCTGGTTGACTGGTTCTAGTGAATCCTATCAGAATTGGCCACATTTCTTGAGTGGGAAAATTGTTTGAAGCCCAAAGTTCTTGTGCTGGAGAATCCTGCTCCCACTTCTGCGAGCCCCTCTCTTGCTGTTGTTCCCAGTTTGGGGGCTGAGAAAGCAGAGATCTTTGCATTTGAACTCTTGATTGAGACAGTGGGTTAACTGATGTTTCTTTAAACTCCAAAACTAGCTTAAGCAGAGAGGGACATATTAAAGGTGGTAATGAAACTGAATTGAGAAGTTTGTTCTTCAAGTTCCTAAATTCCCTGGGACCTGAAATGTGTTGTGGGTCCCCTGGAAGGTTTCACTGAAACCAGACCCTGCCTTGACCCTGTTTAATTACTCTGTAATTAACACACAACCAAATTCCTGCTGTCAGTGGGTCCTGTGATGCACACGGAGGTGGTGGTGGTTTGGTTGCTAAGTCGTGTCCGACTCTTTCGACCTCAAGGACTGTAGACTGCCAGGCTCCTCTGTCCATGGGATTCTCCAGGCAAGAATACTGGAGTGGGTTGCCATTTCTTTTTCCAGGGATCTTCCCGATCCGGGAATAGAACCTGGGTTTCCTGCATTGTGGCTTCCCTGGTGGCTCAGACGATAAAGCATCTGCCCCCAATGCAGGAGACCCGGGTTCAATCCCTGGGTCAGGAAGATCCCCTGGAGAAGGAAATGGCAGCCTACTCTAGTACTCTTGCCTGGAAAAATCCCATGGACATAGGAGCATGGTAGGCTACAGTTCATGGGATCGCAAAGAGTCAGACATGACTGAGCAACTTCATTTTCACTTTCCTCTTGCATTGTAGGCAGATTCTTTATCAACTGACCTACAAGGGAAGCCCCATGGAGGCTGCCAGCAAACACAGGGCAGCACTGATCCTGATGAGCTTGCCCCAGGGCTGGGCAGGTTGTCCTATCGAATGATTATCATGTGATGAAGCCCGAGAGTTCTCCATCCTGACCTGGCTTTCTGGCTGCAGTGTTAACAGCCAGGGCATCCGGGAGTGGGAAATCGCTCACATGGATTACACATGTGCTGCAGGCCTCTTTCACTCTGGCTTGATAGCAATTGAGCTTCCTATTTGGAGTTTGTTATCTGGGAGCTGTCCAGATCCAATGACGTAAACTGGCTAGGGGGTAGTCTTTATGGTCAATTACCAGCAGCCCGTTACAGGAGGGCTGGTAAATCTGGGAGGTACCAAGAGCCGTTTCCAAGCCACTTTGGGTGTATTGTTTTTCCTGAGTCTCTCCTCTTACCTGCTTTGGCTCCATTCTTTTTTTTTTTTTTTATGTTGAAACTCATGGCAATATGAAAGGAGGTAGAACCCATGGATTTCTGATTCCCAGGATAGGACTCCTGGGTGGTGAGATGGAATGAGATGTTCTGTACCCTAAAGGTGGGCTGAGCCCTTTTCACCTTTCAAGAGAAGAATGTTGGCTTTGTTGAGAGCCAGTGGACTGTCATAGAGAAGTCGGCATGGCTAGAAACTGGGTGCTTGAAGAGTTCCTCTGGGCCTTCCCAACACAGGGAGAAAGGAAGCCATCTCCCCCAGGAGGGGTGCATCCAGGC
>NW_011494787.1:3721558-3722638 GCF_000754665.1 Bison bison bison
GTCCACCTCTAAAGGTAACCTGTGCTCATGATTTTGGGATGAAAATGCAATGATCAGGCCCCGCACTAGACCCGCTGGATCAAAAGCTCTCGGGTGGGCTTGGCAGTCTATTTCAGCAAAGCCTTCCTGGTGATTGGGAGGCCTGATGAAATCTGAGATTTATTTTTTTAGACGAGGGTACCCAAAGTATGCTGTGTGGATCACAACATCAGTAACCTAACAGTTTCCTGAAAATGCAGTATCTTAGGCCTACCTCTCTGTCAGACTTGCTGAATCATAATCTGCATTTTAATAAGTTACCTGCATGCTTTGACTGTACTCTGAAACTTGAGGCACAGCTTAGAGCACTGGTTCTCAACCTTGGCTGCTTGTCAGGCTCACCTAATGCCCAGGCCCCACCCTGACCAATTAAACCAGAATTTCTTGGGGGTGATGCCCAGGCATTGGTGTGTACAAAAATTTTCCTAGTGATTCTTATGATAGTCAAAGCTGAGGGCAATTGCTTTGGACCACCACAGGCTGTTAAAAAACAAAACAACCAGCCAATAATTCAATGATCAGAATAAAACCAATGACATGGAGGAGAGCTTCCCAGCAACATAGAGGGAAACATTTGGGCCTCATGGATGTGTTGGGTGGATGTGGAATTATTGATCCCATCAGGCCTTGGAGGTGGCAGGATGGCACCTGGGCTGCCGTGAGCACCATTTTTGGACTATTACAAATACCATTTTCTATGTATGCCATGGCAGGAAAAAGGCGGGAAAACATGCTACAGAGAACCTGAATAATTCTATTATTACTGTGTTAATGTGCTAACTATGGCGATGGGTTATGAGTCAGTGTTCCCAGAGGGAAATGCTGAAAGTCTAATTCTGGGACAAGAGGGCAGAAATATGCCTTCAGATATTGGAAGACTTCTGTAATTCAAATCCGGACAAATACTTTTAGACCATTATTGCCACCTGGTCTTTATTTAGCATTTTTGCTATTTAGAGATTTCCCAGTGGTTATCTAGGGCCTTCTCAAGTGGCTCAGTGGTAAAGAATCCACCTGCCAATGCAGGAGACATGGGAGATA
>NW_011494787.1:3722738-3723465 GCF_000754665.1 Bison bison bison
ACTAAACTCCGGGAGTTGGTGATGGACAGGGAGGCCTGGCGTGCTGAGATTCATGGGGTCGCAAAGAGTCGGACACGACTGAGTGACTGAACTGAACTGAACTGAACGACTAAACGTGCACACACAGTGGTTACCTAATTATTTCTTACAATAGGCATGGATTATTTTTCCTTCTTTGATGATGAAGAAATTGAGCCTTTGGAAGGTTCAGACTCCCCAGGGCCAGCTCAGAAAGGACAGTTGAAGAGTGAAGAGGTGTTTCCTTAATGCCTACTGGAAAGATCTGGAGATGTCACCTTCCATTTCAAAATGGCAAATGCTACCTCTTTGGAGGGGCTTGGCAGTGGGGTGGGGGGTACTCAGCCCCTATTTTCAAGCAGGGACTACTTTCTATTGCTGCCTTTTGCCCTGAAGGCGCTGCCTGGAGCCTGGGGCTTCCTAGGAATATCCCAGGAAAGCTCTCAAAGAGGAACTGTTTAGCTAATTACAAAGCCTAACTGTTGTTTGGCGGGTTTGTGTGTGTTAACACGTCCCCGTCTCACACAAGTTTTCATCCCAGTGCTGGAGGAACATATTGTAATTATGCTAATCATGCTGGCTGGGCAGCTAGAGGCCAGGAGGGAGGGGGCCCCTCTCCCTAATTGTTTCCCTCTCCTGGAACAGTTGGTTGTCTGCCCGAGTCCCCAGACAAGCAGAGGGAAGGCTGCGGGGGAGGGGCAGGCGGGGC
>NW_011494787.1:3723565-3730933 GCF_000754665.1 Bison bison bison
CTGTGGGGCTTCCCGTCCCCAGGGCTGCTGAATCCACCTGGTCTGTCAGGAGGGAGAGGTTGGAAGAGTTGCCAAGGATGAGTCTGCTGGGCAAAGGGATTTCTGGCAGATTCACTGGGGACTGTGTTCAGGACTGGCCCATGGGAGTTTGTGAAAGAGGCGAATTTTCATTGATGTCCTTTCCCATGTCTTTGATGGTGATGGCTTTTCCTCTTCTCTCCCTCCCCGCCTCCTACTTCTCCCCTATGCCTCTTCCCTCTTCATTTCCTCTTTCCTGAACCTCCAGGCACACAATGCTTTGCTGCTTGCTTGGAATTTGTTGGCAGGCAAGTTTATGATATAGGCATAATTAGAGATATAGATACAGATTCAGATATTGATGAAGACAGAGCTATAAACATCCTCACTTAGAGAAGACTTAATGAACATGTGACTGCCAACAACAGCTTGTTAGGAAACACAGTGCTGAATGAATCTAAGGCCATGAATGAGGGAGATATTTTCAAAGTGATCTCCAGTGTTGTTTTTTTTTTTCCTTTCATAAAATTTTTTATTTGGATATCATTCAAATGAAGACAGAAGTAGAGAGACTAGAACAATGAATCACATATTTCCCAGATTCAACAATTATCAAGTTTTTGCTGCATTTGTTTCACCTATTTTTTTTTACTGAAGTATTTTTCTAATTTAAAACATTAGGTTGCTTTACCTCTACATTTTATTAGATATGATCATGCACACCTACATCTAATAAAATGTATAAGTAATAAAAATAAAACACAAAAAGAAAAAATAGGGTAATTTAGTATGCAGTCCATAATCAATGTAATTCTTACAAGAAAGCTTAAATGCTCATTTTTTTTCTTTTAATATTGATAGTAAAGGATTGGTGCCCTAGTTACTTTCTTTTTTTTAAATACTGAGGTGTAGTTGATTTATAATACATTATTTCCAAGTGTATAGCAAAGTAATTATATATCTATAACTGGATATATCTATTCTTTTTCAGATTCTTTTCCACCATAGGTTATTATAAGATATTGACCATAGTTCCCTGTGCTATATATTAGATCCTTGTTATTTATCTATTTTACATATAGTAGTTGTATCTGTTAATCCCAAACTCCTAATTTAACCTTCCTACTTCCCCTTTCCCCTTTGGTAACCATAAAACCCTTTGTTTTCTATTTCTCAGTCTATCTATGTTTTGTAAATATAAATTCAATTGTATATCCAGTGCTTTTAAATGATATACATTATCACAAGAAAATTATTAACAATTGGCACTAAAAAATTCAATTCTTCAGCAAAGAACTGACTTTGTTTCATATGATGATATGGTGGGTCACTGGGTATTGAAAAAGGTCTCAGGGAAGTTCCTGGAAGGAGGGAGCAGAAAAAAATGGGAGTTCTTTGGAAGATGGAGAATTTGTTTCTTGGGGGCAAGAGGGAAGTAAGCACAGGAGCAGGGAAACTGCAGATAGAAAGGTTGACAGAATTTTAAACACTAGATTGATGACGTATTCTGGATTTATAATTACGTTGCTTGCTCTCACTTTTTCTAATGCCATCCATCTTCAAGAACTCTTCAGTAAAACTTGCTTTGTGTGGACTTCACTGGTGAGGGTGGCTGTGTGTGTTCTGTATGTGTTTCCTGTCCATCCAGGGAAAGGAAACAAGTCTTGCACCTGAGTTGATGTATACTGAAAAGAAAGTTAATTGAGGATGGGTGACCTTAGAGACAGTTAGCCTCTGAGCACCCATATGGACTTTCTCGGGATGTGTAATGTTGGCCCTCCCCCACTGTAAGTGGATTTTATAGTCCAATATATCACCAGATATCATTCTGGGTTGCACTGGAGTAATAGCCCAGAAGCCAACCTTGACTCTGTTATTAGCCAGAGCTCTGCAATGATCCTGTTTTCTGCTTATATTTAGTTTGTATGCTTCCATCAGTAGTCTCATAGCTAACTGTCTGGAAGACCATGGAAGAACTTCTTTTTATATCATACAGGTCTTTATAGCTGTAAAGGACTCCAGGGAAGTGCTAAGCCCTTGTAAATGGCTGATGGATTTCATTTAGCTCCATGATTCTTCTGTGGGATTTTGTTCGGTGTTGGTTGTGAAACTCATGATTCAATCCAAAATTTCCTCACCTCAACTAGACTGGTTTATGATCCCATGAACCAAGCATAGAACAAAGATCATTAGTTCAGTTTATGCTGTCTGTCAGCCCAGGGCAGCTGGGTCCTCGGTGCTGCTCTGTGTTTTAGAGGAGTGAGAAATGCACAAAGCAGAACATACAATCCCTGTTCCCGGGGCAGCATGTCTTGGGGGTATATTTAACATTATTCTCAATCTCTCTCTATATAGATTTCTTTCTTTGAACATTTCCCTCTTTTTTCCTAGTCTTGTTTTTCTCCTTCTTCTGTCTCTCTCTCTCTTTTTTTCTCTTTCTGTTTCCTTAAGATGTCTTCACTCACATTTTCTACGATTAAATATTTCCCCTTTTCCCTTAAGTTCTATTACTTCAACAATTTTTTTTTGCTTTAACATTTTTTAAAATCATCTGGTTATAGATTTTCAAGCAGGAAACAACAAAACACCTCTTTGAAGCCTGACTCCTGAATGGAGTCACCAATGGGTTATGCAGAACTTCCCTCTCTCCAGATTATATAACCCTGCTCAGGTATTATAACTCAAATGATCCATTATCTGAAAGATCTTCCTAACAGTAGGCATTCTGACCTTGGTAAAGCAATATGAGCTTTTCCCATCACCATTTACAACAGGCTAATGCAGGACAGAATTTCAGTCCTAAATCAGAATTACCCAGGATTTTTGGCACTTGAAGCCAGAATGCTAATACCTGGTGATTTTATTAGAGTATTTCATTTGGGCGTGGACTTTTTTCATTTTAAATGTTAGTTAAAAGGGGAAAATGAAAAGCTCATTCCTTCAAAAAAAGAATTTTGGCTGGTAGATAGCTTGATTCTGGAGCAGATGGTTTAAATATTGTTTACATTTATTTAAAGTCACAATATAGGCTTGTGTATATTCCTACAACATTAAATAGCTTTTCAACTTGCAATTCTTATCAAGAGTTGATCAATGTATTTGGAAGAAGAGAAAGCCTAGGGTGAGTTGTTATCTCCAGGAAAAGAAGCTTACTGCTGTAGTGTAATGTCTATGCAGTGGATGGGAAAAAGAATATCTAGGGCATTTCTCCACTGGGGCAGGCAGCCTGTAACATGGTTTAGAAAACCACTGTGCCCCAGTATGTGGTTATTGACCTGTTCAAATGACTGCTTTCATTCGCTATTTCTGATCAAATTATTGAATCTAGTAGAGACCACATTTTTTACCATAAAAGTCAACAGCCTTCTCAAATTTGAGGATGGGACAGGGAAGTAATTAAAAGGAAAACTGACAATCAAACAAAACATCATTTAAAGATGGCAAATCTCATTCTATTTTTTAATCATTATTTTAAGAAAAATTTGGCATTTATTTGAGAAAACCTGATGAAAAGCCCTTGTTATATTCAGTCACATCTTGCCATATTTTAGGCAGCAATCAAGTTAAATACTTCATGTGAAGCTCATATGGAATAACAAACAATCCCCAGCTCTCAGTGGCTTAGTATATACTCATTTCTTCCTCATGAGAATTCTACTTGTGCTTCAGCTCTTAGCTCTTCAGGAAGCTCCTTTCCTAGAGAACTAGGTTGCTTGCCTCTGTTGCTATCTGGAACACATCTTCCATTTTGATTATGAAAGCATGGGAAGGGCCTGGCATACCAGCTCTTCAGTGCTTCACTCGAGCAGTGACATGCATCATATCTGCTTGCAACTCATTGACCGTAATGAGCCACAGTGTTCCTCCTGACTGCATCTGTGCTGGCAGATGTGGAGAACTCATAATAAGGGTTAAATGTCTTTGCCTCAAAGCATAACTGGGACAAATGAGCTGCCATGTTAAGAGGGTCTCATTTTGTTAACTACCTGAATTTGTGTGGTAGGAGTGCTTTAGAGAAACTTGCAGGGGGCTGAACTGCTGGGAGGGGCAATGTCAAAGCCCTCTCAAAGGCAGATGAATTGGAGGCAACTCTATGCCTATTTGGACTGCTGGGTTTAGGCAGACAGGACTGTGGGAGACCTGCAGAGGCTGCAGGCAGAACATCTGGTTGCCTTCATGGGGACCACACACTACACAGGGCGGCAGAGGTGCTGGTGGGTCTGATGCCCAGCACTTGAGTCTGTGGGTGTGTCAGGTCTCTGAACTCACCCAAGGCTGGGACCGTGGCTTCCCGGTTGTTGTGACAGCAGTAGTGTGTAATGCGGTGACTTGCCCACAGAGTACTGTTAATAACCGGGTACTCGCTGAATTGGAAAAGGAAATGGCAACCCACTCCAGTATTCTTGCCTGGGAAATCCCATGGACAGAGGAGCCTGGTGGGTGACACTCCATTGGCTCTCAAGAGCTGGACACAACTGAACAACAGCAGCAACTAGGTAAATAATGTGGGCAGTCAGAGTGGGTCCATCTACACTGTTTCTGTGGTATAAGCCATTGCTTCTCAAACTTTGTTATGCTTACCAGTGACCTAGAGATCTGGTAAAAATGCAGATTCCAGTTCTGTAAATCTGAGGTGGAGCCTAAGATTCTGCATGTGAAAAGTGAAAGTGTTAGTTGCTCAGTCATGTTCAAATCTTTGTGACCCCATGGACTGTAGCCTGCCAGGTTCCTCCATCCATGGGCTTCTCCAAGCAAGAATACAGGAGTAGGTTGCCATTTCCTTCTCCAGGGGATCTTCCCAACCCAAGAATCAAACCCAGGTCTCCTGCACTGCAGGCAGATTCTTCACCATCTGAGCCACCAGGAAAGCCCTAGATCTGCATACCTCCCAAGATTTCACACTCTGCATTAAGGTATTGACTGAGGATTCCAATTGGGTCTGTTAATCCAGTGAGGCTCAGTTGTCTGAATACAGTGTGAGGTCTTCCTGGAAACCACTGGTTGGAGGTGATCATTTCAATCTGGTTCTTCCTCTTGCCCAGACAACTGAGCCTTAAGAGAAAAAGAGGCCTCTCTGGGCTGAGCTGTTTCTGAATATATGAATTCTCAATACACCTGGTTCTGTTTTCTCCTCTTAAGGCATCTGACAGGCAGTTAATAGCTCGTGAAAGAGCCGTATCCAAACTGTACTTTGAAGGAATCAGAGAGTACTGCTTTTGAATTACTTCCTTCCCGTGGCAACTCCCAAATCCAGTCCAGCAAGAGGCCTGGAGGCCTCACGGTCCCCTCAAGCTTTCAGATGGTGTCTGAGCAAACGCAAGGGCCAATCAAATTAGCCCAACACTGGCCACTTCCGAGCGCTCACTCGAGATGACAGCTTCAGCTTCAAAAGAGGTATGCAAACCGGAATAATGAAATGTTCCATTTTATTAAGTCCCTGGCCAGAGGGAGGGATTGTATTAGAAGCGAGAAAAGGTGGGGAGTTTTTAGCTTGATTTCTGTGACGCTGATAAGCAGTAATTTTTGCAGAGGGGGGAAAAGTAACCCACTGCAATAAAACCATTTTCATAATACCGTGCGAATGAGTTATTGCTCCAAGGCAGGCATGGCTCCTCATGGCAGCCTGAGCCTCCATCTCCATCTTTCATGGGTCAGTCTGACATTTTTATAGAGCTGACACAGAGAGGGCACTTGCGGTGCCTCCCTTCCCCTTTGGTTAGAATACAGGCCACCTCCTTGAATTCACTTTGGGTCTGATTTCTGTGTCAGTTTGGCCCTGGACTGGGGGTGAGGCCATGGGAGTGGGGTGGCTCATGGGGTCAGTTGCATCATGTTTTCAGACCATGAATGGTTAGAAGGACCGAGAGGAAATGGTTTTTGCATGAATCCAAAGAAGAAAGTGCTATTTCCTCTGCTTTATGGCTCACCAGACCTTTGGCCACACTGCGTTGGCCTTGCTTTTCAAAACTTTGCCCAAGTTCATTTCCAGAAAGTGGGACTCTTTGTTTCTCGCTGGACTTAGAATATGCCTGGCTCTGAAACAGCAACTCAAGAGAGCCGGTTAAATTCACAAATGGAAAAAAAAATTTGTATTTTATGTGTGTGCCCGTGCCTCCACATTTCCATCCCTGCTGTTAATGTCTGACTTGTGTTGGAACACGTGTACTTTTCCTATCGTTTCACTTCAACCCCTTCAACATCTGTTGGAACTGGAAAAATTAGAGAGAGATGAAAAATCTTGGTGTGAGGATGATAATGATGTAAATGAAAGAGACATGATTCTTCCTATCCTTCAATGGGTTCCATTGATTTGGGGTAACTGATTTGTGAACAATTATTAATGGAAAAATACAAGCACTTAAAGATAATTCCTGTTGTATATAGAGTCACTTACAAAGAGGCCTAGTCCAGAGGTGGGTGAGTGTAACTCCAGGTTGAGTACAATCTTGATCAGGGAAGCTTCTAAGAGAGCAGAGATTCAAGCAGTATCTGGGAGAATTTTAGTGTGTTCAGTTTCTGCCAGTTTCTGAATGTTTGTCATTGCGTTTTGTCTTTTTCCTTTAAGGAAGGCCGGATGAGATAGAGCCAAGAGAATTTTGAGCTTTTTTAATTACTGTGGTGTCTTCCGAGCTCAGAGTCCTGTACAGCTTAGCTGAGTGCTTCATCCATGATGGAAAGAAAGTGGAGGGGAGGGAGTTGGACTAATTTTGTTCAATGGAGTAATGTTGATGGATATAATTTTTTAGCACTTTTCTGTACCGTTGCATGCTTTACTTACACTATCTCTAAACCCAACAACCATCTTGCAAAAGAGATGTTCTCTTGTTTTATTCAGATAAAGGCACTGAGAGACAGAATGTTGAGTAACTGGCTCAGGATTTGTGGCTAGTAGGTAGATAATTAACTGAGTCAAACCCCATCCTATGATCCCTCCCATCCCTTTAAGATGGGATTTGACTTTCAGTTATCACTTGCCTACTGGCTATAAACATATTTCTACTGTGTTGTATGAGAAATCACCTTAGTTTATGAGGACTCAGAATCTAAATTTATGCTAAAAAGGAGCATAGATTTTTCTGAAAGAAAGAATAACAACTCAAAAACTTGTTAAGATATATAAAATAGATAGCCAATGGGAATTCGCTGTGTGATTCAGGGAACTCAAACTGGGGCTCTGCAATAACCTAGAGGAGTGGGATGGGGAGGTAGGTAGGAGGGAGGTTCAAGAGGGAGCAGACATAGGTACACCTATGGCTGATTCATTTGATGTTTGGCAGAAACCAACACGAATTTACAACAATATTGTAAATCAATTATCCTTCAATTAAAATGAAATAAATAAATAAAATA
>NW_011494787.1:3731033-3749161 GCF_000754665.1 Bison bison bison
AAAAACCATGTTAAGAATACATGTCTTAGCATTTATTTGTTGGTATTTATAAGTCACCCACTTTGTGTACAGTTCCCCTTTTGACAGTGTCAGAGGGATGAGGGGTGGAATAGGGATTGGTTACCATTGTTTCTGGAATTCCAGGAACCTGGACATGACTTCTTTTTCTTATTAATATCTTGATCCCTAACTACTTGAGTCTGCCCCATGGTCACATGCTCATCTGTACTGTTAGTTACCTGAGCTCTGCAATCAGAAAAACTTTGTGTTTCCTGCAGTGAGATTCCAGGTGCTGTACTTAGCAGATACTTGGTGTTTGTTTGATCGATAGATGGATTGACACAGTATCTGCTTGGATTGGCTTATACTTTAAAAGACAGGGTAGGGACTTCCCTGGTGGATCAGTGGCTGAGATTCTGAGCTCCCAGAACAGGGGTCCTGGGTTTGATCTCTGGTCAGGGAACTAGATCCCACATGCTGCAACTAAGATCCGGTTCAGCCAAATAAATAAATAAATTAAAAAATAAATAAAAGACAGGGTGTTCAGAGGGTAAGACAAGACAGTCGGCTGTGGATGTAAGCACTGATAGCCCTGTGGAAGTACCATCTGAGGCAGCTGTAAAAGACCATCCCTGAGCCAGAGGAGAGGGTTCCATCAGGAGAGAAGAGAGTTGAGCGCTCATGCAAATTGCACCTCTGTTGAATGGAAGTCTGATTGTGGACCATGGCTGTCCCTCTGCCGAGACTTTTGGAGTTTCTGACTCCTAAGGATCTCATTCAGCTTTAGTTTAAGATGGTAATAACTTAAACTCTAACACTGGGATGGCCATTGATCAATGAAATGAGCTGGCAGTTTCCAGACAGATTCGTGAAATGAAATACCTCAAATTGACCAGCCTGAGAACATTTTTCACCTCCTATCCATCCCTTCTGAGCTATTCAGAGAGCAAAGTAAAAGAAATTAGAACTTTGAAATTGCTGCTTGTCCAGGGGCAACATCTCTGGGACACAGAACGAGTTGCAATTTATCCAGCGTTCCCATGTAGAAAGAATTGGCAACACAGTGGCACCGACCACAGCTTACTGAGTATAGCAGTGTTGGGTGCTGTACCAGGTCTCCTGACCTCATTTAATTTTCACAGCAAATGGTCAAGATAGCAATAGTTATACTGTCTTGTAGATGAGAATTCCAAGGCTTAGAGAGGGAAATAAATTACCCAAGGTCACACAGGTAGAGGACAGCAAAAGCCAGACTTGAACCCTAGATCTATTTGATCCAAAGCCATGCTCTTAAATGTTATATAAACTGCCTTTTCTCTTTTCTGGACATCACTTCTTAAAGAGAAATGCTCCTTTACAAAGTGCAATGTGAGGAGAGTTGGTTAGGTCCCCGGTCAATAAGTGGTGTGTCCTTGTGATTTGAGAGATAGGAAACATTAAAGTCATTTTCTGCTGTTTCTCAGTTTGGTAGCCATTTTAAATAAACTAACAGAGCTGTTTTGTAGGAGAACTTCACCTTTGAGGTCTGTTGTAGCAGGGTCATGGGTATGATTTAAATTCTTCCTAGAAGTTGGGCTGCCAAGATGGCCAGGAGAAGGACAATCAAACCAGGAAGATCTGAAAGATAAATAATAAGAGTGAGAGAGAGGGAGGAGGAAGAGTTTGATTGGATATGTTTTAATCAGTGGAAGAACATCCAGGGGTGAATGTTGAGCTAGAAGATGCAAGAACACAACTGATGCTTTGATGTGAAGTCACCATGTGGTTAGAGAAATAGAAGATCAGTTAGAGGTCACTAAAAGATGCAGGGTATAGAGGAAAGGGGGCAATTAAGGTGAGAATCTTGGGAGGAAGAGGTATGCATAAGGGGAAGTGAAGGTATTCGAAGCTTGGAGAACAGGATTATGCAGGAAAATTATTATGCTGGATAATTGTTAAGAAAGTCTGAGCTGTTAGATGATTAAAGGCAGTGTCTACCACAGCTGAGCATGCATGCATAATCAGGTGACTTTGGATCTCCTCGGCCTTGGTGTCAGCGCCATAGGAATGGGTATGTATAGGCATGTACCCGTGCATGTACAAGACTCTTCAGGGCACTTTTATTCCTAATAGCCACACGGACATTGACAGCACAACAGATAATAAATTATAACATATTTAATTGCACATAATTGTAATAGTACATAGCAATTAGAAAATGAACTACCATACCTGCAAAAAGATAGACTAATCTCACAAACAAAATGCTGAATGAAAGATTTTTTTAAAAAGAATTCATAGAGATACTGAAAGTTGAAGCAGATTAATTTCATCTTCTCCCTGGAAGAGGCATTTGGGATTCCATTCTTCTTCTCCTGAGTATTTATATCAAGTTTATCCTTCCAGCTGCTGCATGGAGATGGGTTGTTTTTGCTTGCTTGTTTTTTTTTTTTTTGCCCTAATAGACTATTGAATTGACTTATTATATTTAATTTGCAGGTCCTCTTACTCTCTAAGCACTAGAGTGAAGATAAGTGTTGATGTCACAGAAATTTTATTAATAAATGGATCAGATCTGACCCTGGTTCTTTGAGGCCTTTATGACAGGCACCTGTTCACAGATAACTGGTCTGGATCCCAAGTGGAGGTTTTATACTTGGTCTTTATTTTGTAGTTTGACCTTCACATTTAGCCCAAAGCAGTCACCCTTTGTGGAAGACTCCAAATGAAATACAGAAATAACAATATCCTTATCAAAGGTTTTGTTGTTGTTGAGTGTGAATTTTGTGTATCTGTTTGCCCTTTATGCCCCAAGGAGTCATGAGTGCTAATTTAGGAATCCTGTTGATGTGGTTTGCTTGTGAGTTGTCTTTTAGAAAATAGCGTAAACTCTGTTTCTGACACGAGGCCTCAATGCTGCAGTCCTTTTCCTTTTGCGTCTAACAAGGCAAAGACTCCACAGGGTTAATTAATGCCAGCTATCATGTGATAAGATTGAGCCAGATGAGAACATTAATAAATCACGCAGGATGAGTAAGCCAGCCATTGAGGGGAGAAAAAAAAGAACAAGCATATTTAGCAGGAGATAAAAGACCTAAGAAACAGGGAATCTGAGACAGAGATTCCTGACATCTTATGAGAATAGCTGAAGCAAAGGCTGGAGGTTGAGATGAGGAAGTTGTGCAGGACTGCCTTAGTAATAAGAGGCTAAAAGTGAAGATCTGAGGATGGTGATGGCAAAGTTCATGATCAAGTTGGAGAAAAGGCGAGGGCCCCGATAGAATAGGGATGAAAGCTCAGGCAGCCTCCACCAGCCATCAAGATGTCAGAATGAAAAGCGAAATTTCCCCCACAAGTAGAAGCAACTGAGTATTTCCAATCATTGAGGCATTTTGTGTTGGGGTGGTGGTGGTGTAATCCCTAAGGTGTGCCCAATTCTTACAGCCCTGTGGATTGTAGCCTGCCAGGCTTCTCTGACCATAGGATTCTCCAGGCAAGACTACTGGAATGGGTTGTCATTTCCTTCTCCGGGGGATCTTCCTGACTGAGGAATTGAACCTAGGTCTCTTGTGTTGCAGGCAGATTCTTTACCAACTGAGCTATGAGGGAAGCCTTTGTGTTGGGATGGGAATGGGTAAAACATCTAAGAGACGCAAATGTTTACTCTTCAATCATTATTTTAATTCAGCAGAATTAATTCAGTGGAAATATGGTTTAAAAAAAATGACTATTATTCCCTTTTTTATTATGGAGATTTAAAAACATACAAAAATGGAGAGAATATTATGATCCCCTAGGTGCCCATGACTCATTACCCAAGACTAACAATGATCAATAGTTTGTCATTCTTGATACATACTCATTTTGGTAAGATGAGTTCAGGAGAATTTTAATTAGTTTTTGTACTGAACAAGAGCTTGTGTCTACCTCTCAATATCATTTGCATTTTAAAATCAAAATAGCCACCAAATATCCAACAGAGAGACATTTGGGGACATTTTTTCTTTTTTTAGGAAGCACAATTGACACAATCATGGGAGCAAGTAGCAAGACCCACCGGGTTTGGTCCCATTAGGGATGAGGCATTTGCACCAGATGATAGCCAGGCAGAATGATAAAGGATCCTGGAAGGGTTGAGTGCCTCAAACCCTCTCCTTGATCTGCTAGACCCTGGTCCAGGCATCTTGGAGCTCAGCATCTCTTTAACTGTTTTATTAACAAGGCATCTTCAGAAAACGTTTTGTTGGACTCATTCCCAATGAGTACAGATGGCTGATGGGCTTCCCAGGTGGCACTAGTGGTAAAGAACCCTTCTGCCAATGCAGGAGACCTAGGAGACACAGGTTTGATCCTTGGGTTGGGAAGATCCCCTGGAGGAGGCATGGCAACCCATTCCAGTATTCTTGCCTGAAAAATCCCATGGACAGAGGAGCCTGGTGGGCTACAGTCCATATGGTTGCAAAGAGTGGGACATGACTGAAGCGACTCAGCATGCATGATCACATGGATGGCTGGTACCTTTCATTTCTATTTGTTAGGAGCATCTTCATTGTAATTGAGAAGAAGAAATTGGGTGAAATAGAAACCTGTAATTGTGGAATTGCAGTTGTTAGACAGTAGGTTAGGGAATTCTTTCTTTAGGGTGCAGGGCCTGGACCCTCAAATTCACTAGGGTAGGCTGCCACCTACTTTGTCTGCTCACAAAGTGGGCCCAGCATGTTGGTGATGTCTCCGACCCGGGTGGACCAGTGTGTCTTCAAAGCTCCTTGGGCTCAGCTGCCTCCTCGGAGGGCTAATCAGCCTTGTGCCAATGTCTTCAGGAGCCCTTCGCATAGAAAAGTCAAGAGCTTAGGACTGTGGGGACTGCTGTGGATTGAGAGAAGACTGCAGCTGTTCACTTTATTTTTACTCCCTCATGCAAGGGTTGTCTACCCTCTACTGCCTTCTGAAATGATTATTAATTGAATTCTCTTCACTTTTTCTGAACCTTTGGTTTTTCCTCTTAGTTCCTGATTATTTTGATTCTGCCAGGTTCTTTTTCATGTCTTTTGCCTGCTGGCCCTTGATTTACAATCTGGCCTTTCTCCTTCCCACGTCCTTCTTTTCTATCCGTATCATATCATCTCTCACACTCTCTTCTTTGAGTTTGCACAGACTGGAGCAAATTAAAATACACCTCTCAAATTTTACTAGCCCAATGATTCTATTTTAAATGAAGCCAGGGCAACAAGCAAGTTGATCTCCAAAACCCAGGCAATTTGAGGACAGAATAAAAGCCCCAACTCTTCTTTTCCTTCCTGGCCACTTGCTTTGATATGTTTTTATCTTTAAGAATATTATGGATTTAAGCATACTGTAAGTCACATATTTTTTTTCCCAATGAGAAAAAGGAAATTGCTAATATTTTTAAATAAATTAGTTTATCTTTTGAGCAACTACTAGGCGCATAGCATCGTGTTAATCAGCTATATGTTTTGAATATTTTTTGAAAAGGCTGGTATCATGTAATTAATCTATAAAAATAAGAGAATGAGAGTATTATGCAAGCACAAAGCCATGAAATTGTCATATGGTTTACCTTTAATAGTTTAGCTTGATTCTCATCTTCTTCATGAAGATTTTCTCAGTCATCATTGCCAGAAGATCTATTCTTGAATCCATCCATCGCTTTATCTATCCATCCATTCATTAATCCACTCATGTTGTCTTCCCTTCCTTCCTTACTTTCATACACTAAACCACTCAGCCACCTGGAGTTTACTTTTTGTAAGACACTGTGCAAATGTTGGCCAAGTGAAGAGCAGTATAGTTTTCTGCCCTTTAAGGAGTTCATGGTTTGGTAGCAGAGCACTTATAATAATAATAGGTCATTGTTTTCACCTCTTATATTCCAGCTTAAAGATTCTCTTCATTTATTATCTCTGAGTGTCAGTGATGGCAATTGCAAAGCAGCAGCAACTTTGCAAACACAGAGAAGTTAAGTCATTTGCCCAAAGTTATAAGGGTAGGTAGGAAGTACCAGAGTAACTGTACCAGAGAACTCAGTATCAAGATGCTTGTCTCTTGTACTTAATTTGTTCCACTCACTTGGTGCTTATTGGATAGCATTCACTTGTAGTACAAGGCACTTGCTAATGTTCTCATCATGGGCAAGTTAAGCTGTTAGAGCCTCAATGTCCTCATCTGGAGAAGTAAGATAGTGGTACCTACATAAAAATGGGCTACTGTGAGGATTAAATGGGATCCTGGCTGTAGAAGAACCAGTGTGGTACCTGGCGTGTAGATGACTCTCCGTTAATGTCTGTCTTCCAAATCCTAGTCTCTTCTCTACTGGATTTTAGTTCCCCCAGGGCATATTCCCTGGTCCTGGTGGGAACTCAGTAACTTTGATTAATGAGTAGGGCTTTGTCAGGCCTTAGGAGGCCAAGCTTTGTCCATGCTTACTTCACCAATTAACTCTCCACTCTTTCCTTAATTTTAGGAGTCATGTAGATATATTGTAGAACACTGCTTTCCCTAACCAGTCCATTGTCATCGTAATCATCAAACTCATCATCTTCAAAGCCTTCAGTGAAACATTCCCAGAGGACAATCTTCACCAAATTTCCCAAGTGATTTATGTGATCCACTGGTTTGAAGAACCACTAATTCCAAAGAGTTTCCTTTTCTCTAAAAGCCAGTGTCCTCTATTGGGTGGCCAGATAAAACACAGAATGCCTGGTGAAATTAGCACTTCAATGAAACAATGAATGCTATTTCAGCATAAATATGCCTCAAATATTACACAGAACACAATTATGCTAAAAAAAATCATTCAATGTTTATGAGAAATACTAATTTAACTGGGCACCCTGGATTTTTATTGACTAGATCTGGCAACCCCAGTGCCACAGTGTGAGAGGAATGTGAGGAAAAGAGGCCAGCTTTTTAATGCACTGTTGACTGCTCTCTGAGATGCACAGAGTGCTCTTCTAGCCAACTTTGCCCTCTATAAAAAAATATGAGTTGTTAACTGGAGTCGTCTGAGGCTCCCAAAATTTAATTTCTCCCCCAACAGACATTATTTTATATAATCCACAAATGACTGTAGATTTAGGTGCTGTGGTGGAAAAAAAAGTTCTTTGAGAATTTCTGGTCCTCAAGGTTCCAGGTGGCGCCCTGTCATCACCCTGGGGACAGCCTGAGGCAAAATAATGCTAATGACATCTCTCCTACAACCTGCTTCTATTCTGTAAGTCTGTGTCATTGTGAATCCTCAGCCCTCTCTCCTTACTTTATTTTTTGTAATCTGAAAACAGGCTGAAAAGATGAAAAAAAAATGTTCTGAACTTAATCGAAAGTCTACCTAATGACAGTGAGTCATGCAGCGGGCTTGTAAAGGACGTAGCTCATGTGCGCTTAACCGTAATGGTTCTACAAAGTAATGAAGACTCAAGTGGTCCTTATTAGGTATCCAGCTGTGAATTAGGACACATCTAACATTCTGATTGCTGAAGGAAATCAGTAATTGATGTGACAGGATGACCATTATTATTATTATTACTTACTTATTTTTTTAAATCCAGACATAGCAGCTAGGAGCTGGTCCCCAGCCTCTTTGGGGTATAGCAGGTGTGGAGGGCGAGAGCTGCCCTTCCATTAAATCTTCCAATGGGGGCTCTAATAAATTTTGCATTGAAATAAGTAATGACCACATTTAACGACCAGTTTGTCTGAGTGTTAACAGCTTGTGAGCCAACAAACTGGTCATTAACAGGTGCTAACTTCTGCTTTCTGGCTTAAAAGACCCATTCTCATCTCTTTCTCCTGTTTGTGTTGGGGGCGTATGCAAATTCCTGGCTGGTTTTTAATTTTTCCTGTGATCTTCAGCTCTTATTAATCAGCTTGGTACCTCTCAGCTCCTGGCGCCTCTTCCCTAGGACTACCTCTTCTGTAGTCCATGGATGAATGGATTTTTTAAAGTTCATTTTTACCCCTGAAGGATGAAGGTATCCTGTCAGAATTTGGTCCCAGAATAAACTAGGTGGCAAGTCCAAAAGAAAAAGTCAGTCTTGAAACATAAAATCTACTCTGATGAAGGGAGGGAAATAGGGTAAAATATTAGAGCTTGAGGCAGCATTATGTCCGCTGAAGGGGGTTGTGACAGAGATGATTGTCTCTGTGCTAGAAATGAACAGACTTTTCGATTTGAAGAGTGTGTAACTTACTCACCCTTAGTCCAGTATATGTCCATAATGAGGCTGGGTCTTCTGAGGAATCCCCTTCTCATTCTTCCTTGCTTTGGTTTCCTTGTCTTTGCCAGATTATGAACCAGTAAAAAGGGACACACTTCTCTCAACGTACCAGTGAAGGAATGGGGTTGGAGAGAGGATTTGGACCTTTGGTCTTGTTAGCTCCGATTCACTGCATCAGCTTCCTGTAGACAGAAGGGGAGCCAGAACACAAGAAGTCCTAGTTTTGCCTTGTGGGTACCATCTTGACCATTTTGTGTGTATGAAGGTTGCACTGAATTATATACTGTTCTCTCTCAGGCAGTGCTTCTCAAACGATTTGTGGCAAAGGGCTATGAAATTCTTTTTTCAGTCAGTTGCAGACTGATAATTTGTAGAAGATAAGATCATGTGCTTGGGTGTGCTGACAATGTCAAGTTGCTATATACATGTCTAAATGCTTTCTCTTGCTTTCTCTACTAAGCTAGGAACAGGTAGTGTGTATCAGTATCAGTCCCTGGACCTCACCTGGGACTGCGCTGTTCTCCTGAGCTTGGACCTTACCTCTTTGGTGGAAGCAAGCTGTGGACCAGCCCCTCCCTGCCATGCTCCTTTCCTTGGGATGTCTTTTGGAGGGAAGGTGGGCAATGAATGACTGGATGAATTTCTGAACAAGGGACACTTGTTTTTAGCACAATCTTCTATTATACTTGCTTAACACAAATGAAGTAGCTTAGTTATCAAAGTCATTTTCCATCCTGGGTGTTCTTCAGATCAGAGTGGCCAGAGCCCTTGTCCTGAAAAATCAAAGCCTGAGAGCAGAGTTGGTGTTTGGGAAGGAGGTGGGCTTCCCAGGTGGCTCAGATGGTAAAGAATCTGTCTGCGATGTGGGAGACCTGGGTTTGATCCCTGAGTTGGGAAGATCCCCTGGAGAAGGGAATGGTAACCCACTCCAGTATTCTTGCCTACAGAATTCCATGGATAGTGCAGCCTGGTGGGCTACAGTCTAGCGGGTTGCAAAGAGTTGGGCATGCCTAAGTGACTAACACTTTCACTTTCAAGGAGAGGTGTGTGTGCTGGGTCCTCTCACACATGGAAGTGGTTTATAAAATGGGGCCTTTATAAGGTTCTGTGTACTTTATAAATGTTAGAATTTTAAGGCTTAATAATGAAGCTTGTAGGAATGATGAGAGCATTTGTAAAATGGCATGTAAAGGCACACTGAAGTTTTCCTCTCAGATGCTATGACATCTAATTGTATTAATAAGCTACAAGATGCAGTTTACCTTCTTGTTGATGGTTGTTTTCAGTTTGTCACAGGATAGGAAATAGAAGTGCACTGTTTAAAATTGTGAGTGGGATTCAACAGGGTAATACATTTCTTTTAAAGGTCACTTACATATTGTTCAAAAAATATTGAAAAGCAAAGTTTTTAAAGTTAAAAGTGAACATAAATTTTATGAAGTCTTATATTGGTTGGTATAGCAATAACCATATGAATATCAACTTTATATCAGTGGCTTTGTTGAATTTGAACTAAAAAGTCCCTGTGTTCTGATTCTAGATTTTGGAGTGATTGGGTGGGCATTTGAGTAGGTGCTCTTGACAGAGTTGGAAATCAGGATTGAGAGACTTTAGATGTGGTAATCAATGCTATAAAGGTAAATGAGGTCACTAATTGACAAAAATAAAGAGATGGGACAGCTGGGAGGGGAATGGGGTTGAGGCAGGAAGAAAAGGAATGAACAGAAGAGCAAGACACAGATGCACTCCATGCAGAAGACCAAGGAGAGAACTTCCAGAAAGGAGCATGTTCTACTGGGAGAGGATGAAGAAGGATGAAAGGCATGTAGTAGTGGGTGCCCTGTGTGTCCTTTGGGTCTCCTTCACTGTCTCTAGGTGTCCCTCCTCAGTCCTGATGTGCTTTTGGCTCCAGCTGCTGGCCCCTGTGACTCTTCTTGTGAAGATCACTTTCAGGATACTGGTGTGACTTTTCTGGCAAGCTAAGAGAGAAGCAAATGCCTGGAATGACCGTCTCCTACCTCCCACCTGCCCCTTGATGGATCACAACCTTGCTGTGGTGAAGGGACTTGTGGAACTCAATGAAACTATGAGCCAGGTCGGGCAGGGCCACCTAAGGTGGATAGGTCATAGTAAAGAGTTCTGACAAAACGTGGTCCACTGGAGAAGGGAATGGCAAACCACCCTAGTACCCTTGCCATGAGGACCCCATGAACAGTATGAAAAGGCAAAAAAATATGATGTTGGAAGATGAGCCCCTTAGGTTGGAAGGTGTCCAGTATGCTACTGGGGAGGAATGAAGGGCAATTACTCATGGCTTTGGAAAGATGAAGTGGCTAGGCCAAAGCAGAAATGATGCTCAGCTGTGGATGTGTCTGGTAGTGAAAATAGAGTCCAATGCTGTAAAGAATAATGTTACGTAGGAACCTGGAATGTTAGGTCCTTGAATCAAGGTAGATTGGCATGACTTCAGTAGTATATGAACCAAGAACTTCCAGATGTATAAGGTGGGTTTCGAAGGGGCAGAGGAACCAGAGATAAAATTGCCAGCATTTGTAGGATTATGGAGAAAGCAAGGGAGTTCCAGAAAACATCTACTTTTGCTTCATTGACTATGCTAAAACTTTTGACTGTTTTGATCACAACAAACTGTGGAATATTCTTAAAGAGATGGTTGTACCAAACCGCCTTATCTGTCTCCTGAGTAACTTGTATACAGGTCAAGAGGAAACTGTTAGAACCGGACTGGTTCCAAATTGGAAAGGAGTACATGAAGGCTGCATCTTGTGACCCTGCTTATTTTAACTTCTATACAGAGTACATCATGCGAAATGCTGGGCCAGATGAATTACAAACTGGAATCAAGATTGCCGGGAGAAATATCAACAACCTCAGATATGTAGATGATACCACTTTAATGGCAGAAAGTGAAGAAGAACTAAAAAACCTCTTGATGAGGGTGAAAGAGGAGAGTGAAAGAGCTGGCTTGAAATTCAACATTAAAAAACCTAATATCATGGCATCCCATCCCATCACTTCATAGCAAATAGGAGAAAAAGTGGTAGCAGTGACAGATCTTATTTTCTTGGGCTCCAAAATCACTGTGGATGGTGACGATAGCTATGAAATTAAGTCACTTGTTCCTTTTAAGGAAAGCAAACCTAGACAGCATATTAAAAGGCAGAAACATCGCTTTGCCAACAAAGGTCCACATAGTCAAATCTATGGTTTTTCCAGTAGTCATGTATGGATGTGAGAGTTGGTTCATAAAGAAGGCTGATTGCCAGAGAGTTGATGCTTTCAAATTGTGTTGCTGTTGAAGACTCTTGAGAGTCCCCTGGACTGCAAGGAGATCAAACTAGTCAGTCCTAATGGAAATCAACCCTGAATGTTCATTGGAAGGATTGTTGCAAAGGCTGAAGCTCCAGTAGTTTGGTCACCTGATGTGAAGAACTGACTTATTGGAAAAGACTCTGATGCTGGGAAAGATTGAAGGCAACAGGAGAAGGTGGTGGCAGAGAATGAGATGGTTAGATAGCTTCACCAACTCAATGGACATGAATTTGAGCAGACTCTGGGAGTGCAGGACAGAGGGCCCTGGTGTGCTACAGTTCATGGGGTTGCAAAGAGTCGGGTTTGACTGGGGGACGGGACAACACCACCGCCACAAACAATAACACCTCCCATCTGAGTCCTTAGCTCATGACTGCCAGCTGGGGAGTATGAAAGCCCAGCTACCTTGTCATAAGTCAGGACAACCCTGAGGTATAATTTATACTTTAGAACTTCCCTCTGAGACTTTGTTTGGCTTCTTTTTTCACTTTGCCCTGCTTCCTCCAGTCCTTTATCTGTTCTCCTCTGGAGCAGCATCTTCATTTATCATTTGCCTATTAATCTTCACTGCATGATCTTCTCCTATGGATGGGATCTATAATCGTGTGGTCTTGGGAGAACATTCCTGAAGATGAACAACCACTAGTCAGTCCCGAGAGGGTAGAGTGATGAGAAGAGGATGCCAGGTTGGAAAGGATTGAGGAGGGACTGGATAAGGACCTAGATGGAGATCTTAGTACAGAACATTCAGTGGAGAAATTTGATGGTGAAAAGTTCAAGAGAGTTACAGGTTCATTCGATTACAGAAGGATGCTTGTTTGGTTTTTAGACTAGAAAGAATTGGAGCCTATGCATAGTCAGAAGGGAAGAAATTAATGAGAGGGACAACTGAAAATACTTGAGTGAGATGAGAGGCAGCGGTTGAAATTACCTTGGAGAAGATGGTAGAAGTCGTGGGTGTTGCAAAGGAGACAGCATCATGTGTTTTTTGACACAGAGGTGGGAATGGGGGTGAGTCAACTTCAGGGGAAGAGTAGCAAGCTGAATATGGAGGATGGCAGAAGTCAGACTGGGAAGGATGTCAAGACGATCTAGTGGGACTTCTTCATCTCACAGATTATAAAATGGTTCAGAGAGTTGGAGTCACTCAGCTAGCTAGGAGCAGAGTGAAGACCAGGAGCAGCTACCTCATGGCTCTTGGGTTTTCGTTGCTGTCCTAAGCTGCCAGGTCGCCTGCAGGGAGAAAGACACAGGAGAGTGAGGACTTTGGATGGTGGAGGGAATCCTAATGAATATCCTCCCTCCTATGAAGTCCTGGGCCAGCAACAGACCAAGAAAAAGGTAGATTCTTTGTCTGTCTTAGATCAGGTGATCCTAAGTGCCACGGACACACTCAACATGCCAGTTCTCAACAACAAACAAGTTGCTCCAGAGAAAAGCATCTTTCAGTCCCAAATGTGGATTTGGGAGAAAATACTCTGAGGAGGAGGACCTGTGTCCTGGTTCCCAGGACAGTTCTAAAGTTGATTTTAAAGTATGTGATTGTTTTAAAGCCCCTAATATGGCTATAGGCATCGCTTACAGACGTCCATCAACAAAGAGAAGCTTAGTGAGTTTCCTGACTCTGGAAAGGGTGGAGGTCAAGAGAGCCAAGAAGTGGAAGAGGTCTTACCATTCTTTGTGAACGTCTGGAATTTAACTTAAGTCATTAGCTATCAGGCATTAAGAAAGAGCCTTTATTTTTGCAGGAGGATTTATGGTCTTTTATGTGTTTATTTTTCCTTCACTATTAGACATCCAAGGAGGAAAGAACATAAGGGTCAGAGACTCCCTCTGTCCAGCCATAGGCCACATCTCCCCAGGTTCCCTGAAACAGAGTGATGGGAGAAGGCCATGTTTTACTGACCTGCACTAACAGAGTGCCGCACATTTCATCAAGAGTCAATCCTCCTCCTCTTATTCTTACCCCATTCCACTCGGCCCCATCTGGGCACCCATGCCCACTGTCATTCCCTGATTTTCTTGCTCACTTTTTTATGCCACTCACTAAGTGTCTGGTCCTCTACTTGGTTTGTGAGAATAGATAAGGACAAACTACAATCGTTGCCCTCAAAGAGTTTACTGGGGGAACATTTTTGTAACCCAAAGAGTTACATAATAGCTTTACCTAAGTCAACTCAAGGCAGTTTCAAGAGCTATCAGTGTTAAGATTTAGTTACTAAAACTGAAAGGATTCAGAAGGAGAGATTGCTGGGCTGCACCGGGTGTTCTGTGATGGTGTCTTAGTGGAAATGGGAGGGCAGCCAGGTCCTGAATGTTTCACAGAATGGCATGTGGAGGGTGAGAGGAGGCTGGGGGCAGTTGCCTTCATGCACACCATATGTACGTAAATCTGTGATGTGTATTTAAGTAGATTCAGTGCATAACGGGGGCATTGATCTGTTTTTATTCCCAAGGCAAATGAACTTGTGTGGGTAGCACGGGGGCTCATTAAGTGCTTGGTGAATTGGAAGGCAGTTTCTGAGAGATTGGAATGCTGAGCCTGGCAACCCTGAAAGATCACTCCATCAATATTTAGTGAGGGACTGTGACTTGCAAGGATTCTTATAAGAAGATGCAATGGGAGATACAGAGGACAAGAAGACATCCCTGCCCTTGAGACCTGTAGAGTCAATGTTGGGGGATGGACACAAGAACACATTTAACAGTACAAGGGTCTCAAAAAGTCAATATAAATAAGTAGTGCTCCAAAATTACTAGAGGGCTTCAAGTATTTGACAGTGAAGGGATGAGGGAAGAGTATGGAATATACTATGACTTTTAAAAATATATTTATTTATTTATTTTTATTGAAGTATAGTTGATTTACAGCGTTGTGTTAATTTCAGGTGTACGGCAAAGTGATTCAGATATATAAATATATATACATATAATGTCTTTTTCAAATCCCTTTTCAGTACAGGTTATTAGAAGATATTGCATATAGTTCCCTGTGCTATACAGTAGGTCCTTGTTACTTACCTATTTTCTGTACAGTAATGTGTATCTATTAATCCCATATATATATATATACATTTAAATATCAAACTCTTGACTTGGGGGGAAAGTTTTTTGTTCTTTGAAAAATTATCATATTTATTTTTTAATCTTTTTCACTGTCCTGGATCTTTGTTGCTGCGTGAAGTCTTTCTCTAGCTGCAGTGAGCAGGGGCTGTTCTCTAGTTGCGGTAGGCGAACTTCTCACTGTGGTGGCTTCTCTTGCTGTGGTGCACAGGCTCTAGGGCACATGGACTCAGCAGTTGCAGCGCATGAGCTCAATTGTTGTGGCTCCTAGGAGACTTTATATTGAATCTGAACATCTTCATTCTTTCATTTTCTATGAACACTTTGCTTTCACCTAGTGTCATGGTGGAGGAGATAAACATGAAGTAACTCCTACAATGACCTCCTCAACCCATGTTGAAATCATTCATTTTCTCTCCTTTCTCACCTGATGTCAGAGCCAGAAAAATATGGTTGCTCTTAGAAGACTTTATATAGAGTCAGTGATGGGGGATGGACACAAGAACACATCCCCTGTCACCATAAACTGTCATTCTGAGTTTTCACTCTGCCCGTGGCAATGTGGACCTATGGAGGCGCTAATGTTAATGGCATGGCAGGGCCATACCACACAGGGGAGAGGAAATGGCAACACAAAAGGGAAGTATTGTGGTAAATGTGAAGGAACAAACCCACATCCCCCAAATTAAAAAGTGTCCATCCATTGACAGGAAGATATTTCACTAATTGATGGGTGGATTATACATCTTCTTCTTTGGGGATTGTGAGGGGATTGGCCTCACAGTCAGTTCTTTCTTGACCATAATCTGGGTGTGGGTAAAAGTCCTTCTTTGATTGGAAAGAAAAATTTCACAGATAACTGAGAGGTAACCCAGCCGGACAGCAAAGAGTTGACTGTGCCATACCTAATTGACAGTGGATGGGTAACCTCAGGTTACGTGCCTTTTGACTGAAGTTCCATATTAGCTGTTTGCTTGGAAGGAGCAGATGTTTTGGCTCTGGTGGTCACTGCTCACCTCTGTCTGGGAGGTGCATCAATCACTTTAATTATAATGGAACGTGGGGCCAGGAACTGAAGGAGAAAAATCAACCCAATCCCAAGAACAATCTTTCTTGATGAATTCTCCCCTAAATCGAAACAATTCACTAGGTATCCCAGCTGGGGTTCATATGCTTTTGATTACTGTGGGCTATTTAGCTCTACAAAATGACAGGCTGCTTAATGGACTTTTAATGGTTATAGGTTTCTCTCTCTTTTTTTAATGAGCTTCACCAGTTTGTTACTAATGCCCTGTAGAAATTTGGCAAGGGGCCAGGCTCGATGTTCCACATTTCTGGTTTCCAGGCCGCATACAAGCAACCATCTTAGCCAGTGGGGAAGGATGTTGCCAATCGGAGGGTGATTGCCACTGGGACAGGGAAAGCAGGAAAGCGAGCTGAGTGCCCTGGAGTCCTAATAACTGTGTCATCTTAGAGAAGGTGGTTGCATTTTGTAGCTGAAGTTACCCCAAAGGTTTCAAAGGTCTGGAGATCCCAGGTGCCAGGAGAGTTGACAGTGTTGGGAATGACTGCCTTCCTCTGATTTCCATCTTGTTCATAAAAGGTGCCTCTCCTAGACTCAGATGCATCCTGTCCACCAAAGGGCCTGTGAACATCTCAAGGCCAAGGTCAGACTGTGCTCAATCATGTTGGTATCCGCAGTGCCAGGTACCAAACTGGGCCCAATGTAGGAACTCAATTCAGGTCTGTTGAACAAGAGACCACAAACAATTGCAAAGAATGAGGGAGAAAAGCTTTTATTGAAGGGCCTCCCTCTCTGGGTTTCCAGAGATAAGCATGAGCTCTGGGGGCAAGAAGAGAGTGAGAAAAGACAAGAGAGACGGTGTCCCGAGTTGCTAAGGACTACACTGAGTCTCGTTTCTGGCCACGCACCAAAAGATGGTGCTAAATACTTTGTAGGCATCATCTGCCCTTAGTACTTTCAGCTACACCAACAGGTGGATAGTAGTATGTGGATGAGTGTTCCCCAACCAGCTTTGGGGGGCTGCCCAGATTTGTAGCATTTGCTGATTTCTGTTGTAAATATTCCTATAGCCTACTTCAAACTCCCAGTGTGACCTTAGCCGGCTGGTGAAATTCCAGAAAAGTGAAAAATTGGCTTTTGCGAGTTGCTGCAAGTGTACCAGCAGACATAGTTATCATCCCAATTTACAGATGCAGAGGATGAAGCTTGAAACAGCAAAGAACACAATCCAGGTCCAGAAGATTTCCAAATACTGTGTTCTTTTTTTTTAAATTGGAGTTTAATTGCTTTACTATGTTGTATTAATTTCTGCTATACAATGAAGTGAATCAGCTATATGTATACATACATCCCCTCCCTCTTGGACCTCTCAACCCCTACCCCTCTAAGTCATCACAGATGAGCTCATCACCTTGCTGAGCTTTCTGTGGTTTAAAGCAAGTTCCCACTGCTGCTGCTGCTAAGTCACTTCAGTCGTGTCCGACTCTGTGCGACCCCATAGACAGCAGCCCACTAGGCTCCTTTGTCCCTGGGATTCTCCAGGCAAGAACACTGGAGTGGGTTGCCATTTCCTTCTCTAATGCATGAAAGTGAAAAGTGAAAGTGAAGTCACTCAGTCATGTCTGACTCTTAGCGACCCCATGGATTGCAGCCTACCAGGGTCCTCCATCCATGGGATTTTCCAGGCAAGAGTACTGGAGTGGGGTGCCATTGCCTTCTCCGAAGTTCCCACTAGCTAGCTATTTTACACATGGTAGTGTATATACGTCAATCCTTATCTCCTTAATTCCTTCCACCCTCCCCTCCCCCTCTGTGTCCACATGTCTGTGTCCTTGATCATTGATTGCACTGCATGATTATCATAGACTTGCTTTCCACAGTGTCAGAGTAGCCACAAAACTAGGAAGCAGGCAACTTGATGCATGCTGATCTACATCCCATTATGGTTTCCTGGTGCTTCCCTGTAGGTTCCACATGATATTTGCTGTAGAACTTCTTTGGAGGTATCCTGGTTCCTGGGCTACCCCTCTTCATCCTCACTCACTCTATGGAGATTTTGCTTCTTCACTTACAGCTAACTATACAGGCTCTAGTACTACTGTGAAGTATTTCTTATGGCACCATCTCCTTATTTAACAGATGAGCAAATCAGGGGTCCTAAGAGATTACATGACTTGTCCAGATCCACACAGGCTGTCAGTGATGGTGCTGGAAGTAAAATTGAGATCTGATTCCTGACCCCAGGCACTTCGCTGGAAACTATAGGACCTTCCATCTCTTAAGAATAACAAACGGGACTTGGAGTTTCAAACACGTAGATGGAGTGGATTTTCCTGCCTCGTTGCTGATGTTCTTCCTCACTGCTGGCTCCCAGTTTGAAAGATTCAACTTGACTTCCCTTGATTCTGGTGCAATGAGCCGAGAATTCAAGGACCGGCCCACAGGAGCATGTCATCGTGAAGTGAATGCAGCAAACATGAAAGACATTCTTTGGGAGC
>NW_011494787.1:3749261-3774181 GCF_000754665.1 Bison bison bison
TTGCGAAATACCCTCATGTTTCGGAGTCCCGAGATACTCCTAAATCACACCCAGGTCATATGGTGCCTATACTTGTCTCTTGGCCCAGGGTGAAAACAGTTCATGTTGTAAAATTAACTTTCCACATTTGGCTGGCCCACATGGGGCCGGCTTTCTTTCAAAATGAGTTTGCGAATGAATGAATGAATGTGTTGACTGGGTTACTGTTCTTGGGGGAGCCTTCTTTGCATTGGACTTGGAGAAGGATTAAAGCTAGTTTTGAAAAGTGTTGGTGCTCTCCCAAACACAGCATGCTGATAGAATTCTGGTCCCACTTTTATTTGCTATGGAACAAAATGCTCTAGTTTTCATGGAAGAAATAGCCCAGCAGATGGTGTTTGGTAGATGGCATGAACGTAGCCTTGTAAATAAGCATTCAAAATAGATCAGCTTCCCCCCAAATTTACCATCTGCCCCTTACCCCATGAGGCCCACAGGTGGTAAGAGAAAGGAGATTGATTGTTACTATTTTAGTATTCCCAAACTGTGGAAATTTTCTCAATGATGGCATTCTTAAATTCGGTTGTAAAAAATCTAGAGAGCAATGTCTTCAATTTAAACAGATTTTCCAGGGTTTAATCTGGCCTAAGAATAAAATCTGGTCTCAATGGCATCACCCTGTTTATGTCTTTTTTGGGGGAGTGGGGGAGGTAACTTCTGATCTGATCCTTTCTTTGCCAGTCTCATGGCTGAGGGTCTTCTACATTATCCCTGACTCTGGACATGACTCTTGGATTCACGGTTGCTTCTAATCTCCAAAAAGCAGGGTAATCAATGTGCAGAGGATCTAGAATCTTAGAGACCTGGGTTTGAACTAATTTTCAACTGTGGAGCAATGGACAACTTAAATATCAGTTTCCTTACTGGTCAAATGAGGAACTGTTGTGGTTAATAAGACTACTGGAGATGGTTGTCAAGATTAAATGAGAAAAGGCACTTAAAGCATTCAGGACAGTGCAGACCATGTTCAGAATATGCTGTCATCACCATTATCATCAATATCACCATCATCACCATAATCTCCAACTATAATACAGAGCTATCTTAATTGGGGAGTAAAAGGGACTTCTGGATACTGGTGATTTATTTTGGCATTAGTATGAAGAATGGTGGAACTCATTAGGTTGACTGCTCCCACTCTTTTTTTTTCTCCAAAAGGAGATTCCCACAGGCCACCAGCCAAAACATGACTCAGAGAACGGAATGCTTTGTGAAGCTTTCATTGGGTTGGGTTGACTATTACTGAAGCAGGGAAAACTGAAGTCAAGATTTTATCATGTTGTAAATGTTGCATGATTCAATGGGCTGGACTGAGCATTGGGATTAGGAATCTGAGGTTTTGTAGAACTAGTTTGCTCAGATTTGGGAGAAGGATTTACAGGGGACTGGATTTAAAAGATTCTAACTTTGGAAATTTTTGTTGAAGTTTTAATGATGGCAGAGGCTCAGGAATAAAGGGTATAGGTGGGAGCAGGGACCTGAGAGGGCAACCTCTGAAGCATGTGTATATTTGTAGTACTTCTTACTGGGGTATAGCTGTCTTTATTTTTAATGATTGTGTTGACATTGAGAGAATGGGGACTGGCTGGGGTGTAACTTATTGAGAGGAGGAAGAGTCAGATCAGATCAGATCAGATCAGTCCCTCAGTCGTGTCCGACTCTTTGCGACCCCATGAATCGCAGCACGCCAGGCCTCCCTGTCCATCACCAACTCCCAGAGTTCACTGAGACTCATGTCCATCGAGTCAGTGATGCCATCCAGCCATCTCATCCTCTGTCGTCCCCTTCTCCTCCTGCCCCCAATCCCTCCCAGCATCAGAGTCTTTTCCAATGAGTCAACTCTTCACATGAGGTGGCCAAAGTACTGGAGTTTCAGCTTTAGCATCATTCCTTCCAAAGAAATCCCAGGGCTGATCTCCTTCAGAATGGACTGGTTGGATCTCCGTGCAGTCCAAGGGACTCTCAAGAGTCTTCTCCAACACAACAGTTCAAAAGCATCTATTCTTCGGCGCTCAGCCTTCTTCACAGTCCAACTCTCACATCCATACATGACCACAGGAAAAACCATAGCCTTGACTAGACGAACCTTTGTTGGCAAAGTAATGTCTCTGCTTTTGAATATGCTATTTAGGTTGGTCATAACTTTCCTTCCAAGGAGTAAGCGTCTTTTAATTTCATGGCTGCAGTCAGATGATCTAAATGAGACTTGCAGTTCTTTAAAAAAAGATCCAAAAGAGATTGACCTGTAAATCTCACCTCTCTAGCATTCACCTGGATCTTTTCTCAGAAATGTTCAAGTGGTAGTTAGAATTATGAAGTTGTGGTACAAGAGATATCACAGAGTTCCATCATCTTCTGTTACAGACAAAGCAGCTCCAAAAAAGTGAGGTCAAATTTTGATCACACATCATCCTCCCCTTTCCCTTCATCAAACCAAAAATAAAGCCATTGTCCTTGTGTTCTTGGTAGAAAAGATCAAGATTGCCCCGTTTTTCAGTCCTCTCTTATGCTAGCAATGCATGTTGCTGAACTAATTGCATGCTGGCTAGTACATCATTATCTTTAATAAACATTAATTGAGTGTCTAGCCTAGTGTGTACAAAGTTCATGATAAATAAGACACAGATCTTGCCTTTAAAGACCTTAAAATCTTCAAGCAATAACCTCAGGCTTCAGTAAAGCTGTCTAAAGTTTATAAATATTCTGCTAGAGAAGTATAATTGAGAGTTCCAACGCAGGGGCCAGGGTGGAGTTTTGATGCTGGTTTTCTGCCTCTTCTGCTTTAGACATTACTTTACCAACAAAGGTCCATCTAGTCAAAGCTATGATTTTTCCAGTAGTCATGTATGGATGTGAGAGTTGGACTATAATGAAAGCTAAGCGCCGAAGAATTGATGCTTTTGAACTGTGGTGTTTGATACGACGCTTGAGAGTTCCTTGGACTGCAAGGAGATCCAACCAGTCAATCTTAAAGGAAATCAGTCCTGACTATTCATTGGAAGGACTGATGCGGAAACTGAAAGTCCAGTACTTTGGCCACCTGATGCGAAGAACTGACTCATTGGAAAAGACCATGATGCTGGGAAAGATGGGAGGCAGGAGGAGAAGGGGACGACAGACGATGAGATGGTTGGATGGCATCACCGATGCAATGGACATGGGTTTGAGTAAACTTCAGGAGTTGGTGATGGACAGGGAAACCTGGTGTACTGCAGTCCATGGGGTCACAAAGAGTTGGACACAACTGAACGACTGAACTGAACTTTTGCCTCTTCACTGTGACAACTTAAGTTGTCACTTGGTATTTTTGAGCTTCTCTCCTATTGATAGGAGAGAAAAACACTGATGACAATACCTGTCCCTCCTACTTCTGAATTTTGAGGCACAAATGAGATCATAGATTTGCTTATAAATTCTGAAGTGTAGTAGAAGTTGAACACATCAGTAGAAATGGAAGAGATTTTACTCTATGGGACTGTGCCTGAAAATGAAGAGTTAAAGTAATTAATCATTCTATTTATCATCATCATTAATATCTTCATTATTATCATCCAGGAGTTTTCATTAGACACGTCTTTGCATTTATCATTTTCCTGCTCTCCAGGACCCTACAACCAAACAGCCTCTTTCATTCAATATGTTCAGGTACTGGTGACTAATCAGAGTTTACATCACCTGGTTAGATGAACCATTTTTCATGTTACTTTGGGTATTTGTATTGATACACGGCAATTTGTGCAATAGTTTTTTCCCTCTTTATCCATGTTATTTTCCGCATAGTAAGTCAGAAGAATCTTAACCTAATGATGGGGATTATTTTTTTCTCTATCAAGTCCACAGATGTAACGTTGACTGCTGTAGGCATTGACAGCGATGTGGGCCCAGAAATAATGTCCTTCATATCAAAGAATTTTATGGAGAACTGGCACAAGTTGCAAATAATTTTAAGAAACTTAATTCCAGGATCCAACAGAAGGCAGAAGTCATGAAAGTACACTATGGCCCAGAGATTATGATGCCTATTGTTGGTTTGGTCACCAAGGCTGAAATAAACATTTCAGGCAACATCTAATTCTCCTTTAGAGTTATCTTTGCTTGCTTCTGAAACAACTTGGAGATCAGGTAGTTACCTATCTGACATTCAGTTTATTCTCTCCTGTACTTTGGTTGAAGAAAATGGATTTTATTTGAGCACTCAGCCTCCCTTGTAGCTGCTGCTGCTGCTGCTGCTAAGTCGCTTCAGTCGTGTCCGACTCTGTGCGACCCCATAGATGGCAGCCCACCTGGCTCCCCCGTCCCTGGGATTCTCTAGGCAAGAACACTGGAGTGGGCTGCCATTTCCTTCTCCAATGCATGAAAGTGAAAAGTGAAAGTGAAGTCGCTCAGTCATGTCTGACTCTTCGCAACCTCATGGACTGCAGCCCACCAGGCTCCTCCATCCATGGGATTTTCCAGGCAGGAGTACTAGAGTGGGGTGCCACTGCAGTTAGCAATTAGATTAAGAAGTTGTTGGCCACTTCTCGGGAGGTCCAGCGGTTGGGACTGCGCCTTCCAGTGCAGGGAGTGCAGGTTTGACACCAGGTTAGCGAGTTAAGATCCCACATACCTCACAGCCAAAAATCCAAAACAGGAAACAGAAGCAGTATTGTAACAAATTCAATAAAGACTTTAAAAATGGTCCACATCAAAAAAAAAAAAAAAAGTCCTAAAAAATGTTGTTACTTGAGACTTTCAGGAAAGCTCCTTGAGAAGGGAAAAACAGCTGACACATATCTCACCTTCATTTTTTTCTTTTTTTCCCCCCCATTTTTCCCACTCTGTGTTTGGATATGAATGTGACCATTGGAGTCTCTCTAACAGCCATCTTAGATCATGGGGCAACCTTGAAGATGGGACCCACGTCTCAAGATGATGGAACCTAAACCCAGAGGGAGCCTTACACCACAGCCCTGCCATGCAATCCTAGACGGTTTTGTTCTGGACTTCTTTCACATGAGTAGGAAGTGAATTTATTTAATCACTACTACTTCCAGACTCTGCTACTAGCAGCCAATGTCATTCCTAACTGATACATGTGCTTTCCCCTCAATGAGTAGTGCCCTTGTTTCTTTGCTGCTAGCCCCTGGAAACACTGTCTGTCAGTCCATGCTGATTCACAAGCCCCTACGAGAGCAAAGTTGGACCCAGCTTCTGCTAATGAGCAGAGGAATTGCTTGTGAACACAATGCTGGGATTATAAAGTGCTGGCAGCCGTGCCAGAATAGGAAGGTCAGATGGAAAATCATGCCGGTAAATATCGTCAGTGAATATTCTGTCCCCTTCTAGTGCCCTCCAAATACCATAGCCCAGACCCCCAGTTCAGGTGGTAGGACTTCAGTCTCTCTTCCCCAGAGTCATCATTTCTGTCTGTGGGAGAATGATGAGGGTGTTGGGTACCACTCCAAATTTTTCTCTGTGTAGCTAGCTATTCCACAGAAGCCTGTATTTGTTCTGACTTGTAACTGAAATCCTTGTTTGTCTGAATTTCATTTCCTTGGCAACTTCATCTGTGATCGCAAAGATGGTAGCTCCAATTCCCTTAGCTAATCTCACCCACGTTTGGCTGAATGACACTGCACTGGCAGCGATCGGAAGACTCGGGGATACTGCCTCGGTCCACTTGCTATAGCAGTGT
Organism: Bison bison bison; assembly: GCF_000754665.1. Classification (NCBI taxonomy): domain Eukaryota; kingdom Metazoa; phylum Chordata; class Mammalia; order Artiodactyla; family Bovidae; genus Bison; species Bison bison. The sequence goes on from NW_011494787.1 coordinate 3,754,975, forward strand.
CCTCTCGACTGTTTACTAGGGGCTCTGTAGGGCTCTTTCCACTTTTGACTTTGTTTCAAGGCAAAATTTCAGGGAACGGTTTCAGAAAGATTTCTATAATTCCTAAATTGCTGTCTCATCACCGAGGTAGTTAAACTTCCAGTGAGATCTTGGCACACTCCTGAGACTAAAATAACCTAGAACAAATCTAAGGCAGTAGACCTGGTAAGGCTAAATATTCTCTTCTGGTTTTCCTTTTATGTGTGGTTTGGTAACCATGGGCCAAATCTGAGTGCGTTTATCAAAGGCAGCTGCTGGTATCATTGAAATCGAACTCAGAAATTAGGGCAACAGCGTTGCCCACTGTAAGTGACTTTTGAGTAGTTTCGTATAAACGTGATGGTGAGTTTGGTCCAACCTTATTTAGGATCACATATTACTCACATAATCACATATACCTCACATATCCCAAATATTGCTTACATGAAGGATTGACTAGGTGGGTGAGTTTGCCAGTTATGGGGGGTGGTATTAAACAAATATTTGCTATCTAATGATTTGAAAACAGTTTTGCAAGACTGTTACGGTAGAAGAAATTTCTTCCTCTTGGAATAATTTATAGTTAAACACACATAAATTACGGCCAGGAGAAGGAAGGAGTTTGTAGAGAGACAATATATCCTTACTTTTTAAAACTGTTCTCACCATATATGAATTTAACCCAAACTGAAGACTTTACTTTCATTTTGTTGAGACTTAAATATAACAAACTTAAAATTGCAGGGCAGAAAGTAGTAGGAGATTCAGGGTCTTTGGGTTGAATAAATGTACTCAAGAAAAAAAAAAAAAAAAAATCAGCTCACCCAGCACAGATTGCTAATGTCATAGAGTCAAAATTTATTATTATTTTATAACCCTGAAGTAATTCTATAATATGCCACAATAGAAATACAGTGTAATGCATAAGATGTGTATTTAATTAAAAATTTTTTAGTAGCCACATTATAAAATATGAAAAGAAATAGGTGAAATTAATAGATCTTGTTTAACCCAGTATAATCCACATATTATCATTTCAGCATGTGATGAGTGTAAGAAATTGCCAAGATATGTGACATTGTTTTACAGCCTATCTCAGTTTAAGCTAGCCATATTTAAGTGAACAGTAGCCACATGTGACTGGTGGCCTCTGTTTTAGCAGAACGGGCCTAAAGCAGGGTGGTTGTATCAGATTTACACAGTTCCCTTCCCAGCTAAACAGATCAGTGCCTAAAGAACTGATTTTTTTTTCTTTTTTTTTTACCGTATGCAAAATAGATAATCAGTGGGAATTTGCTGTTTGACACAGGGATCTCAAACCTGGTGCTCTGTGACAACCTAGAGAGGTGGGATGGAGTGGGACGTGGGAGGGAAGTTCAAGAGGGAGGGGACATATGCATACCTAAGGCTGATTCATGTCTATGTATGGCAGAAACCAACACAATAGTATAAAGCAATTATCCTCCAATTAAAAAAAAATTGGTTTTTTGATCCTGAGTTTTCACCCTCATACACTTATATTTCTGCTCAGAGAGCTAACATCTCTTAAGACTTTCCAGGAATGCAACTGGTCAGCTTAAAAGAAGATCCTCAGGGCTGCTGGAGAACCAGACCTTTTGAACAGAAGGGGAAATATTCCTAAATTAGGCAAGCTCTAGATTTCACTTTTCCTGGAAGGAAGTCTTTACCCCCTCCAAACAGGAAGATGCAAGGCGTTCATTTTTTTCACCTGTAGGGGGAGCTCTTGTCACTTCACTCGCTGAAATTCCAAATCTGGTTCTCAGACGCCAGCAGCTCGGAGTTCTTTCACCTGGGTCTGCGGAGAGTTTGTTTTTGGCTCCAAATCAGTAGTGCTTTCGCAATCTCCACACGTTATGGCTGCTGAAATGCTAGGACACCAGCCGGGTGGCGGCTTGAGTCTTGTGATTCCCAGGCAGTCCGGCGAAATGATAAACAAAAGTCTTTTGTGCAATATTAATAAGCTTTAAGCACTCCCCAGCGGAGCCCCTTGTCATCCAAGTAAGTCATGTGTATCAAAAGCCCTTATATGTGAAAGTTTGTTTTCATATCTGGCCAGCGTTGAATGGGAGCCCCCTTTGCCATGTTGTAAAACAAACATTTGTTTATTTTGTGAACAGTGCTGGCAGTATGATACAGGAACCGGGCCTGAATGCAGGGACCCCTTTCCAAGGAGGCGCCTTTGAAAAACCTTTCTGCTGCTCCATTCCAACTGTCAACTGATCTTGAGTTCTGTTTACATTAAGACAATAACAGTGTTTCCTAAATAAATAAGTCGGGGGCACCCATGAGCCTTAATAAAACCCCATAAATGGGTTGAGGACTGGGGGGAGGGGGAGTTTTTGTGCAGTACAGAAACAATGGCTAGTTCATCTTACAGTTTTCTGAGGCCTGTGTTTTTAACATAGAAGGGGGCCTTTGTGTTAATTGCACTGATAAAATTCTCCTGATAGAGCATCCCCTGGAACGCTAGGACAAAAGATGTGACATTTCGCCCCGTGTGAATGCCACACTGCCAGACATTTTCTAAAGCAGAGACATCCAGTAGATCTGCTAACCTCTCCTGGTGTGCAGAGAAAATAAATAAAAACTGTAAAACTAAACCATCTGCCGCTGGGGGTGTCTGGCTTTTTTCTTGGTTGGTTTGGAGCTTCCAGAAATCCATTTTGGTTTCTGACTCGTCAAGTCGTCTTCAGGCACAACAGAAGAAAAGGCAGGCGCCTACCATAGAGGAGGTCATGCTCACTGAGAGTTGGGGTGTTAGTGGATTTCCTAGGGGAGCAGAAATTTCAGCCCATTACTAGAAATTACATTTCTGAGTAAAAGCGTTCTAGGTGAGGACTAGAGGCTGAAGATGGGAAATAAATAGGGCTCACTGAATGTAAATTTAAAAAATATATTTTATATATGACACAAATGAGCTTACCTAGAAATAGAAAGAGACCCACAGACATAGAGAATAGGCTTGTGGTTGCCAGAGGGAAGGGGAGCTGGGGGAGGGATGGATTGGAAGTTTGGGGTTAGCAGATGCAAACTATTATACCTAGATTGGATAAACAGCAAGGTCCTACTATATAGCACAGGGAACTGTATTCAGTATTCTGTGAGAGATCATGATGAAAAAGAATAGAAAAAATTATATATATGTATAACTGTACTATATATATGTAATCACTTTGCTGTACAGCAGAACTTAACACAATATTGTGAATCAGCTAGGTGTGTTAAGTCACTTCAGTCGTGTCCAACTCTTTGCAGGCCTATATTCTGTAGTCTGCTAGGCTCCTTGGTCCATGGGATTCTCCAGGCGAGAATACTGGAGTGGGTTACCATGCTCTTCTCCAGGGGATCTTCTCGACCCAGGGATGGAACCTGCATCTCTTGTGTCTTCTGCATTGGCAGGTGGATTCTTTACCATTAGCACCAACTTTAATAAAAGAAATTTTAAAACTTATATTTTGTAAATACTATAGTGCCATCATACAAATTCTCTAAAATAGAGACTTTCTCATGTAAGTATTTTCAATTATAAGGATTCCTTATTTACTGTGTTCCATGGAAATATATTTTAATATGGGTTAATCCTAATATTCATATAAGTTGATTATTTACTTTTGGGGGGTTAGCATTCTTTCACATGCATTTTTCCAAGTTACCACCTAATCTTTATATTCACCACTTTCTGTACATCTACAGTCTTCCAAGTAGATATATCACAATTTACATATTTCTTTCCTCATTTTTGGGAATTTAGAATGCTCATGATTTTTCACTATTATAAATAATACTACAATGAGTGTCTTCATGCCATAAATTCTTTCTTTTGGGGGCAATATTTAGTGGAGATAAGTCCCCAGGCTATGAATACTTAAGGCTTTTTAATATATAATATCATATTGTTTCCCAGAAGGATTTTCAAAAAAGGCGATTTATTTTTCAGGCTGTAATGGCTACCTTCTTTTGCAATTTTAGATCATTTTGGTTCTTGTTTGGAGGAGTGTGCTCTGTGGCTTGTGGGATCTTATTTCCCTGACCAGGGATTGAACCCTTGTCCTCAGCAGTGAGAGCATGGAGTCCTAACCACTGGACTGCCAGGGAATTTCCAGCTACCTCTTTTTTAACAGTGTATTCTCTTTACTTTTGTACCCCTCTTGTCCCTGTTATTTTCCCTGGACAATCCCTCCACCATCAGAGGGTCCCCTAAATCCTCCCACATAAATGTTCCATCTTCTTATAAGGCTGATTCTGGGATGTTGCCCCTTAGGGCCTCTTTAGATGACTACATCAAATGAACTTATTTTTATCATTGCAGAGCAGAATGTTTCAACCTGTAACACGTAAATTCCTGATTGCTGTGGTCTAGACATGTGTAAGATACACCTAGTTTTAGACTAATTTGTCATTTATATACATTTCTTCACCCTCCAATAACTTGAAGGTATTAGTGGGGTAGGTATCTTTGGGGAAGTCTGCCAAGTCCAACAGTCAGATCCCCTCAGTTTATGAGTTATTGCCGTGCTGGATCATGTGACACCTGCCCCCAGCCTGCTGACTTTTATCTGATGGGACCAGATGAATGGTATGGATCCATCGTATGTATGCTTGGGCCAGACTAAGCCATGTGCTACCATGGGACAGAGAAGTGAGTATTGGTGGGGGATGGAGAGGAGAGAGAGAGGGAAGCAGACCCACAGAAATAAAGAGTTGGTAGAAAGCCAAAATTTATTTCTTGGGTTCCTGATGTTTTTACAGTTCTTAGTTTCAGCTTTTTCTGGCTACATATTCTTGGCTTTGCATTTGGAAAGATACCCCAAATAAGAATTCTGATAATAAATCTCCCTCCACCTTTCAGTTTCTCCTTGTCCTCTCTCTCCTTCTCTTTTGGAATTTTTATTTTTGTATATGCTAATTTGGTTACTGATACACTCAACAACATAGAATTGGAAACTGACATCCCTTGATAATATGCAGATCCATGGATCTTCATAATACAAAAATGAATCTGGACACTGACAAAAGTTTTAGCTTACTTCCCTACCTATGTGTGACTGTGGGGTTGAAATGAGACATAATTCCATTTGTGATTCTGAACCTATGGAATCTTTGAGAGAAACATGTTTTCCCCTTTAAATTATTGACACTGTAAAAACTAGCTTATCACAGTTGCTGAAAATGCTGTACAGTTTGGATGATCTTACACAATGCACTTGATTCAAGGTTTTGGGTGACCATATACACAGATTGATACAAAGGGCAGAATGTATATAACAGTTCCTTCTGCAACCCCAGCAGAAACAATATGGTAAATTCTGGAGTCAGAGAGCAAAATATTTAGGGGGAAAAAGGCTATTTTGTTTGCTTTGATATAACTAAAACAAAGAACCAAGAAAACTTCAAAGACCTCTTTTTTCCTACCCATTTCTTGAGATTTTCCCCTCTAAACACAGAGGATGAATGCTGAAGAATCAAATTAGAACCTTGTGTCTAAAATTGACACTCTCCAAAAGATGTTTAGAAAACCTGTCTGGGTATCTCGGGCTATTATGATCTTATGTTTTTCCTCCCTTGCTTTTATCTATCTGTCATATACCCGTCTACCTACCTACCTTCCCTTCTATCTATCTATAAATCATGGACTGAAAAGGGACACATTGGGGATTAGAGGGAGATATCCTCCTTACAATCCGAGGAAGCCTTTCATACTGGGAAACAAAGGACACAAGCCACACTAATTGGGATACATTGTAAATTGTGCCTATCTCAACCTGTTGGCTGGTGCTGGCGTACTAAAGCATCTAATTGACCCTGAAAAACATCCTTTCTCCTGATCTGAAATGCCTCTCCCTTTAGAGCTTTGAAAATTCTGGTAACCTGGAGAGGCACTGACATTTCAGAAACTCCAGACAGATCTTTCCCTGCCAATGGAGTGATTTTGTGTGTGTGTTTAAATTATAAACAATTGACTAGCCTTTTATGACTGTGATTGTACAATAAGGAGCAATGGGCAGAGCTATCAAATCATTTAAAATTGGCCTCTCAGTATTTTCCTGTTTGCTGACTAGGTTGACATATTTCCTAGCATATGTGACCTCGGGCAGTCACTCTCCATTTTTTTTTCCTGCCAGTTCATTCATTTAATTAAAGTGTGCCGAGTGCCCAGAAAATGCCTGGAACTGTGCTGGCCATGATGACGGCTACTTAGAGCAGATCTGCTGCTGCTCCAGGGACCCTTTGCTCCGACGTGGTCGTAAGGCAGCTCGCCCAGCCAGCAGGAGCCAGGGAACCAGTGGCTCAGCCGACACGTACACAGTGCCCAGCCTCAAGCAACGTGCAGTCTACTCAGTGAGACGAGAGCTGTGCCTTTGCTCCCTAAGCAGTACAACCACCGTGGCAGTGGTAGAAGGCGAAAGAGGACCAGCCACAGGCAGAACATGTCTGGCAGGAGTGGGCACATCCAGACCATCACTAAAAAGGAATTGACTGTGTTTAGAAAGATAAGCAGGGCTGGAGGAACAGGCAAGTGGGTGCCAGAGGGGAGGGAAGGGGAGTAAGGAGATACAGGGTAACTGTACCGAAGAGAGCTGGACTAGATTGTGGGAGGTTGAAGACATGAGGGCTTGACTTTGGACAGAGATTGAAGAGCCTTGAATACATTGAGGAACTTGAACATGAATCTAAAGGCATTGATGCCAGCTTTTGACTAATTCACAGAATTCCTTAGGCCCTTTTGGACCCTATCCCTAGAGGTTTTATTTATTAATTTATTTTTGGCCATTCTATGCAGCATGTGGGATCTTAGTTCTCTGGCCAGGAACTGAATCTTCACTCCCGCATTGGGAAGCGCAGAGTCTTAACCATTGGACCCCCAGGGAAGTCCCTCTTAGAGGTTTTAAACGTGCACATTATCTTCTCTCTTCTTTCTTCAGATAACAATCTCCCTCCATCTCCTTCAGACCCCTAAATGTGTGGGCCAAATATAGAAAGCTTGGTGCTTTGGATTAAAAGCCCAGTTAAGGAAGGGCTCTGGAGCTTGGCATAGCATGGCATGGAAGTGGTGTTTGCCTGTGGTCTCAAGCTGGTTTCCCAGAAAAACTCCCTCACAGAGAGAGTTTTGTGGAATGCATGTGTGTGCAGGTTGTTTGTATGTGTGTGTGATGGTGGGGGAGGCGGTGGTGGAAGCAGATTTCTAAGAATATCTGGCAGGCTGGTAGTAAGTTTGCCAAGGAAATTTATGTTGTCTTTCTTGGAGCCCAGGATATTGAAACATAATGACAGCTCTTTCCCAACCAATTTAGGAAGATTTTTCTAGAAGAACACATACATATACACATTCAGAATATATCCAAGAAAAAAAAAATCATCTTTTTGAGCTTCACAAATACATTTATTTGGGGTTTTAGGATAGATTCTTCATCTTTTTCAGGGTATATATGTCTATTAAGGATTTTTCTTCTTGAGTAATAGGTCAAGTCTGCAGAACTCTCTTTCTCTCCCTTGGATTGTTTTCCTCTTCACCCAGTATGTTTTTGACCTAGATAGCATCTGCCTTCTCTTCAGTTGCATGCTGTATTGTGAAGTGGAGATCTGCTGGGTTGAGGAGAGGTTGGAGTGAACAGATCACACCAATCTGGGTCAAATGTCGTATTCCTAATTTATCCCTGTTATGCGAAAAAAATGTTATGCATGGACCTCCCCTCCCCACCAAGGTCTGTTTTCCAAACCCACCAGTTCCACAAGATCTGGAGAGATGCGTCATGGTTGTAAATTCCACAGCTCAGGCAGCAAGTTCCATAATATTTTACTTTTTCTCTCCAGACCAAAGGTCTATGGTGATTCTACCTGAAGGACTAGGGGTGTGTACAGAAGGTTCCAAGTTGTGACACTTGGGGCTGGTTGTGGGGAGCCCTGTGATGACTGGAGCCAGCTGCAGAGGGCAGTGTGAGACCACAGCGCTGGAAGCCAAGTAGTCCAGCCAGCATAGCTCCTAATAGAGGCCACCTGTAGAGTTTCAAGATAAATTATGTTAGATGGGGAAACTGGTCTATTGGATTTACAGTAAATGTGTGCTGGTTAGCTTCACCCCAAAGAAAGTCTTTCTAAGATTTTCCCCTCTTCCCCAATTCAAGACATCAAGCATTATGCCTGGCTGAGTGGCAAACCTGTATTCTCTTCTGTTCAGGGGTGTGAGTGTTTCATGTAAATCCCGTGATAATGATCGAGAGGATATTTAGTGCCTTACAACCCATTGAGATTGGCTACACTGGGTGCTAAAACAGCCCTGAGTGTGGAGAGACACTTCTTTAATAATCATAATAACCCAAGCACCTTCTAAATCTTTTCTGGAGCAGTAGGAACTATAGTGAGTCTGCTGCAGGAGCCTTTTGTTCTATAGCTGATTCGAGGGGCTCAGGGCTCTCTGGGGTGGGCTCCTGGGAAGCAAGGAGGCTGGTGGGTTGGACAGAGTGGCTGACCTGGAGGTTAAGTATATGCTTTAGAGTCAGACAGACTTGGGTTCACACCTTCCTCTCTAATTTCTTCTACTGTAAAGTTGGGATCGTCATGGGATAATTTTTCTAGAGTTGCTGTATTATGAGAAAATTAATGTGAAATGCTTAGCACGGTGACCATAGAAAAGAATTTCCAGAACATGGTATCATTACTGACATTCAATTCACAAATATTTATTGAGCGACTACCAGGGGATTTGACAGTGAGCAACATCGACAAGATCCTTACCCTTAATTCTAATGAGAAAGACAGACATTGAGCCTTATTACATCAAGGTAAGTACTTGAGGTGTTGGGGGAAGAAAAGGAGCAAAGTGATAAATGTACGGAGTTTTGTGCCAAAGTGTCTGGGTTGAATCCAGCTCTGTTACTTCTCACTGTATGGACATTAGAAAGTCTCATACCCTACTAGTACTGGCCTCATAGGGCCTTGCAAGAATTTAATGAGTTTAATACGTAAAAAGTATTCAAATGGTGTCTGGCATGTATTAAGCGTCAGCCATCTAGAACCATCGGTTTAGTGTGATGAGCTCTAAAAACAGATGATCAGATGATATGGAAATGTGTTACAGAAAAAAGCAAGTGACGTTTCAAAAAAGGGGAGGGGAATGAATACAAAATAAATTAGGGGGAAAAGCAATGATAGGTAGATTTACATGTATTCTTATGGAATAATCTGAGATAGATAATTAATGATAAAAAGCAATGGGGCAGACCAGAATGCATAGTATACCCTCATTTATATAAAAAAAATCTATCCATGTATCTATCATTTATCTGTGTGTTTGTGCAGACTATTTTAGGTAGTATGCACCAAAAGAGTGCTAATAGTACTGCCTTGGGGTTGGTCTGAGAAATTGTAATGAGAAGAAGACTTATTTTTGGACAATTTAAAATTTATGAATATTTATTATTTCTTAGGTTAAAAGAGATTAGAAAAATGATCCAGCAAGATATTAATACATATCTTTTTAGACTAAATTATCAATCATAATTAAGGAACTGGTAACTTGTGCTATGCTTGATTTCAGAACTGCTGTGGACCAGTGATGGCTATGTGCCTTGCATTCCCATGATTTTTGAACAGGAGTATCATTTGGTCATCCTAGTCAGGTTTCACTATTGTATGCAGGGTATATAGTATGTTGGGCATGTTAAAGGCAGAAAATTGTGTCCTTAGCTTATAGGTATTCCAAGCAACAAGAACTGGACCTAACAGTGATACTTGAGAAACCTTACCACACCTCAGCCTGGTTTAGTTGACTGGGTCTCACCCCAAGTCTGTAATGGGAGAAGACTGGCTCTTGCATATCACAGGAATATAAATCATCTGTGGCCAGTAGGTGAAATGTGGAGGCTAAAACCAAATGACTAGAAATTTTTTGGCCCTGTTCCCATTGGGGCGGGGTGGGTCTCTATCTCCTTTTCAGGGGTATGTTAGAGCTGGCTCAAACCAGCTTGTAAGAACCAATTTTTTGCCTGTTGTCCCAGCAGCTTGTTCAGGGATGTCCTATTGGTCACTTGAAATCAGCCAAAGTGGAAGGGCTTCCTTGGTGGCTCAGATGGTAAAGAATCTGCCTGCAATACAGGAGACCCCGGTTTAATCCCTGGGTTGGAAAGATCCCCTGGAGAAGGGAACAGCTACCCACTCCAGTATTCTTGCCAGGAGAATGACATGGACAGAGGAACTTGGTGGGCTACAGTCTACCACATGTATTGGAAAATGCTGAAAAACAGGGCATTTTCTTTTTTTGCTGGAGAACTGGCTGTTAAACATTTACCAACACATCATTACTGGTATTGAAAATTTCCAAGATATGGGTAGGGCCAGGGAAAAGTGGTTCATACAGAGCTTGATTGCCTCCAGGCCTCTCTTCTGACCTATACTCGCTATCCCTTCTTGTTTTGACAGGTTTGGAAGGAAAAATAGTAGCATTGCCTAAATGGGTTAACTCATTCACCTGGGATAGGTGACCATTCTCGAAATGACACATCTCCATCTACTACTTTCTGGGGTGGGTTAACTCAGCAGTTCTCAGAGTGTGGGACAGGGATCTTTGGGGGTCCCCGAGATTAACTCTATTCCTTTCATAGTAATACTGAGATCTTATTCTCCCTCTTCCAGTCTTAGCTTCTCATGAGTATGTAGTGGACTCTTCCATTGTACATTTGGAGGATCTGCACAGCTCAATAAACCAATGGTTTCCAATGACCAAGGCATGATGTTATAAAATTGGATATGTGTGTGCTAAGTTGTTTCAGTCATGTCCAGCTCTTTATGAGCCTATGGACTGTAGCCCACGAGGCTCCTCTGTCCACAGAAGTCTTCAGGCAAGATTACTGGAGTGGATTGCCATGCCCTCCTCTAGGGGATCTTCCCGACCCAGAGATTGAACACACATTTCCTGTGGCTCTTGCTTTGCAGGGAGATTCTTTACTGCTGAGCCACCAGGGAAGCCCATTATAAAACTATGTGTGGGGAAAAGTTCCATTCAAAGTACAAGATATCGTGCATCGAACCTGGACTGGCGACTCGTTTCATACATGATATTATACATGTTTCAATGCCATTCTCCCAAATCTTCCCACCCTCTCCCTCTCCCACAGAGTCCATAAGACTGTTCTATACATCAGTGTCTCTTTTGCTGTCTCGTATGCAGGGTTATTGTTACCATCTTTCTAAATTCCATATATATGCGTTAGTATACTGTATTGATGTTTTTCTTTCTGGCTTACTTCACTCTGTATAATAGGCTCCAGTTTCATCCACCTCATTAGAACTGATTCAAATGTATTCTTTTTAATGGCTGAGTAATACTCCATTGTGGTGCAATGGGACGACCCAGAGGGATGGTATGGGGAGGGAGGAGGGAGGAGGGTTCAGGATGGGGAACACATATATACCTGTGGCAGATTCATTTCGATATTTGGCAAAACCAATACAATATTGTAAAGTTTAAAAATAAAATAAAATAAAAAAAAAATGAAGTACAAGATACATTAATGGACTTTAATACAACAGAATCTGAAAAGTTTGTTAATGTGGATTCTGATTCCTCATTAATACTTGTTGAGTTTTAGTGTAATATTAAATCAGCATTAGAATTTTGATGTATTGTCAAAGAAGAGTATCTGTAATTCTGAAAAGATACTATAATACGTACTTCTTTCTCTCTCCTCGGGCTTTTCTATGTGAGACCAGATTTTCTTCATACACTTCAAGCAAAACAATAAATCTCATCAGACTGAATATGGAATTCAGCTATCTTCTGTACAGCTAGGCAAAAAGACTAAAAAGACCAAAACTATACTTCTCATGAAACTCCAGTACTTTGGCCACCTCATGCGAAGAGTTGACTCATTGGAAAAGACTCTGATGCTGGGAGGGATTGGGGGCAGGAGGAGAAGGGGACGACAGAGGATGAGATGGCTGGATGGCATCACTGACTCGATGGATGTGAGTTTGAGTGAACTCCAGGAGTTGGTGATGGACAGGGAGGCCTGGCGTGCTGCAATTCACGGGGTCGCAAAGAGTCGTACACGACTGAGCGACTGAACTGAACTGAACTGATACTTCTCATTAATTTATTTTGTTTTGGTAAATAGAGTTATTTTATGAAAATGCTATTTATGTTTATATATGGTAGGTTTATTATTATTTTCAAACCAGTTAATAAGTAAGTACTTAAAATATTTATTTTAAATGTCTAGAGGGGGATCAAAATGGCAGAGGAATAGGATCTGGAACTCACCTTGTGGATACATCAAAAATACATCTACATGTGAAACAACTCTCAAAGAATATCTGCTAATGCTGGCAGAAGATCTCAGACTTCCAAAAGGGCAAGAAAATCTCCATGTAACTAGTTAGGGCAAAAGAAAAAAAAAGAGAGAGAAAGGAATTGGGATGGGACCTGTGCCTCTGGGAAGGAGCTGTGAAGGAGGAAAGGCTTCCATACACTGGAAAGTACTCTCACTGGCAGGGATGTGGTGGGGGTGAACTTTGGAGTCTTGGAGGAAAGACCACACCAGTGGCAGGTGTCCAGAAGGCAAAGCTGAGAGGGACCTGCACAGAGGGTTGGTGCCAACCAGCCCTGTGCAGCCCGAGACAGTTGTCCACTTGCCTGCTGGGATGGGTGGGGGCTGGGTGCTGCGGCTCAGGCTTTGGAGGTCAGACCCCAGGGAGAGGAGTGGTGTTGGCTGTGTGAAGACAGCCTGAAGGAGCTAGATTGTAGTGCACCCCAGCTGAGGGAGTCTGGGAAGAAGCCTGGGTCTGACAGAGAGGCAAGAGACCATTGTCGGGGGGGGGCGTGAGGCCCACAGGGGTGGGCCTACCACGTGAGCTTCTTTCTCTGTGCACTCGTAGGTGGCAGGACACTACCTACATGAGCTCCAGAGGTGGGTGACAGCTATTATCTCAGATCCCAGAGGCTGGCATGGAATATTACTGCTGCTGCCATTATCCTATGAGCAAATGCCACACATGGCCCACACCTCACAGGGAGCCTGCACAGCCTGCCACTGCCCAGGATTCCATAGCTGAGGCCAGCTTCCCTGGGGGAGTGCTTGATGCACCTGTCCTTGCAACCACCTACTGGTCTCTGTTGCCACAGGCATTTTGTATCTCTGCTGCTGTAGGCACTTCATGCACATCCCAGTTGTGGCCACCTTATCCTTCCCTGCCCTGAGCCAAGTTCAGTGTGCCTCAATCAGCTGCTGCTTTTGCTCCCTCTCGCCTGGTTGGGGAACAGATGCCTGAGAATGGCCCACACACAGAGACGGGGTCAAAACCAAAGCTGAACCCCAGGTGTGGTGCCACTAAGGAAGAGGAACAGAAATCTCTGTACAGCTGCACAAGCTGCAGATTAAATCCCCCCAATCAGCCTGGTAAACCCTGCATCTGTGGAATATTTGAATGGAAAATGAGTGCTCCCACTACTGAGCCCAGTTTAACTTTGGCAGCTGTGGACTTTGGGGGCAAGCACACAAGGGAGTTGAGGCAGGTCAGAGTCTAAGCCTCCCCTACAGTGCCCACAGAGAACTACCCAGAGGTACTGGAGGGCCTCCTGGGGATGCAGGGGTTCACTGTGGGGGTAAGGACACAGAAACCCGAGGCCACAGGAAAATATTATTATTACTATCATTTTTCTGTTTCATTTTGTTCTGTTGTTTTATTATTATTATTTTTTCATTTATTTTACTTTTCTTTTTTAGATTTGTAATATATTTTTTGTCTGTTTTTGTTTTCCTTTTCCATTATTTGGATTATTATTTTTTTTTCTTTGTTTTTAATTTTTTTCTTTTTGATCATTTTTATATGTTTGTTTTATTATATTTCTTTTGCTCTCTCTCTCTCTTTTTTTTTTTTTTTAGTTTGCTTTCTGCTTTGGTTTTGTTTTTTGGTTAATTTTGTTTTTATTTATTTTCATTTTGGGGTTCTTCTGTGTGGTTGTTCTCTTGTTTCCTTTGTTTTGTTTTATTTCTTTTCTTTGTGTTTTTGTTTGTTTTTGCTTTTGCCATTTGTCTTGGGTTTTGTCTGTTTGATTCTCCTCTTTTAAAAATTGTTGTTGTTGCTGTTTGTTTTTGTCTTTGCTATTTGTCTTGAGTTTGGTTTTTCTGTTTTATTCCTCTCCTTCTTTCTTTTTGTTTCTTCTTTTAAATTTTTTTTTTTGCTGTGCCACACAGCTTGCAGGATGTTGTTTCACCTTCAAGGGACTGGATGATTAGATTTGAACCTCCAGGGTGGGAGTCCCTAGGAGAAATACATCAAGACACATATTAATCAAACTAACAAAAATTAAATACAAAGAAAAATACATTAAAAGCAGGAAGGGAAAAGCAGCAAATAACATACAAGGGAATCCCCACAAGGTTTTCAGTTGATTTTTCAGCAAAATCTCTTCAGGCCAGAAAAGAGTGATATGATATATTTAAAGTGATGAAAGGGAGAAACCTATAACCAAGATTACTCTACCCAGCAATGATCTTACTCAGATTTGATTGAGTAATCAAAAGTTTCAGAGACTAGCAAAAGCCAAGAGAATTAAGATTACTCTACCCAGCAATGATCTAAATCAGATTTGATTGAGAAATCAAAAGCTTCAGAGACTAGCAAAAGCCAAGAGAATTAATTAACAATTAAGGTAGGCTGCAGTCCATGGGGTCGCTAAGAGTCAGATACGACTGAACGACTTCACTTTCACGCATTGGAGAAGGAAATGGCAACCCACTCCAGTGTTCTTGCCTGGAGAATCCCAGGGATGGGGGAGCCTAGTGGGCTGCAGTCCATGGGGTCGCACAGAGTCGGACATGACTGAAGTGACTTGGCAGTAGCAGTACCAAGCCAGGTTTATAACAAATGCTTGCAAAGCAACTATATTCCAATAAAAATTAATAAAAAATGGTAAAGGAAATTCTTAAGGTGAGAAACACAAGAGAATAAAAAGAACTATAAAAAACCCAAGACATTTAAGAAAATAGTATTAATAATAGGAACACACCTGATGACAACTACCTTATGTGTAAATGAATGAAATGCTCCAACCAAAAGGCACAGACTGGCTGAATGGACCAAAAAACGACACCCCTATAAATGTTGTCTACAAGAAACCCACTTCAGACCTAGCGACACATACAGACTGAAAGTGAGGGGATGGAAAAAGATATTCCATGAAAATGGAAATCAAAAGAAAGTTGGAGTAGCAGTACTCATATCAGACAAAATAGACTTTACTTTTTTTTAAATTTTATTTTATTTAACTTTATAATATTGTATTGGTTTTGCCATATATCAAAATCAATCTGCCACAGATATACATGTGTTCCCATCCTGAACCCTCCTCCCTCCTCCCTCCCCATACCATCCCTCTGGGTCGTCCCAGTGCACCAGCCCCAAGCATCCAGTATCGTGCATCAAACCTGGACTGGTGACTCGTTTCATATATGATATTATACATATTTCAATGCCATTCTCCCAAATCATCCCACCCTCTCCCTCTCCCACAGAGTCCAAAAGACTGTTCTATACATCAGTGTCTCTTTTGCTGTCTCATATACAGGGTTATTGTTACCATCTTTCTAAATTTCATATATATGTGTTAGTATACTGTATTGGTGTTTTTCTTTCTGGCTTACTTCACTCTGTATAATAGGCTTTAAAATAAAGACTGTTGCAAGAGACAAGGAAGGGCGGTACATAATCATCAAGGAATCAGTCTAAGAAGAAGAAGATTGAACAGTTGTAAACATTTATGCACCCAACATAGGAGCACCTTAATGCATAAGGCAAATGCTCATAGCCATAAAAGGGGATAGTAATACAATAATAGTGAAGGACTTTAACATCCCACTTACACCAATGGATAGGTCATCCAGACAGAAAATTAATAAGGAAACACAAGGCTTAAATGATACATCAGACCAGATAGACTTAATTGATATTTATAGAATATTCTATCTGAAAGCAGCAGAATACACTTTCTTCTCAAGTGCACATGGAACATTCTCCAAGATAGATCACATCTTGGGTCATAAATCAAGCCTCAGTAAATTTAAGAAAATTGAAATTGTATCAAGCATGTTTTCTGACTACAATACTATGAGATTAGAGATCAATTGTAAGGAAAAAAATACTATAAAATCACAAACACAGGGAGGCTAAACAATATGCTACTACATAATCAAGACATCACTGAAGAAATCAAAGAGGAAATTAAAAAAAAATACCTAGAAACAAATAACAATGAAACATGATGACCCAAAACCTATGGCATGCAGCAAAAGAAATTCTAAGAGGGAAGTTTATAGTAATACAGTCCTACCTCAAGTAACAAGAAAAATCTCAAATGAACAATTGAAACTTACACCTAAAGCGACTAGAGAAGGAGGAACAAACAAAACCCAAAGTTAAAAGGAAAGAAATCGTAAGGATCATAATAGAAATAAATGAAATAGAAACAAAAAAAGCAATAGCAAACATCAATGAAACTAAAAGCTGGTTCTTTGAGAAGATAAACAAAATAGGTAAACCTTTAGCCAGACTCATTGAGAAAAAAAAAAGGGAGAGGCCTCAAATCAATAAACTTAGATACGAAGAAGGAGAAGTTAAAACTGACACAAATACAAAGGATCATAAGAGACTATTGCAAGCAACTATATGCCACTAATATATTCTAGGACAACCTGGAAGAAATGAACAAATTCTTAGAAAAGTACAACCTTCCATGACTAAACCAGGAAGAAAGAAAATATGAACAGACCGATCACAAGGAATGGAACTGAAACTGTGATTAAAATCTTCTAGCAGACAGAAGTCCAGGACCAGAAGTCTTCACAGGCTAATTCTATCAAACATTAAGAGAAGAACTGACACCTATCCTTCTCAAACTCTTTCAAAAGTTCACAGGAGAAACACTCCCAAGCTCATTCTATGAGGACATCATCACCCTGACACCAAAATCAGACAAAGATATCACACACACACAAAAAAGAAAGACCATTACAGGCCAATATCACTGATATTTATCATAGAAAAATTCTCAACAAAATTCTAGCAAATAGAATCCAACAACATATTAAAAAATCATACACCATGATCAAGTGGGTTGTATACCAAGGATGTATGGATTCTTCAATATATGCAAATAAATCCATGAGAAATACCATATTAACAAATTGAAGAATAAAAACCATATGATTGTCTCAATAGATGCAGAAAAAGCTTTTGACAAGATTTAACCCCAATTTATGAGAAAATGTCTTCAGAGAGTGGGCATAGAGGGAAACTACTTCAACATAATAAAGGCCATATCTGACAAATTCACAGCAAACATCATTTTCAATGGTGAAAAACTGAAAGCTTTTCCTCTAAGATCGCAAACACGACAAGGATGTCCACTCTCTCTACTATTATTCAAGATAGTTTTGGAAGTCCTAATCATGGCAAGCAGAGAAGAAAAAGAAACGAAAGGAATTCAAATTGTAAAAGAAAAAGTAAAACTGTCACTTTTTTGCAGATGATATGATACTATACAGAGAAAATTCTAAAGACGCCACCAGAAAACTATTAGAGCTAATCAGTGAATTTGATAAAGCCAGACACAATATAATTCTTGGAGGAAAACATAGGCAGAACATTCCTTGACACAAATCACAGTAAGATCTTTTTTGGTCCACTTCCTGGAGTAATGAAAATAAAGACAAAAATAAACAAATGGGACCTAGTTAAATTTAAAAGCTTTTGCACAGCAAAAGAAACCATAAACAAGATGAAAAGACAAACCTCAGAATGAGAGAAAATAACTGCAAATGAAGTAACTGACAAAGGATTAATCTCCAAAATATATAAACAACTCATGCAGCTCAATATGAAATAAACAAACAAACAGCCCAATCAAAAAATGAGCAGAAGACCTAAACAGACATTTCTCCAAAGAAGACTTACAGATGGCCAGTGAACACATGAAAAGATGCTCAAACATCACTAATTACTAGAGAAAGGCAAATCAAAAACAACAGTGAGGTATCACCTCATACCAATCAGAAGGGCCATCATCAAAAAAATCTACAAACAATAAATGTGATGGGAATATAAATTGATATAGTCATTACAGAGAGCAGCAGTATGGAGGTTCCTTAGAAAACCAAAAATAGAACTACCATTCAGTTCAGTTCAGTTCAGTCACTCAGTTGTGTCCAAATCTTTGCAACCCCATGAATCACAGCATGCCAGGCCTCCCTGTCCACCACCAACTCCTGGAGTATACTTAAACTCATGTCCATCGAGTTGGTGATGCCATGCAGCCATCTCATCCTCTGCTGTCCCCTTCTCCTCCTGCCCCCAATCCCTCCCAGCATCAGGGTCTTTTCCAATGAGTCAACTCTTTGCATGACGTGGCCAAAGTATCGGAGTTTCAGCTTTAGCATCAGTCTTTCCAATGAGCACCCAGGACTGATTTCCTTTAGAATGGACTGGTTGGATCTCCTTGCAGTCCAAGGGACTCTCAAGAGTCTTCTTCAACCCCACAGTTCAAAAGCATCAATTCTTCGGCGCTCAGCCTTCTTCACAGTCCAACTCTCATATCCATACATGACCACAGGAAAAATCATAGCCTTGACTAGATGGACCTTTGTTGGCAAAGTAATGTCTCTGCTTTTGAATATGTTATCTAGGTTGGTCATAACTTTTCTTCCAAGGAGTAAGCGTCTTTTAATTTCATGGCTGCAGTCACCATCTGCAGTGATTTTGGAGCCCCCAAAAATAAAGTCTGACACTGTTTCCACTGTTTCCCCATCTATTTGCCATGAAGTAATGGGACCAGATGCCATGATCTTCGTTTTCTGAATGTTGAGCTTTAAGCCAACTTTTTCACTCTCCACTTTCACTTTCATCAAGAGGCTTTTGAGTTCCTCCTCACTTTCTGCCATAAGGGTGGTGTCATCTGCATATCTGAGGTTATTGATATTTCTCCTGGCAATCTTGATTCCAGCTTGTGCTTCTTCCACCCTAGCGTTTCTCATGATGCACTCTGCATAGAAGTTAAATAAGCAGGGTGACAATATACAGCCTTGACGTACTCCTTTTCCTATTTGGAACCAGTCTGTTGTTCCATGTCCAGTTCTAACTGTTGCTTCCTGACCTGCATATGGGTTTCTCAAGAGGCAGG